>NC_056506.1:50017013-50021487 GCF_014905685.2 Nematolebias whitei | reverse complement strand
GTTAGCATTAGCTGCAGTTGAATTAACATTAGTTGTTAGCTTTAGCTGTAGTAAAATTAACTTTAGCTGTTAGCATTAGATGCAGTAGAATTAGCATTAGCAGTATTTGAATGAACAAAAATACAATGAAGCAGATTTCAGAATATTATTGAAAAATCTGGAGCTAATGCATTTCTCTGATGTTAAATGTTTGTAATAAATGTTTTAAAGCTTTATTTGTTGTAATCTGACCCTCCCCCCGTCCTCACAGACACATGGACACCTCCCTGATAGACGTCGACATTCAGCCTACATTCGCCAGAGTCGTCGTCAAAGGCAAGGTGAGAGCTCCTGACCTTCAGCAAACCTCATCTGAAGCTTTTCTTCACACAGCACTGGCTGAACGTTTCAACAAAAACATCACTTTGGTGTCTTAAAGGGCAGCCGCTCAGACTCACCCCGCCAGTCTGTGACATCTGAACGACTACGTTATTTTTACAGTAAAAGTTTTTTAGTTTTAGTGTTTTAAACAGAATATATTGAAAGTAGCTCTTTGATCTCATCCTGTAAGAAATCACAAGTTCTGACTGAAGAGATTCTTCAATCGTTAAAAGATTCTTCATGTTGCCATCCTCCTCTTCAGAGAGGTTCTGACTTTCAACCCGAGGCTCATTAATCAAGTTACTGCAGCTCCGGTTTCGTTTTCAGCGAGACCGATGAACCGAACACTGCAGCGTTTAGAGACAGGAGGCTCCAGTGATGTGTGCAAGCAGGTTGGGAGGAACAGGTCAAATATTTACCTCCTTGTTGTCATCAAGCAGATGCAACATTTCTGTTTACTGAAGGACAAAACATTAAAAATATGCAAGTAATGAATACCAAACTAAAAACTAGTTAATACGAATAATGAACAGAAACTAGCCCAGCTCTAACTTCGGACTCACTCCTGCCGTAACTTGTGCTTTTTTTCCAGTTACCTTTATTTCTAGAGCAGGGGTGGGCAATTATTTTTTCCATGGGGCCACATGAGAAACAACAAATATTGTGGAGGGCTGGCACAAATTACTTTTTCATTCAACCTTTATTTAGACGGTAAATCCCATTGAGCCTCGAGGACTCATTTACAAGAGAGACTTGATTTCAACTTAACTCAATACTGCATAATAAAAGTATTTAATTATTAAACGCAGTACATAGCACTGTTTTAACAAGCTGGTAAGAGTATTTGTTATGATTAAGCAACGAAAAAGCGAGGTTTCCTTACAAAAAATGTCATTTATTCAATTAAATTTCCCAGTACAATGGTAAACTGTTAACATTTTTACCATTTGTGACGTTATATTGATGATCATTTTCAGTCACATTCACCCCAAAACTCATTTTGAGTTTTATATACTGCTGGAAAAAGTTCTTAGCTTTGTAAATATATCAAATATTGTCTTTGTACTCCAAATATTATGAAACATCATATAATAGTGATCGTCACTGAACTGTGATTTCGAGTCCCGGTTCTTTACGTGCCTACATTTGTAGTCTAAACATCTCATTTGGTGTTTATCAGTTCTTTTTTCTTGTTTAGTGAGAGAAGTTTAGTCTCTGTTGGGCTTTAACGGAAATGTTAAAGTCAGGTTGAAGGTCTGAGGTGGAGATGTGAAGCAAAGTTGACATCATCATTGAGAGAGGATCTATATCTGGATTTGGTTAACTTCATTTGTTTACATATGTATTTTGTAATTCCCCTTACGGGGGGCCGGTCAGAGTCAACCAAAGGGCCGCATGTGGCCCTGGGGCCGTACAATGCCCAGGTCTGTTCTAGAGGTTAGTCTCATTGAGCCACGAGGACTCAAATACACGAGAGACCTGTTCCAGACAGAACATATCAAATACAGATAACAATAAACAATAATAACAATAAACTACAGTAAAACTGAAATTAAAATAAATTATAAAACAATAAATCAGGGTGCTGTAAAACAAGTAAAATACTAAAAACAAGAACATATTTACTTAGATTTATTTCATGGACAATAAAATGTTTAAAATCCCCTAAAGAAATTAAGGTGGACGTGCAGCTTCAGTTCTTGTTGCCAGGTGTTCCAGGTGCAGGAGCAGAGAAGGAAAAGGCCTTTTTGTCAAGTTCAGTCCACACTGACAGAACGCTGCAGGTAACGATGACGTGAGAGCGCACGCTGTAACTGCACTGATGGAGTGACATGTGGGAGGAGCTATAAGAAGATAGCAGACCAAGGAGGGAGTTCTAGATGAAAACGAACCAGTGTGAGAGCCTACGTGTAGATAATGATGACCAACTGACCAGTGAATACTGGGTGCAGTGATGGGTATGGTAGTTACAGCCAGTTATGAATCTTTACGTGCCATGGTAGACAGAATCCAACATCTGCAAGCAGCTGGCAGGAGCATTTGTCTAAGTAATGTCACCATAGTCAATGGATGGGGGGGTCCGGGGGTTCTCCCCCAGAAAATTTGGAATAAAATAGATGCCATTTCTTGTGCTCTGGTGTATTTTAATGGGTTGTTTAACATTTAATTTTACCTACACAATTAACACTTGATTCAATAACTATTATAGAGTTAATAGCACAATAAGATTAGCCTGACCAACAGCTCTCCTTGTGTGAATAGAGCACACTCCACTTCTCTCAACATCCTAGTCACAGTCTAAGAAACACTGTGTAGCCTAAGTTAACTTTTAGGGAAAAAATTCACTAGCCAATATGAAATAATAATAATCACTCCTTCTTACTAATGGCCTAGCATAAAGCAATATGATCATCATCCATCGTGTTTATTAGTAGATTAAAATACCTAATAAAAACTCCAGTAACGGGCTAGGTCTACGGTCACGTTACCCAGTTGTACAGTATGAACAACATTCAGGAATTGTTTCTATAAGAACAATACCAAATATTTTACGTGAACGGTAAGATCGCTTCGCCCACAAGGAAATATAACCCAGGGTGAGCTAACCTCGGACAAACAGCATGGCTGTAATGGTGGAGGTAGTGAAGCTCACAGCGTTACCTGAGGCATTTCTGCATTGTCGACCAACATTAAGGCAAAGAAGACAGAAAAAAAAATCAAAACTACCAGTAACAAAATAGTTACTGCAGTGGATGTTTTGATGCCGCAGAGTGACAGGACAAGAACTCACAGTGAAATTCAATACGAGGGTAAATTTTACATTACACAACCTATTAAACACTTTGTACAAAATCAGTTTAGTGTTAACAAATACTAAACTTATGCAATCAAAAGTTACAACATATATCTACATATAAAACACACAAAACAAAGCACAGCTAGCTTTAAGCATTAACCTTTAATTTAACCATTAAGCGTACAAAGTAATGACAGAAAATGGAGGCTTTTCCTGCAGTTACCTTCGTAAAGTTTGACATGTGGTACTTCCTGTTTATGTTGTATTCAGCTGCTCATAGGGTCGGCTCTGTTTAGTTTCTGAAATGAAATAAACTGTATTCCACTCTCTAAACACTCACTGTAACATGTGCATGAACAATTACATGTTCCCCACTGACAACGGGGGTGTTTACCTTTGGGACAAATTAAGGTCGCTGATTGGTCAGTTGCTGACATGCTCACTGGATTGATTGACAGGTGGCATCGAAGATCCGACTCGTGCAAAAATAAACAAAAACAAACAAACAAAAAATCTGCAGCCAGCCCTGGGTGGAGGTGGGGCGGCTCTGGTCCAGCGGTAATGGTGTTCTATGTTTCTATGTTGTTCATGAAAAGCTCTAAAATATAAAAACAAAACCCAGGGAGCACCGGCCCTGCAGCCCCTTATCAGACCGGCCCAACAGGAAATGGCAGTAGCAGTAGTTTTAGAATTAGCATTAGCAGTATTATTATTAGTAGTAGCAGTATTAGCAGTAGCAACATTAGCAGTAGTTTTTAGAATTAGCATTAGCAGTATTAGCAGTAGCAGCATTAGCAGTAACAGCAGTAGCAGTATTAGCAGTAGTTTTAGAATTAGCATTAGCAGTATTAGCAGTAGCAGTAGAAGTATTAGCAGTAGCAGCATTAGCAGTAGCAATATTAGCGGTAGCAGCATTAGCAGTATTAGCAGTAGCAGTATTAGAAGTAGCAGCATTAGCAGTAGCAACAGCATTAGCAGTAGCAGTAGTTTTAAAATTAGCATTAGCAACAGCAGTAACAGTATTAGCAGTAGCAGTATTAGCAGTATTAGAAGTAGCAGCATTAGCAGTAGCAATAGCATTAGCAGTAGCAGCAGTAGCAGTAGTTTTAAAATTAGCATTAGCAGCAGTAGCAGTAGTTTTAAAAGTAGCAGTAGCATTAGCAGTAGCATTAGTTTTAAAATTAGCAGTAGCAGTAGTTTTAAAATTAGCAGTAGCTGTAGTTTAAAATTAGCATTAGCAGCAGCAGTAGCAGTATTAGCAGTAACAGTTTTAGCAGTAGCAGCAGTAGCAGTATTAGCAGTAGCAGTATTAGCAGT
>NC_056506.1:50014462-50017003 GCF_014905685.2 Nematolebias whitei | reverse complement strand
CAGTATTAGCAGTAGCAGTAGTTTTAAAAGTAGCATTAGCAGCAGTATCAGTAGTTTTAAAAGTAGCAGTAGCAGCAGTAGTAGCAGTATTAGCAGTAGCAGTATTAGCAGTATTAGAAGTAGCAGCAGTAGCAGTATTAGCAGTAGCAGTAGTTTTAAAATTAGCATTAGCAGCAGTAGTAGCAGTATTAGCAAACGTGCAGAAGCATTTTTGAAGAAGTTCTTTCAAAGTTCTGAAGATTTTGTAAATAAAGTGAATATTTTGTTAAGACCCAAAGTGTCTGCAGCCATGAAAGGAGCTGAACAGCACGAAGGAAATGTAGATTCTAAAACAGCGTTCCTATAAAAAGAACCACTTGTGATTAAAGTCGTTCGACACACCGGGCCAGAACCAGCACCGCGTCATCACATTAATCCTAATTAAAGTTCTGAATAATTTTCTCTGCAGGTATTTCAGGTGGTTCTGCCCGCTGAAGTGAGGCCCGACAGTTCCACGGCTCAGAGGTCCCAAACCACCGGACACCTGGTCCTGACCATGCCCCGGGTTCGTACCGCCACACTCCGGTCCCACCCATTAAACCTCAACCGGGTCCGATTCGCCGCTGCAGCTAAACTCTAAAAAAGGCCCGGCCCGCGACACGAGCAGTCCAACTTTCTGCAGCCGAGGTTAATTGATGTTAAATATCTTTAATTTCACTTCCACACGTTCGTGGTCCTCTGAGGAGGAACCAGGATCGGTTCTGATCCAGTTTAGTTTAGAGGGAAAGGTTCTGCTTGACCAGATGAACATAAGAACTTCCTGTTTCATCGTTTGACTGTTAAAGCTTAAAAACAGCTCCTCAGAGAAAACCAGAACCACGGTGAGAAGAACAAAAACAGCTTTGACGCTCAAATAGTTAATTTAGACACAAAGTGTTCCTGAGGGCAAATAAACAACCGAACAAGAGTCACGAACCGTTTTTAAGATTTGAGTCCACAATAAACTGCGCAGTTTAAATCTCAGCCTGAAATTTAAAAAATATTTTTTAGCTCCTTAACGGAAAAAACTCAACAATTCAGTAATTATTTATTTTATGGCAATTAAAAAATAAAAAAGGCAAGATGTTCGAACCCAGGACCGTCTTGCTGTGAGGCTACAGTGCAAACCACTGAACCACCGTGCTGCCAAATCAAGGTCAAAGTTAAAACAAGGTCTTTGCTGGTCCAAACCAGAACTTCTGATCCGCTCAACATAATTTAACAACACTTGACACAACTTTGTATCGCCACTACACAGTGAGTCACAGCTCCAAGGTCAAGGTCACAGCTCAAAGGTCAAGGTCACGGGGTCAAGGTCTTTGCTGTCCAGGTTACTGCTACAGATCTCCGTATGACAGTTTGTAGACGAGCGTTTACGTCTTCTTCGTGTCGAGCTCTTTTGCTGATTTGAAGAAATAAAAATGAAAAAATAAAATTCACAGATTAAAACTTTTTATGCGTCTAATAAAACGACTGCTGCGGCTCCTGCCAGTGAAGCGTTTGCTCCTGTCTGCAGAAACTTTTTACAGCATCAATAAAGCGGGTCCGATGGTACCAGGTGGTACCTCCACAGAGTCCGGGCCGCTGGTGTCGATCATCCAGACGGCTCCAGTTTCGCCTGCGAGCGGCTCAGACACCGACGAGCGCACGTGAAGCTTTTTTATTCTCTGTGTATTTTCAGGCCGAAGGTGAAATCAAAGCGACAGGAACCGCCCGGCGTCCGGGCAGAACGGGTCGGGACAAATGCAGCAGCTCGGCAGAGGAGAACCACCTGATGAGGTGAGACCGAGGAGGAGTTCAGATGGTACCATAAACACTCAGAACCACAACAGCTGTTTGAGCCAAACCTCTAGTGTAAGGTTCATAAAGGCCTCCGTCCACTCTGGTACCTGATGGACAAACGGATCAGAACCTCAAATCAAACATGGAGGCACCTCAAACCTTGACAGGTAACATCCAGGTGTCCTCACACCAGTCTGAGGTCCGAGAGCTGCAGCTTCACCTGTCAGTGACCACCAGTGACGCTGGGAGCTGCTCCCATCATCATCATCATCATCATTTTACGACTCTCCTGACCTTCAGCCGGTCCCGTCTGACGCCATAAAGAGCCGCGGCCCAATCCTGCCGCCTCCAGTTTAACGCCTGATAAGAAAGCAGAGACGAGGCGAGCGGCGCCGAGTTCCTGCAGGAGGCCCAGAGGCGCCTTCGCCCTCAGGGTCCGCAGCCAAACGACCCCCCAGAACCTGAGAGTTCTGGACAGGGTTCTGATGAGTCCAAGCAACGAGAGCGTAATGATGAAATGCCAAATGATGTCTTCCACCTCCAGCTGAGCGTTGAAAGGTTAAAGGTCAAAAACTGTTGCTGTTAAAGAGCCGAACCTCTGGTCATAAGTTTCAAAATAAAACCGGAAATAAAGAAATTAAAGAGCAATAACAGGAAATAAACTTAACAGAAAAAACAAACTGAACATGCTCTAATGATTTTTATCACCCAGAGAGTGTTTTATATATATATATATATATA
>NC_056506.1:50012846-50014362 GCF_014905685.2 Nematolebias whitei | reverse complement strand
ATATATATATATAATTTTTATATAATTTTATAATTTATATAATAATTTTTTATTTTATTTATTCATTTTATAAATACATAACAATCAACATAATCAACATATATGTAACAACAACAAAACATTAAATATAAAATGAAAGGTAGCAGATGAAGAAAAAAATCTTATTAAATCTGCTCCTTATTTATCTAATAAGCCATTCAAACAAACGTTTCCTGTAAACAGCGAATACAAGTAAGTAAATCAAAATATTTTACAATTCTCATACAATACTCATCAAAATACAATCATTGATATTCATTTAACAATTTGATTTTAATCAGTTTCTTAAATACATAAATTGATATAGCATCCTTAACCTCTTTTACTAAGTCATTCCATAAACCAACTCCCTGAATTACGGTAGATCTTCCCTTCAAAACTTGTTCTAAACTGTGGTTTAACAAATACGTCTTTCCCTTTTAGATCGTAACAGCTAGATCTTTTCACAAAGTACATTTGGATATTAAAAGGTAGTATATTTTTATGAGCTCTATAATATATATATATATATATAAATATATATATAAATGAATGAATGAATGAGAGAGAGATATTGAGGTTCAGTCAAAGGTTTCACAAACAACGACAAGATAACCAGATATTTTCAGACAGTTTTTGTATTTTTTGTTGAAAGCTGCTCCTTAACGCTCACGTTCTGGAGATTAAATCTGATTTTATCAGATTTTTATCAGATTTTTAAATTAAAGCGGCTCCGTCTCTTCTTCAGACTCCATCCTGACCCGCAGGACGTGACGTCATGCCTCCACCTAACTAACCCGTTTAGTCTGCTCCTTATCTCCCGTTACCTCGCAGACCCGACCCGGACGCTGAACAGAACCTGCTGGCCAAGTTCCAGCGGTCCACAGAAACTCGATTAGGTCCAGGAGTGAGACCCAACAGGAGGTGCTCGGTCCTGGTTCTGAGGCCCATCAGTGAAGATGCTGTCCTGCCACGAATCACTGAACTATTTAAAAACTAGCCTTGTCCAATGAGTATTTATACTTTAACAATGCATATTAATACTTTAACAACAAGTATTTATACTTTAACAATGCATATTAATACTTTAACAAGTATTTATACTTTAACAATGCATATTAATACTTTAACAACAAGTATTTATACTTTAACAATGCATATTAATACTTTAACAAGTATTTATACTTTAACAGTGTATTTATACTTTAACAACAAGTATTTATACTTTAACAATGCATATTTATACTTTAACAAGTATTTAAACTTTAACAATGTGTATTTATACTTTAACAATATGTATTACTTTAACGAGTTTTTATACTTTTAACAAGTTTTTATTCTTTAACCACGCATATTTATTCTTTAACAACGAAAATTTATATTTCAACAAAAATAATTTATACTTTAACAAGTATTTATACTTTAACAACAAGTATTCATACTTTAACAACAATTTAAACTTTAACGAATATTTATACTTTAACAATGAGTATTTATA
>NC_056506.1:50012249-50012836 GCF_014905685.2 Nematolebias whitei | reverse complement strand
AATTTAAACTTTAACGAATATTTATACTTTAACAATGAGTATTTATACTTTAACTGTTATTTATACTTTTAACAAGTATTTATACTTTAGCAAGAAGTGTTTATACTTTAACAAGTACTTATACTTTTCAACGAGCATTTATGCTTTCACCAGTATTTATACTTTAAAAACAAGTATTTATACTTTCACAGCAAGTGTTTATATTTTCACGAGTATTAATACTTTACCATTTGAATCTCATATTAAAAATATTTGCAAGACTTCATTTTTTCATCTGAAAAACATCTCTGAACTCCGTCCATTACTCCTTTTCCGATGCTGAAAAACTTGTCCGTGCTTTCGTTTCCTCAAGACTGGATTACTGCAGTGCACCTTTTTTATGGAAGTCCATCCAAGCACATGGAAACCTTCAGTATGTGCAGAACCGTGCAGCCAGGATTCTGATGAAGCAAAGGGAACATGACCACATCACCCCAATCCTTAAATCCCTGCACCAGCTTCTCGTTTCACTCCGTATTGAATACGAGGTTTCCTGACTCACCCACCAATCCAGGACTCACCCACCAATCCAGGACTCACCCACCAAT
>NC_056506.1:50007932-50012239 GCF_014905685.2 Nematolebias whitei | reverse complement strand
CCAATCCAGGACTCACCCACCAATCCAGGACTCACCCACCAATCCAGTCATGACAACGCTCCACACCATCTTAAAGAACTGCTCACTGCTCAGACATCAACACGATCCCTCCGCTCCACAAATTCCTACAAGCTCCGCCCTCCCCGGACCAAACTGTGCACCATGGGTGACACCATGGGTGACACCATGGGTGACACCATGGGTGACGGGGCCTTTTGCTCTGCTGCTCCTCGTCTGTGGAACAACCTCCCGGACCATCTAAAGATACCCCAGACTACAGAGAGTTTTAAGAAAGGACTGCAGACCTTTTTATTTAAAACATTTTATAGTGTTTAAAAGTATTTTATTCCTGCAGTTTTTTATTTATTTATTTTATTTAGTTTTTTAGCTTTTAGCATTTTTTAGTCCACGTTTTATTCTCTTTAGATATTTTATATTGTAGCACTTGGAGATTGTAAAATGTAAAGTGCAGTACAAATTGAATAAATTATTATTATTATCATTACCATTGAGTATTTAAACTTTAACAAGTATTTATACTTTAACATCAAGTCATTATACTTTAACAAGTATTTAAATTTTAACAAGTATTTATACTTTAACATAGTCATTATACTTTAACAAGTATTTAAATTTTAACAAGTATTTATACTTGCACAACATTTATACTTTACCAATGAGTATTTATACTTTAACAACACCTATTTATACTTTAACAAGTATTTATATTTTAACAAGTATTTATACTTTAACATAGTCATTATACTTTAACAAGTATTTAAATTTTAACAAGTATTTATACTTGCACAACATTTATACTTTACCAACAAGTGTTTATACTTTAATAATGAGTATTTATATATTAACAACAAGTATTTGTACTTTTACAACCAGATGTTTCTACTCTGAGGAGAGAGTCTGTCAGAAACATGTCTTGTGATCACTGAGGAGTCCAGGCCCGTCCTGATGGACTCGCAGAGACCAGATGTCCCAACAGGACGGGTTCTGTGCTCTGAGGTCTGACGTGTCCCTCTTGTCTCAGTCTATGGGGACATAAACTGTCTCCACTGTGGACAGGGACTCTGGCATCCAAGAATTGGTTTCAGATTAATTCAAAGAGAAACTAGCAGCTGCTGTCAATCATAATCACCAGGAAGTCAAGCTGCCTCTTACCTTTTCAAATTAAAAGCTTTTATAGCCTTCAGCACCTCTACTGAAAATATTCATGTGAATTTATTTTAAAAATATATTTTTTATCCTGTTAGAATCAGAAGATCCACAATAAATTCTAACTTGTTAAAAAACATAAAATAATTTAAAACCCTCAAACTTTTGACATCCAGGCGCACGATGAGCATCACCACAACTCTGTCGGCAGGGAACCGGTCCAGAAGAACCTCGCTGGCCCGGTTCTGTTGGTGCCTTCCTGTACAGGCTGATTTATTCCCTCTTTAATAAACAAATGTCTGAACGGGCCGAGGAATGAAGGCCTGCTGCTGATGTTGATGCTGCTGATGATGACGCTGCTGCTGCTGATGATGCTGATACTGCTGCTGCTGATGACGATGATGATGCTGCTGCTGCTGATGACGATGATGATGATGCTGCTGCTGATGTTGATGCTGCTGATGACGATGTTGATGCTGCTGCTGATGCTGCTGCTGATGTTGATGCTGCTGATGACGATGATGATGCTGCTGCTGCTGATGACAATGATGATGATGCTGCTGCTGATGATGCTGCTGCTTGCCGTACGTCACCACCAAGCAAACATTAAATTAAAACGGGTCTTCACAGAAAACCAACAAGGAGCTGAGAGGAGAGAATCAAACGTCCGACCCGTGTGTCTCGTCTTCTTCTGTGTTTTGTCTCTAAATCTGCGCGAGAACAGGTTTGACAGTAAAAATGGCCGCCTGAGCGCTTCCTGCTTGTTTTGACGTGCAGAGAGAACAAAGTTCCTGAGAGGCTGGAGGTCGACCCCAGCACACGCACGTCTCTGGACGTCTCCACCATCGTCCCACAGCGTCAAGGTCTGCTGGACCTGCCCAGAACCGGTCCAGCTGCTGGCCCAGGAGAGCTCGGTGAGGAGTTCGAGGGCGACGCCGACGTCCCGCCGCTCGTCTAAGGTGACTAACGAGATTTATCTGATGTTGTCGTGTTTGTTTAAAATGAGATTAAAGTTTATTCCAGAACATCAAAATCATTTCTGGACACTTTTCAGTCTTTAGACGGGATTTTATTTTGAAACAGTCGTTAAACTTCTCTTTTATTTTGTAAATCAGCACATTCAGAACCAGCGGTTCTGATGAAAAAAAAAAACAAAACTGATCCGTTGAGAAGATCAAACTTTTATTTTGAAGGTTTTATTCACATTTTGTGAGCTTTAAGTTTTTATTTTAAACTGAAAACAAATGGTTTTGACCCGTTTCAGCTGCAGCCGGTCCAAAGTAAGACGTTTTGTTTTTGTTCTGTCTGCCAACACCTGAGGGGTCGTCACCGGGTCTGGACTGGAGCCGGGCTGGTCCAGAGCCCGTCTCCTCTTCTTCCTCGGCCTCCGGACGGAGCAGGAAGTTCAGGTTGTCTTGGAGAAGATGTGGAACAAATGTTCCTCCGGCTCTTTGGTCCGGGCCGGAATGAAGCTGGTTTTATCAGCCGAAGCTGGTTTTATCAGCCGAAGCTGGTTTTATCAGCCGAAGCTGGTTTTATCAGCCGAAGCTGGTTTTATCAACTGAAGCTGGTTTTATCAGCCGAAGCTGGTTTTATCAGCCGAAGCTGGTTTTATCAACTGAAGCTGGTTTTATGCACCCCCCCCCCCCCAGTGCTGACAGCTGGGATGTTGTGATTTAAGTCTAATCTAAATGTCTTGTATTAAACTTTTATTTCTTCACATTTTTAATAATAAACCTGCACACTGGTTCGTGGGACTTCCTGCAGAGATTTTAAATAAAGTTTTTAATTTCTGTTTGTTTGGAACATTTTGAAGTTTCTTCATCTCAAACATCTGGTTCCAGCTGTGAGTCAGATGTTGGAGCCCTCGGCTCCATTAAAGCACAGATCCTGCTCTTTCTGCACCTCAGGAGTTTTCCATCAACAGCTGAACATTCCTCTTTTTACAGCCAGTAAACCAGTGTGCCCAGTACGTCGAGCTCAAAGGTATCATGGGTAGATCCCATGACATTAAAAACAGACGTCAGCCGATCATCTTCTATGAAATGTGTCTCTTGATTGACAGACAGCCTGAGGCCCCGCCCCGTTTACACGACGAGAAACGTTCATTTACAGACAACATCCTCATCCTCTCTGAAACTGGAGGTTTCTGAGTCCAGGACTCAGAGTGGAGGTTCTCAGAGGAACCCCCACAGAGGAGTGAGATGCTCAAAGTGTGAAGCTGCACATGCACACTCCAGATGACTGCAGTCCAAAGTGTTTCTGCTCCAACAACAGTTATAATAAATAACAGTTTCTCAACAACCTAGCTCCATCTTATATTACAGATCTTATTGTTCCATATTTTACTAACAGAGCACTTCGCTCTCAGGCTGCAGGTTTACTTGTGGTTCCTAGAGTTTACAAAAGCAGAATGGGAGGAAGATCTTCCAGTTCTCAGGCTCCTCTCTTGTGGAACCAACTTCCAGTTTCTGTCCGTGAGACTGACACATTGTCCAGTTTAAGACTTTCCTTTTTGATAAATCCTATAGTTAGGGTCGGCTTGTTATGCTGCTATAGACTTAGACTACTAGAGGACAAACTGACCTCAGTTCCTTAAATGAATTGTTAAAACTGAATAGTTTTCATTTGCTACTATTTCTAAACATGCGAGTCTTGACCTGCCATTGTGTATCTATTCCTACCAAACCCAGCTGGTCGAAGCAGATGGTCCTCTTGTCCTGATCCTGGTTCTGCTAAAGGTTTCTTCCTCATGAGGGAGTTTTTCTTTCCACTGTCGCCTTCATGCTTGTTCAAGATGAGAGTTCAGTGATGGAGTTAAACTCAAAGCTGCTCCTCAGATAAATAATGTTCAATTATTATTTTATAGATGAATGTTTCTGTTTAATTATTATTTTATACATGAATGTTTCTGTTAAATTATTATTTTATACATGAATGTTTCTGTTCAATTATTATTTTATAGACGAATGTTTCTGTTCAATTATTATTTTATAGATGAATGTTTCTGTTCAATTATTATTTTATATTTGAATGTTTCTGTTAAATTATTATTTTATAGACGAATGTTTCTGTTAAATTATTATTTTATAGACGAATGTTTCTGTTCAATTATTATTTTATAGATGAATGTTTCTGTT
>NC_056506.1:50001075-50007832 GCF_014905685.2 Nematolebias whitei | reverse complement strand
GAATGTTTCTGTTCAATTATTATTTTATAGATGAATGTTTCTGTTCAATTATTATTTTATAGATGAATGTTTCTGTTAAATTATTATTTTATAGATGAATGTTTCTGTTCAAACTAATGTTTCTGTTCAGTCCCTGAGATGATTCTGTTGTGACTTGTATAAATAAACTGAATTGACCCGGTCATTTTAAAAGCTTGATGGAAACATCTGGACAGCCCTGATGTAAGCGGAGCGTTCCTGCAGTCGAGCGAGCAGACGGTCTGTTTTTAGACTCGTTTCCTTCCTGCGAAGCCTCAAAACTCTTAATTAATTCAGTTTGAAAGTCTCGGCTGGATCTGGAGGCTCAACCTGAGGATCTGAGGTTAATCAATCCTGAACACGCCGCTCTGCCCCAGAGGATGATGGGAGTTTTCTGAGCAACCTGTATCTGTTAAGCTGCTGTAAATCACAGCTCGGTTTAATCACCGCCGTCGCCGCCGAGCTGCCGGGGAGGAACTTGGAGCGTTACGCACTCCAGCAAAAAGCGTTTAATTTTCTGAGCGGACATTTTTAATTTCTGCTGGACGCCTCGTCTCTTCCTGGGATGAATTATCGAATCGTTTTCCTGGCGTTGACGCCTGCGTCTCCATCTCTGCTCAGGTGGTTGTTCCTGCAGCCGAGGGCGCCGCAGAGACCCGCCATGACTTTGAAGATCAACAGAAGGTCCCAACACGTCTCCTCACGCTGCAACTAAATCCCTTTGTTGTTTACAGACCGTCTTTATTTTTCCTGCAGATTTTGTCTTTCGCACGATGCACTGATGCCAAACATCTGTTTTTACAAACTGCAGCAAAAGCAAACCAGCGAATAATACGATGTAAAACATCCTCAACTAAATACTTTGTTCCACTCCAAGAAGAGGTGGCTGCGGAGAGATGTCTGGACCTGACTTCACAACAAGAGGATGGATGGATGCATGATGGATGGATGTTCCACTTGTTTTTATAGTGTGAGCTTCATTTATAGAAGAAAACATGAGTAAGCCCAGATTTTTCTGGACGACGGTGGCGCTTCACTTTGAAAAACCCGAAGAGACGAACGTTTAACAGGAAGTGGAGCTGATCCCAGAGAAAGAGTCTGATCAGGACGAAACAGGAACCATGAAATGTTTCAGTGGAGTGGAAACAAAACTACAAAGTCAAAGAGCTCCATCTGGACCAGAGGCCCAAAGCTGAGATGCTGCAGCTGGTCCAGCGGTGACCACGGGACATCATGTTTTCCACCATCTTTGTTTCAGCCAGGGCCACGTCGCTGCGACAGGAGTTCCACTAGATTTCCCTCCGGAGGAGTTCCTTTAGATTAA
Organism: Nematolebias whitei; assembly: GCF_014905685.2. Classification (NCBI taxonomy): domain Eukaryota; kingdom Metazoa; phylum Chordata; class Actinopteri; order Cyprinodontiformes; family Rivulidae; genus Nematolebias; species Nematolebias whitei. The sequence goes on along the minus strand of NC_056506.1, from coordinate 50,006,490 downwards.
TCGCCTCTGCTGAGTCCGACCCGTTAACGCCAAGGTCGATCCCCTCCTGTCTCTGATCGGTGGTTCTTCTCCGCCTCTTCGCCCCCGTGCTTCTCGTTTTAAAGCAGGTCTGAAAGTGTTTGATCAGAAGTCAAACAGTCCTCGCTGCCTTTCAAACTGAAACGATCGATCTCTGCGAGCGCTCCAAGGTCAACAGAGCGACCTTTCTCCTTCCCGACCCGTCGTACATGAATCTCTCACCCCGTTCCCCTGAAGGCGAAGCCGTTGTAAAAATCGATATTCCGCGCGGCAGCGTCTCCACGGGGACCTCTGTTTGAAACATCCCTGAGAAAATCACTCAAACAAAATATTAATCTGCATTTTTCAGACTTCTGGGGCTTCCTGTTCAAACGGCAGCGTCAGTGTTTCCTCGCTTCAGCCCACGATGTGTCTAACCGTACGTTAGGCCTCACGGAGGTCACACAGAGGTCACACGGTGGTTCCTGCGCCCCATCACTGGATCTTGAGTCATTAGATCTGAGTCAGTCCTGCAGCTGGACTCGTTTTTATGAAGCTTGTGAAGTGTTGAAGAAGAAGTAACAAACAGGTCAAACGCGTGGGAAACGGTTGTTTAATATTTTAAGTTAAACTTTTATTGCATATATTTACATAGTTTTAAGAACTAATTATTCAACTTTAAATTTCTTTTTCTTTTTTTTAACATTTTACGTGGTTTCAAGTAATTGTTCATTTACATTATTTAAGTATTTCCGTAATTTTATATTTTATTTAGTTTTGTCTGTTTTTGCACAATTTAATTAACTTTTATGCATCTAAGTTATTGTTGTTTGTTGTTGAGCTTCTGCTACAAATTATTTTGAACATTACTGTTGCAGTTCTTTGGAACCAAAGAGAATAAACCACATGACCCTTTTGCTGTAAAATACATTGAATACTGGTGTTTATTTATTTTATTTTTAGTACCATTAGTTGATATATATATATATATATATATATATATATATATATATATATATATATATATATATATATGATGACATAATGTGAACAGGGCTGTCAGAGCTGCAGTGAGTTTATGTGAGGTGGTGAATGATCTGATCATCTGACTGTTGATTACAGTAATCCACATTATTAACAGTAATAAACGGGGCCCCAAACCAAATTTTGCTCAGGGCCCCGTGGAGGCTTGGGCCGGCCCTGCATGGAGCTCAGCCTGAACCACCTCCAGGTTCTGTTGGGACTAAACAAACACCGGGAGCGTCCTCAAACAGCCGGCAACGCCACGAAACATTGAAACACGTCAGGCTGAAGGACGTGACGACAAGCGTCGAGTCACCGGAAGAGTCGATCCTTTGAGGAATGGATCACCAGGCGGGATTTATTTTTATTGCTGTTTCTGGAACGGTTAAACTTTTGATATTCACCTCCGGATGTTTCTCGACCTCCAGGGTTAAACATTCCTCGTCTGTTTCTGAACTTCTCCTGAGAATTATCGATACAACTGAACACGAAGAACTGAAGGAAACTGAATAAAACATATTTCTGTTGGGCAGCACAGTGGATTAGTGGTTAGCACAGCTGCCTCACAGCAAGAAGGTCCTGTGTTCAGTTGGGTTTGGACCGGGGGTCTTTCTGGGTGGAGTTGGTCCATCTCGTGTTTCCAGGGGTGTACTGGTTTCCTCCCAGTTCAAAAACCTGCAGGTTAGGCTGCCTTCAGACCTCTGTGGTCTCAGTGGGTTTACTGGTTGAATAATGGTTAAACAAAACCATTTAAAACCAAACCTTGTTGAGGAATACTGCTGGAAGCCGGTCGAAGAACGTTGGTTGGTGGTCAGCTGGTGATACCACGTCTTACGCTCGTACGACGTTCTTTGTCTTCTCTTAAACTTCCTTCTTCGTTCCAGGCAGACGATCCAGCTCTTGTCTTTCAGCCGCTCTTGTACCAGTGGCTCGAAACAGAAGAACCAGTTCCTCCTCCTCTTTGGACTGAAGGTATCCTTATACAGGTGCTGGTCATGAAATTAGAACATCATGAAGAAGTTGATTTATTTCAGTAATTCTATTCAAAAAGTGAAACTTTTATATTATATTCATTCATTCCTCACAGACTGATTTATTTCAAATGTTTTATTTCTTTTAATGTTGATTATAACTGACAACTAATGAAAACCACAAATTGTGTATCTCAGAAAATTAGAACATTAAGACCAATTAAAATTATTTTTAGAAATGATGTCCAACTGAAACGTATGAGCATGTGCAGCATCAATACTTAGTTGTTGCTCCTTGTATCTGGATCACTGCATCAATGCATCGTGTCATGGAGTGGATCAGTCTGTGTCACTGCTCAGATGTTCTGAGAGTCCAGGTTGTTCTGATCGTGGCCTTCAGCTCTCATGAATTGTTGGCTCTGGTGCATCATCTTCCTCTTCACAATACTCCATAGATCTTCTATGGGGTTAAGGTCAGGAGAGTTTGCTGACCAGTTAAGACCATGGACCTTAAACCAGGTACTGGTAGCTCTGGCACTGTGTGCAGGTGCCAAGTCCTGTTAGAAAATGAAATCTTCATCTCCATAAAGTTTGTCAGCAGCAGGAAGCAGGAAGTCTCTAAAACTTCTTGGTAGACGACTGCGTTGACCTTTGACCTCAGAAAACACAGTGGACCAACACCAGCAGAAGACATGGCCCCAAACCATCACTGGCTGTGGAAACTTGACACTGGACCACAAGCAACGTGGATTATGGGGGAGTGGTGGTGCAGAGGTTAGAAGATGGGCCTGTGATCAGAAAGTCACAGGTTCAACTCCCGGTACCGTCAACATCAAAATGTGGGTGGAAAAGGTGAAACACCCACACCTGCCTCCACCCTAATTCGCCCCACCCTGGGCCCCTGAGCAAGGCCCTTGACCCCCACCATCTGCTCCCTAAACGGCTCTCTCTTGAAAATGAGTTCTCGTGGCTCAATGAGACTACCTGGATAAATTAAGGGTAAATGAAAAAAATTATTCTGTGCCTCTCCTCTTCCTCCAGACTCTGGGACCTGGATTTCCAAAGGAAATGCAAAATGTACTTTCATCAAGAACATAACTTTGGACCACTCAGCAGCAGTCTCAGGCAAGACGCTTCTGACGCCGTCTCTTGTTCAAAAGTTGCTTGACACAAGGAATGCGACAGCTGAAACCCATGTCTTGCATACGTCTGTGCGTGGTGGTTCTTGAAGCACCAACTCCAGCTGCAGTCCACTCTTTGTGAATCTCACCCACATTTTGGAATGGGTTTTGTTTCACCATCCTCTCCAGGTGCAGTTATCTCTATTGCTCGTACACTTCTTCTACCACATCATTTCCTTCCCTTCACCTCTCTGATAATGTGCTTGGACACAGAGCTCTATGAACAGCCAGCCTCTTTAGAAATGACCTTTTGTGTCTTGCCCTCCTTGTGCGAGGTGTCAGTGGTCGTCTTTTGGACAAGTGTCAAGTCAGCAGTCTTCTCCATGATTGTGTAGCTACAGAACTAAACTGAGACCATTTAAAGGTCTTTGTAAGTGTTTTGAGTTAATTAACTGATGACACCAGGTGTCTTCAATATTGAACCTTTTCACAATATTCTAATTTTCTGAGATACTGAATTTGTGGTTTTCATTAGTTGTCAGTTATAATCATCAACATTAAAAGAAATAAACATTTGAAATATATCAGTCTGTGTGTGATGAATGAATATAATAAACAAGTTTCATTTTTTGAATGAAATTACTGAAATAAATCAACTTTTTCATGATATTCTCATTTTATGACCAGCACCTGTATATCTGCAGTATATATAAGACGTATACTGTAAGTGCTATGTGTTGTCATTGTATGTTAATGACATCACTGTATGTTTATGACATCACTGTATGTTAATGACATCACTGTATGTTAATGACATCACTATATGTTCCTTTACAATGACAAAATTATTTATCTGCATTTAACCCATCACACCTGCGATACACGCAGGTGGAGCAGTGGGCAGCTGTGGGGAGCAGTTAGGGATTGGGTGTTTTGCTCAAGGACACCATGACATGTTGGCATGGTGGGAAGTTGAATCTGTGACTTTCTGGTCCCAAGTCGGCTGCTCCACCTCTGCACCATCTCGGTCCTTTCTGAGGTAGTTTTCCATTTTAACATCCAAACTCGTGCAGCCGTCGTCTCTAAAGGTTTTGAGTCCCGTTATTGTCCCAGTTCTGGTAGAAAAAGGTTTGATCACCAGTTTGGTCACATAAAAACTTATTAATCACTCTTTAGTTAACGGATCAATGAGTTTGGAAACCAAATATTTTGGTCATTTTACAGTTTGTTGATTTTTTTCTGTTCATCACATCTAACTAGATTCTCTTTTAATATAATAAAAGCTTAAAGGGAATTTAACCATGCAACCTTCATAAATTCACCTCTGTCACCATCAAACAGCTGCTTGAGTCGGACACTTCCCCACTTTGATTATGTGCAAACACAACATGAGAGAAAATGTAATAAAAATGTAAACACACCCAACAAACCTTCCCCCGCTGAAATAAAAATGATTTTTTTCTTTTCTTAATTCCCGAGCAGCCGAAGTCATTGAGTCATCTCCACGTGCTGCTGTTGTGTCTTAACCTTGTGCTGGTAGTTGGATGGAGAGGATGAATAAAACATGCAGTCTGTGCTGCTCATGCAGATATAACACACCCCTGTACGTCTTCAATTATTCACCAGCTGCTTCTTTGACAAAGACCCCGCGGCTGCACAGGATCGACTTCTGAGTGTCTGAGTCAACAGGAAATACTCAAAAACCTGAAGTCAGACCAGCGTGCACGTTCAAATGGCAAAGACCCTGAATTTACTCACACGGGAAAAAATCACCAGTATCTGCTGCAAAAGCACCGACTGTCACGTCCGACAGGTGAGTTGTTCCAAACATCTGAACTGTCTTCACAAGAAACCAGTTAAATCAGACAAGTTCATCAGTCCTGGACACAACTGGGAGGACAGGGCCATACTGGGTTGGGTCTAATCATGAGAAATCACTTGATTGTGTTCAGGCGATTCAGTAAGTTTGGTCCATTTAGGTTTAACAATCCAATTGATTGGGTTCATTAACATGGTTCAGGTGTGATGAACCACTTAGGTTCAGGTATGATGAACCACTTAGGTTCAGGTATGATGAACCACTTAGGTTCAGATATGATGAACCACTTAGGGTCAGGTATGATGAACCACTTAGGTTCAGATATGATGAACCACTTAGGGTCAGGTATGATGAACCACTTAGGTTCAGGTATGATGAACCACTTAGGTTCAGATATGATGAACCACTTAGGGTCAGGTATGATGAACCACTTAGGTTCAGGTATGATGAACCACTTAGGTTCAGATATGATGAACCACTTAGG
>NC_056506.1:49995868-50000975 GCF_014905685.2 Nematolebias whitei | reverse complement strand
TGAACCGAAGACATTCTGTTTACTAAAAACTGGTTAAACACTCAACGCAGGGCAGAAAAGTGATCTCTGAACTTCGCCGCCTTTTCTCCTGCGCCTTCAGTTTTCTTCTTCGTTGGTTTATTTGCGGTTGAAAAACAAAACGTGAGGGGGTTCAGCGCCACCAGGCGGCGTGGAGCAGTTTTATTTTTTGAAGCACACAGGATAAAAACATAGATCCAAATGGAAAAATATAATAACTAAAAGGTTAACATTGTAGAATACAAACAGGATTATAAACAAGTTACAGTGCCAAAATCCAGGGAATAAAAGTGGGTTTTCAAGCGAGACTCAAAAAGAGTGAGACTGGGAGCCTGCCTGACATGTAGTGGTAAATCATTCCAGTCTTGGACCTGCAACAGGTGTCACCTCTGAGCTTGAGACGGGTTCCTGGAACCAATAGGAGCATCTGATCGGCTGACCTCAGAGATCACTGTGGGACATATGGCTGCAGCAGATCAGCAAGATAAGAGGGGGCAGAAGTAAAAGTAGAAAACCAGCTTTCTGTAGTTTATTTACTTTTATAAAAAAGAAAAACTAAATGGCACATGAATTTAATAAAAATTACAATAAAACTATTTAGGGAGTGGTGGCGCAGAGGTTAGAGAAGGTGGACCTGTGAGCGGAGGATCGCTGGTTCAACTCCCGGTACAGGCATCAATAATGTGGATGAAATAGGTGAAGCATCCATACCTGTCCCCACCCTCATTTGCCCTCTGGACCCTTGCAAGGCTCTTAACCCCACCATCTGCTCCTCCGGACACCCTAGACAGCAGCTCTCTGCTCCACACAGAGGGCGGTGGTAGCTCGTGGTTGTGTCAGGAAGGGCACCTGGCGTAAAAATAATTACCAAATCTTCATGCGACAGTTCGCTGTGGCGACCCCTAACACAGGGAGCAGCTGAAACATTAAAACAAAAAACTATTTAGGGGTAATTAACATTCAGGAGTTTTATTTAACATTTTGTAAAAATAAAAATAAAAAAATACATTTTTTTAAAATTAACTATTATAACCAATGTGTGTATTTAGGTTCAAAAATAATTTTTAATTGACATGATACAATATCAAGATTAAATATAGTGCAAAATTTATTTTAAAATAGAAAATAAGTGCAAGAGCCAAAATGAATGTTATATGTTGTTTAACGGTTGTGGTGGCACAGGTGTCCTGCCTTCAGGTAATTGCATGAGGGGGCATGGTCACATGTCACATGTAGCTGATCTGGGTCATGGGGCCAGGTGCTGGGTTAATTTTTTGTAAACTTTTCTGTTGACCGTCACCTTTTTCATAGACATTAGTCATTTTCAGTCATCATTACAAGCGATGTAAATCAATACAGAAAGTTCATTGTGTTAGTTTAAAAATAAATACGCAAAACAAAAGTTGGACTCAGCTTGGCTCATTGGAAACACGTCACAGAAAAAACCTACTCAGCGGCAGCAGCTTTAGATTGTGGATCGAAGTCGCTACAATAAGATCTGTCGTCTTTAGCACAAAAAAATAATTCTTTAATTCATCTTTAAATCATTGTCTTTAATTCACTGAATGCAGTTTACTGTTCTCGGTACCCAACTGAACTGATCCACACCTGATGGATAAAACAAGTGTGCACAAAAATAACTTAAATGCATTAAAATTAAATAATCAGCAGCAAATTAAACAGTCAAGAGTTCAGTACATCTAAAAATAAAACAGAAAAGTGTGAATCTGTTATCTCGACCTTGACCTAAGTGGCTTTAAGACTCCTGGCAAGAATCCGTGCAGACATGTTCCTGTTTTTAGTTTTCTACAGTCGCCTTATAATCCAGCTGTTTTTTGCTACATTTTTGCCATCTTATTTTAATTTGTTAAAAAAAAATTATCTGTATGCCTCTTTTCTGATCATCTATTGTTGTCGTTGTCCATTGTTGTCATCTTTCTTTGTTGAAATCAGGTCTCTCTTGTAAAAGAGTCCTCGAGGCTCAATGGGATTTACCTGTCTAAGTAAAGGTTGAATGAATCTTTAGGACTGAAAATACATCATGAAATAAAACAGAACAATGTTAAATAAGATCCGGTAGGCAGGAAGAACCTGAGGACTTTAATCAGTGAAAGATGTCTAAAATCAGAAAACTTTGAAGTCAGTGCACCAACACAGCCAAACAATACAAATGTCAGCAAAAGAAAACAAATAAAAACAATGAGGCTGACGTCAAATTAAAACGTATGACCTGCATCTGAGCTCAAACTATTTAAAGAGTTTTTACCTCAAACTCCGACTCTTCAGTCTGATGAAGAATCTGCCTATGTGAACTTTCATGTGAATATTTAGATCTGAAGTTTGATTAAAACTTTTTTCACAGATGTGACAAAACAGCCTCTCTGCTGTGGATCAGCATGTGACGATTCAGATGTGAAGCTCGATTAAAACCTTTTTCACAGATTTGACAAAAAAACGACTTCACACCTGTGTGGGTCAACATGTGACGGTTCAGATTTGAAGTATGATTAAATGTTTTTCCACAGGTTCGACAAGAAAATGGCCTCGCTCCTGTGTGGATCAGCATGTGACATTTCAGAGGTGAAGGATGATTAAAAGTTTTTCCACAGATTTGACAACAACAGGGCTTTTCACCCGTGTGGGTCATCATGTGATACTTCAGATGAGAAGCACGATTAAAACGTTTTCCACAGGTTTCACAAGCAAACGCCTTCTCACCTGTGTGGATCTTCAAGTGGACGACTAACTTACTATAAGCAGAGAAGTTTTTCCCACAGGTGGGACAACAGTACTGCAGTCTGTCAGAGTTCTGGCTCCTAACTTTGTGGACCTTGATGTGAAGGCTCAGGAATAAATCATCTATAAAAGTTTCTCCACAGATTTTACAAGAAAACGACTTCTCAGATGTTGCTGGTTGGTCTACTTTATTACCGAGACGATTGTCTATGTGATCCGTCTTTGTTGGTGACCACTCTGTATTTCCATGTGACCCTGAATCCTGGTCCTCAGGTCCAGCAGAACTCTGAGAGATGAGCTTCTTCCTGTCTGCTTCTGCTTCACTGTGGTCAGGTTCTTCAAACAAAGTAGTCACCTTAAACGGATCAGTGTCCTTCAGGCGGAGCTGATATTCCTCCTGATTGGTGCAGAGCTCCGGCTCTTCTTTGATTTTTGTAGCTTCTGGTTCTGGTTCCTCCTGGTCAAGGCTGGAGTTCCTTTCCTGGTTGCAGAGCTGCTGGTCTGGGAAGATCAGCTCTGTCTTGTGGACCGGTTCCTGACGGAAATCTGAAAGGACAAAACAACAAAAAGTCTAAATATTCAGAAACGTACAGAAACTGGTGTTGGACTCAAAGACAGACAGAAATCTTTTAGAAACTCCTTATTCTAGGTCTCAACGCTCAGATCTGATGTTTCTCTGGTCGTTCCGATTTCAAGGTCCAAGTTCAAGGTTCTTTATTGTCATTCAAATCACATGTGGTACATGAGGTGGAACGAAATTGTATACTCAAGAGCCCAGTCAGACCCCAAAAAATAGCAATAATATAAAGTATAAAAAGAAACAGTATACAAGGATTTAAGATAATAATAAACAAAAATAATGTAATATAATACAGTATATTAAACAGCAGCCTGAACTTGAGTCTGTTGTGAGCAGATAGGTATGAATATCGTAGCTTAAAGAAATCAGCAGCATGGATAATCAGCAGCATGGATAAAGTGACATAACACCAATTAAAGTGACATCACAGTGATTCTCCTGGTTAGAGATTCATGAGTCTAACAGCCTCAGGGTAGAAGCTGTTCCTCAGTCTAGTGGTTCTACACTTTATGCTCCTTAACCTCCTTCCTGAGGGGAGCGGGGCAAAAAGTGTGTGTGCTGGGTGAGTGTGGTCCTTCATGATGCAGGTGGCTCTCTTCCTGCATCTGGAGGTGTAGATGTCTGTGATGGTGGGGAGACTGACTCCAACATCTTCTGCGCAGCCTTCACCACTCTCTGCAAAGCTTTTCTTTCTGCAGCTGTGCAGCCTCCATGCCACACGTTGATGCTGGAGCACAGGATGCTCTCCACTGCACACCTGTAGGAAGAGGAGGAGTAAGTTCAGAAGAACATTTGTTTTGCACATCAGTCCACTTATTTTTCATGAGAGAGAATCCTTTCCACAAATCCAGTGGAAGATGGGATGCCGAGGACAAAGGATACAACAGCCTGGATGTTGGGGAGGTAAGCTGCCTGAACAACTTGCATCCACCTCTTTGCTGTTCCCTTGGACTGCAACCTTTCCTTCTCCTGAGGTTCTGTGGTGAGGTGCTCCAGTCACACATTCCTCATGAAGCTCATCCAGACATGCTTAGCCTGCCAGAAGGAGTTAAAAGTTTTATGATCCTAGTTCACTAGAGGCACATAGGTCATGTACAGTGGTGAATAAATGGGAACAAATATTTGTTTATCTTTAGAATTTTGCATCATATCCCAACTACCTTTTGAAATTACTTTAATACATCTACAGTAGTCCCTCATTTATCGTGGGAGGTCCGTACCCTGAAGCCCCGCGATAAGTGAACAACCACAAAGTAGTAAGTAGTTTATTTTATGATATATTTATGTATATATGTATGTAGGGGAGTGGTGGCGCAGAGGTTAGAGAAGGTGGGCCTGTGATCGGAAGATCATCAGTTCAAGCCCCGGTACAGACAACATCAAAAATGTGGGTGGGGTAGGTGAAGCCCCCACACCTGCTCTCACCCTCATTCGCCCCACCCTGGGCCCTTGAGCAAGGCCCTTAACCCACACCATCTGCTCCTCTGGGTGTCCTAGAGAGCAGCTCTCTGCTCCACACAGAGGCTGTGGTAGCGTCAGGAAGGACATCCGGCGTAAAAAATAACTGCCAAGTCTTCTTGCGACTTACTTTTCTGTGTTGACCCCTAACGCAGGGAGCAGCCGAAAGAAGAAAAATAAAAATGTATGTATGCGTGTATATATATATATATATATATATATATATATATATATATATATAAATAAAGGCATTTTAAACCCTTCCCAAACTCGTGCAATATTCTAAACAATGTTTCTAAACTCTAAATGCTCTAA
>NC_056506.1:49993216-49995768 GCF_014905685.2 Nematolebias whitei | reverse complement strand
GTTGTAGAAGTGAGCAACATGGAGTGGGTCAGAGGTTGAAGTGAGGAGCATTGAGTGGGTCAGAGGTTGTAGAAGTATGACAAATATTCAGAGAATGAATGAAAACAAGCCAAACAGATAAATGTTGTCAGTTTGTTCCCACCGCCCAAAATACATCCATCCATTATCTTTAACAATCTTCTACCTTTTCTGGTCACTGGTGCTCATGTCCAGCTGTCACTGTGTGAGGGCGGCGGACACCTGGACAGGTCTCCAGTCCATCACAGGGACACCTGGACAGGTCTCCAGTCCATCACAGGGACACCTGGACACGTCTCCAGTCCATTACCAATCAGTCTAACATGCACGTTTTTGGTCTGTGGGAGGAAACTGGAGGACCCAGAAAGACCTCCAGCTGGGATTTGATCCAGCGGCCATCTCGCTGAGAACAGGCAGCTGTAACAACTGATCCACTGTGTCGCCTGAAATCTGTGACATTTAATAAATAATCCGCTTCAACAGACGAGCAGAAGCTTCTGTGCTTTACGCCAAATTCTTGTTGTTTGTTTGTTGTTGTTGTTGTTTTATTGTAGTTTTGACTGCCGGGTCTTAAAACACACGAGAGAATTTAAAAATCCTGGTTTTGCTGCTAAACACTAAACGGCTGCTCAGTCCAGAACAGCCGAGCGTGAAGGATCTGGACCCGGAGCTCTGCCTGGACCCTGAGCGGGTTTAAAAGATTTGATGTTGAGTTCAAGTCAAGTTTTTTGTCACTCTCATCACACGTGGTGCACGAGGTGGAATGAAAAGATGTCCTCAAGGGCCCAGTTCATCCAACAGCAGCAGTGGAGGCAGCTTCAAGTCTCTGCTCCGGCTCAACCGGCTGCACGGCAGACGTGTGATCCGTCCTCCAGTGGACCCAACGCGCACGTTTCGCTTTAGGTTTGAAATCTTAAAATCACGCCGCCTCTCCCGGAGCAGACCAGCAGGTCCCGAGGACCCCCAGTCCTGGACCCAGACTCTGAGGGCCATGGTGGTTCTGCTGCAGCAGCTCCAGAACCGTGAAACGGGCTCTGGGCCTCGTTCCCTCCGCTGAACACAAGAGTTCATTTTATTAACTTTTATCAGATCGTTAACGTTTTATCTAAAGTTCCCGTTTGATTTTCTGCAGCTTTTATAACTGGATTTTGTTTTTATTGTTCGTTTATTAATTATTTAAAACAAAACAAATTCATCAAAAAGAAAACGTCGAAAGAAAAGTGTGCAGAAAGAAGGAAACAATTATTATAAAATCTTTTATTAAAAAATACAAAATAAGAACAACGAGCTACGACTGAACGATGTTCTGGTTTAAAACAAAAGCATCCTGCACCGTCACTCCCCAACAGTTTGAATTTAATCGTTTTAAACATATAAATGTTTATAAATGTTTATAAACGTTTATAAATGTTTGTGTTGACATGACGTCAGTTCCCATCGTGTTCCCAGAACCACAGCTCAGCTCCTTCAGTTCTACACGGACCTTTTCTTAAGGTCATGACGACTCTTTAACACGTTTTTATTGAACATTTGTTTTATGAGCTTCATACACAACTTGTAAAATATTCAGCCAAATCATAAAATGTTTAAAATAATCTCAACTGATGAAATCATTTATTTGTTGGCGACCACAGCACTTCCTACTAATAATTCTTATAGCTCTTTTTGTCAAATAAAAACAGGATTTGTAATTGTTTTCATGTTTGTCCCCAAACTTCATTACAACAGATTAAATATGAACAATTATTACATTATACAAAACACACAAAGCTTCGTCGTTCAAAAACTATTTTACTTTACACATCATGCAACTGATTCAGACGCTTTTATTGTGAAGTAATACATGACATGTCCATCAGCTTCTCATCAATAACCACACCGAACATTTTATTTCATTAACTATGAATTTCAATTTTATTTCATTAACTATGAATTTCAATATTGTCAATTTTAAACGGGACTTCCATCATTTTATGACTGGCTTTAATTTAGTTGTGTTTAAAAAATATATATAAATAAAGTTTTATTGAATCAAACATCAGATTTAAAAACATTTTCTCTGCAGGAACAAACCGTGAGGAAGAAAGGCCTCTTGTTTCTAATCAAAGTTTCTGCTCAGAGACGGTTTGAGCACAAAACAAACAAACAAACAAACAAACCTGCTGCAGATAATTTGTTTACGAAAGACCTTTATTTAGATTTTTTTTAAACGTTGTTTTGTTTGTTTGTTCTGTGACTGATATAAAAACACAAACATGAAATATGAACGTGGTGAATTTTAAACTTATTTTCAGCAGACGCTCCGTCTCTGAAGGAGTCCTCCTCCTCCTCCTCCACCTCCATCTCCTCCTCCTCCTCCACCTCCTCCTCCTCCCCCCGTCTTGTGCCAGACATGGGACTGTCTGTCCCACAGACATCAAACATATATCATCTATGGTCTGTCCTGTCTGTCCACATCCTGTATTTCCCAGCATGCCTTGCAGCTGAATCATTTCCCAGCATGCCTTGCAGCTGCATCATTTCCCAGCATGCCT
>NC_056506.1:49986186-49993206 GCF_014905685.2 Nematolebias whitei | reverse complement strand
CAGCATGCCTTGCAGCAGCATCATTTCCCAGCATGCCTTGCAGCTGCTGATGTTGGAGGAGAACGCGCAGCAGGAAATGTGAAAGACGCAGCAGCTCCGTGACGGTTCCAACTGGTTTATTTCATTTATTTAACATTTTAATTAAACTTAAACGTAAGATGTTTATATTTTCCGATAGCCATACTAACACATTTGTAAACATATTTATATTCCATTTATTCCAAGCAGCTGCTTCAAACTTTCATGCATGTTTTAATAACTTTATCCAATTTATTTTAATAATTGAGACTTAAATTTGTTTTTAGCAGCACAGATGTTTCCGTGATAAAACACGCCTGGTTTGAGTTTCGTTTTGATCTAATATTAATGTTTAAAACTCAAAAAAGTAGAAGAGATTAAAGTTTATAGCTCTTTACTTTGGTTTTATTGTGAATAAAAACCGAGAAAAGGAAGAAACTGTTCATTTTAAGCCCCCACAATTTTTGAAAGTGCTTATATTTTTTTACAATAATGTTTTCGTTAGTTTAAACTCAAGAAAGTTATATTTATTTATAGTGATAATTAGTTATTTTATGGTTTTTAGCAGAACCCGCTGCAGGAGCAGACAAAGAAAATAACGGAACGGAAAAACTCACCAGTTTGTTTTTCTTCACCGGAAGTTGGAAAACAAACGTCTTTTTGCCGCCAAAACTTCTTATGTTTACCAAAAATGTTATATCTTTTGGTTTAAGAATCCTTTATCTTGTTGTCGGTTGAATAAAACCGAACAGCGTCGCAGTCGCAGATTACCGAGCCCAGCCCACCGGAAACAATCAAGCTAGCAAACAACATAAGTTCCGGTCATCGATTTCAAAGTAAGAGCAACCAAATGAACGTTACGTTAACACGAGAAGTTTCTGTCTCTTGTAAAGCAACACGTGGAACACGATTGATTAAACATTTACTTCTGTACACTCTGAGGTACTCACCACCGTTTTTGTTGTGAAATCTTCTTCAGGAGTTGCATCTCAGTTGTGAAGTCGAGTTGATTAGTTTTATTTTGAAAGTCCAACCAACGTGTTCCGGGACGCGCCTGATGAGTTTGAGTTTAAATCTGTCCCAAAATCCAACAGAATGTGATACATTGTTTTGTTTTGTTCTTCTGCCACCCTTTTGTTGCCTTTAGATAAACTTAAAATACACCAAAGTTAAAATTTTAAAGCTTCTTGTTGTAAAATCATGAAGACCGGACAAAAACAAGCGTAAAGAATTAAACTGAAGAGTTTGTGTCAGATAGGACTTTAAAAACTGTGACAACAAATTAATTTAGCTGCATTTCTTCTGACACCTCGTGGATATTCTTCTACAAATTAGATCTCAGTGACTTAAAACATACTTTTAACAGTATCAAAATTACTTTATTTAAACAAAAAAAATACTAAATATAAAAATATAATAAGTGATCAAGTGAGAGAACGGTTTAAACTTTTTGTTATGTACTCAGTCAGGTCCAGTTCAAAGTCCAGAAGCGCGTGTGGACACTAGCCGAAGGCGCCGGCGGCCTCCAGGATGCTGGCGGCGTGCATTTCTCGGGTCATGTTGGACTTCTCTTTGAGTTTGGCCTGCAGCAGCGTGTGCTGGACCACGCCAATCCTCACGTCCATCTGAACGATCTCCTGCTTCAGCTTCGTCAGGCTCTGCTTAACTTTCACCACCGGAGCTGAGAGGGGACACACGGGGGGGAACAGGTCAGAGGTCAATGGGACAACACCGAGAGCAAATCGAGACCAATGCTGCTTCACCTCCATCAGACATGCTGCTGCCCTTCTCCTCCATCTCCTGCTTCACCTTCTCCAGCTCCTCGCTGACCTGAAACACAAAGTCGTTTCCTGAAGCTGCAGGAGTTCTGCTGGTGTCTGATGACGTGATTTCCAGGTCAGGACTTGGAGTTTCAAAAACTTCATGAAACTCTGACCTCCACTTTAGCCTCGGCTCTGAATTAAACGAATCGCTTCATTTTCATCAACATGTGGACGCTCGGTCCTTCAGACTTTAATTAAATCCACCCAACAGGATTCATCCTCTGCATTTCTGCTTCGCTCTTTACAAAATAAATACTTTTATTATTTTTATTCCTCAGAAAAGTCCCTAAAATATTTAACGTGTTTAAATGAGACTCATTTGAAACTTAAACGGTTTGTGAAGTCTAAGCAGACGGAGTGAAGAAGTTTGTTTCAGGAGAAAATTCACGAGAAAGCGTCTCGTTCGGCTGATTGTTGAAGAAAAACTTGTAAACTTGATTATTTTCCGTCCTCCAGTTTAATTTTTGACAGATTTTATCGTCTAATCCGACAGTTGACCTCATTGTAAAGTTATTTTTCTAAGCTTGGTCTTCATTTCAGAAGCAGCTGTATAACCTGTTTGATGATGCGTTCACTGACCTCAGCCAGGGCTCTGGTTCTCTCCATCACTCCTCCGCTCGCCTGCTGGTACCGTTCTTTGGCCTGGTGGAGGAAGCGCTTCATCTTTAACTCTTCTGCTCAAGAAACCGTTTCATTGTCGGGCGCGCGTCGTGCTCTCACCTCGCTGAGCTTGGCCTGAGCGCTGCGGTACTCCTGGATCAGATGTTCCAGCTGGTTGTTGATGTACTTCTCTCGGCTGCTCACCTTCTCCAGAGTCTTCCCGACGTCGTCCTGCAGCTTGTCCAGGTAGCTCTGAGGAGACAGGGAGGGCGTGAACCTCACAGACCAGAAACTGGGTCTGCAGCCGAGACGAGATTTACGGCCCATCTTGTGTTTTCGGTTCCATCTGCAGCAGGACTCTAAAGTTTGCTGCGAGACAGTTTAAAGTAAAACTGACCAAAGTTTTAAACAGACATCTTGTGTGGAGATATTTTGCTAACAGACAGAAAACTGCTCACTCACAGATTCAAGCCTTGATTTGAGCTCCTTCTTGATGAAAGCGGTTTAAAAAAACAACAACACTGCAGTAAAACTGAACCGGGTCAGTGAATGCACCTTGGTGTCTGTGAGCGATGACTTGATCCCGTCTCGGTGCTGATGCATCTGGTCCAGGTGGATCCTCCAGTCCTGCAGGACATGAGGAACATGAAGGGACCAGAGTTAGAGCAGCAGCAGAGCAGGAAGCCCTGCGGGACGCCTCAGCAGCGCGCACCTTGTTGTCGGTCCGGATGGTGACTTTGAGCTGAGGCAGAACCCGCTCCATCTCCAGGTTCCACTCGGCGGCGTCCACCTTGGACTCCAGAATGTCTTCGGGTTTGGACGACGGTTCTGGTTCCTGTCAGACAGCAGAATGTTCTCAGTGAAGGACCTGACAGGAAGTGGACCAGATGAAATCGTATTTCTCACGGAGTGAGCGGTCCGTAACTTCAGCGCCTCCAGGTCCATCACGGTCTCCTCCTCATCATCAGCTTCCTCCTGACGACACACGACGTCACTACAATCCTTATTTTCTTACAAACGATTTAAACTAAACGTTAAGTTCAACTGGTTTCTGTCGGCAGCTGATCGTGAAACTGAGCTCTGCATTTATTCATTTGGGTTTTGAACAACAAAGCTACACGAAACAAAAACTTTGATTTAATCTTTTAGGACGGAAACGTTTTGGGTCAAATCAGTTTAATAAAAGTAAAACTCACGATTATCTCCTGCTCTACTTTGTGGAGTGTGAGCTCGGCGTCGTCCTCCATCACCGACTCCTCTTCTGTGTTTTCTGTTGGGTACCTGGGCCTGAAACAAAGTATCAGTGTGAACCTGGAGCGTCCTGCCATGAAACCTTCTGAACCTCGTGGTGACGGAGCCCAACTGACGTTTAAACGTAAAACTTCACGACATAATCAGGAGGCTGAACGCAGCCAGGTGAAACATGAAGGGCGACCTGACGGAGTTCTGGAACTTAAAACAGTCAAGAATGTTTTTAATCTGCACGGGAGAAAAGAGGAGAAACGTTGGAGAACCTTCTGAAGGTGAAACCTCTCCTCTTCAGAGCTTCTTCAGCCAGACGGTCCAACACGAAGCAGACGTGTTCGCCTGAACCCGACTTCAGTTTGGAAGGAGGGAAGTCCACCTTCGCTCCCTGAAGGCAGAGAGAAACATCTTCAAGTCTCTGAGATCTCACCGAGGAACCGAGACGTTTGTCTGAGGGTGTCGACTCACGATGGCCCTGAGCTCTGCCAGGATGTTGGACACGGTGGCGTTGGGCTCGTCGTACTCCTGCGGCTCGGCGAACGGCCTCCCCGCCGCGTTGATGAGCCACGCCGCGATGATGGTGAACATGTAGAACTGCTCGCCAGGATTGGACACAAGGAACGGACTGGAGACAAAGTAATGTCTGAGGACAGAAGACAAGGAGGACAGGGTGAAAAAACAACTGTGTGAAACTTTCAGACTTTATAAAAGAAGATCTGCTGCAACAGAGACAGAGAACAATACTTTCATGTTGAACTGGTCTGAACTGTTGGTCTTTATTTTATTATAAGACTTGTGCCCCCAAGTCTCAGCTGCTGTTTGCAGGTCGGAACCTCCTGATTGTCCCTGCAGGTAAAAATCAAATGAATTCAGCGTAAACCAGTCAGCGTAAACCAGTCAGCGTAAACCAGTCAGCATGGCCAGATTCCTCTAAACCTACAACATCTGTGGCGTCCTGCTGTGAGAAACCTGCACATTTTACTGCGGCCTCTTATTGTGGGCAGCCTAAAACTCACGTGTCACGTGGATAAAGTGCTCACCAACAGATTTACACACATTTGAGATAAAAGGCCTTTTTGTGTTCTTAAAGTCTTTGATCTTTGAGGTCAGATCATAAAAAAGAACAAAAGTTTTTGTTTCGTGAAGTTTCCAGAGCTGTCCTCACCTGGAGAGGTTCTTCATGTTGTGTTTGGACAGAACCTCCTCGTAGTTCAGAACCTTTAACTTCTCCAGGAGGTTCTCCATCACCACGAACACCTGATGGACCGAACCGGGCCCGCGGTCATCCTCCTCTCCGCGTCGAGCCTCCTCCGACATCCCGAGCAGTTCACCGGTGGAACAACCGGACGGTTAGTTGGACCCGAAACGCGGTCGGTTCGGTCCTGTTAGCATATGTTAGCTCAGCCGCTCCGTTTTGTTGTACTTCCGGTCGGTTGTTAGGCAACCGAAAGCTAACTGATGCTAACAATAGACATAAATATGTCTACGATGCTAAGGTGGCTAATGCTGGCTACTGTCATGGTTGCATTTTTACAAAATATTTTAAAGTATGCGGATTATCTACTGGATTAAAAGTAGTGGATTAAAGTATCGATATAGATATATACAGCTTTTAGCTTTGCTGTTAATTTTAGCTGCTTCGGTTTGCTTTTAGTCAGCCGCTCTGCCGCCCCCTGCCGGCCGCCAGGAGTACTACACAATTTAAGTTCGGTCAATCATTCTCATCACGTGGGACGCAGCACGATGACGCAACTGGTAGAGCTGCTGCCTCTCAGCGAGCAGGTCCCTGGTTCAAACCCCGGTCCAGGGGCCTTTCTGGGTGGAGTTTGCATGTTCTCACCGTGCATGCGTGGGTTTTCTCCGGGTACTCCAGTTTCCTCCCACAGACCAAAAACATGCATGTTAGACTGATTGGTAACTCTAAATTGTCCCTAGGTGTGAGAGAGAGAGTGAATGGTTGTTTGTCTCGTTTGTCTCTATGTGTCCCTGTGATGGACTGGAGACCCGTCCAGGGTGTCCCCCGCCCCTCGCACAGTGATTGCTGGACATGGGCACCGGCGATCCCCGAAGGTGAATGGGTAGCCAGTGTAGGGAGGCCAAAACTGGCGTGATGTGCTCTCTATAGCCTGTACCAGTTAAAAATCGGGCTGCAGCATTTTGGACCAGTTGTAGACGAGCAATGGAGGACTGACTGATTCCTAACAGAAGTGAATTGCAGTAATCAAGCCTAGATGTTATGAAGGCGTGGATCACTGTCTCAAGGTTCTTTTTGGAGAGTATAGGCTTCAGCTTAGACAGCCGTCTCAGCTGAAAAAAACAGGATTTGACCATCATGTTTACGTGACTGTTGAGTTTTAAGGACGGGTCCATTATCACCCCCAGATTAGTCACCTTTTGTTTCTCTAGCGGGGCTAGAGAGAAAAGGTCAATGTCATGGTTCATGAGTGAGCCATGGAACAGCATGACTTCAGACTTCTTCTCATTGAAGCTTAAGAAGTTTAAAGCCATCCAGTCCCGGATGTCAGCCAGGCAGTCAAGAAGAGGCTGAATAGAGCGTGTGCCTCTGTGCCTCAGGGGGAAGTAAATTTGGCAATCATCGGCGTAGAAATGAAAGGGTATGTCGTGTTTGCGGAAGATAGCACCTAGTGGCAGCAGGTATAAAGAAAAGAGAAGGGGACCGAGGATGGACCCCTGCGGTACCCCCCACTGGAGCGCTGTCGATGCCGAACTAAAATCTTTGATATTGACACAGAAGGTTCTGTCAGAGAGGTAGGACCCAAACCATTTAAGGGCTGACCCTGTGATGCCCACCCACTGCTCCAGTCTAGAAATGAGGATCTTGTGGTCGATGGTGTCAAAAGCAGATGTAAGGTCCAGGTCCAGATATAGGTCCAGGTGTCCCTGAAAGACAAAAAAACAAACACATGTTAAGGATAGAAAAGATAATTACAAATACAAAACAGGTTGAGCAGAGTAAGTAAAGACAGTAGTAGAGTGAACAGTGTGGTCAGTTTGTCCTCCAGCAGTCTAAGTCTATAGCAGCAGAACTAAGGGACAGCTCAGGAAACCCAAGCCGACACTAACTATAGGATTTATCAAAAAGGAAAGTCTTAATCTCAGTCGAAAAAAGTTAAATCTGGTCCTCTGGACATTCAAAAAAACAAAACAAAAAAAATGTAGAAACGTTTCGTCTTTCATCCAAAAGACTTCCTCAGTCAACATACAACCGTTGTACACTCCAGTGGCTTGTGGACCTGCTATCCTCAGTGGCTTGTGGACCTGCTATCTTCAGTGGCTTGTGGACCTGCTTTCTTCAGTGGCTTGTGGACCTGCT
>NC_056506.1:49979270-49986086 GCF_014905685.2 Nematolebias whitei | reverse complement strand
GGACACTAAACAAATTGTGAATAAAAACTGAATGCAATGATGTGGAGGTGCCAACATCTAATATTTTATTCAGAATAGAACACAAATCACAGATCAAAAGTTTAAACTGAGAGAATGTTTCATTTGAAGGGAAAAATCTGTTGTTTCCAAATTTCATGGCGTCAACAAATCCCAAAAAAGTTGGGACAAGTCCATTTTTACCACTGTGTGGCATCCCCCCTTCTTCCAACACTCAACAGACGTCTGGGGACAGAGGAGACCAGTTTCTCCAGTTTAGAAATAGGAATGCTCTCCCATTCATGTCTAATACAGGCCTCTAACTGTTCAATCGTCTTGGGCCTTCTTTGTCGCACCTTCCTCTTTATGATGCGCCAAATGTTCTCTATAGGTGAAAGATCTGGACTGCAGGCTGGCCAGTTCAGTACCCGGATCCTTCTCCTACGTAGCCATGATGTTGTGATTGCTGCAGAATGTGGTCTGGTATTATCGTGTTGAAAAATGCAGGGTCTTCCCTGAAAGAGATGACGTCTAGATGGGAGCATATGTTGTTCTAGAACCTGAACATAGTTCTCTGCATTAATGGTGCCTTTCCAGACATGCAAGCTGCCCATGCCACAAGCGCTCATGCAACCCCATACCATCAGTGATGCAGGCTTCTGAACGGAGCGTTGATAACAACTTGGGCTATCCTTGTCCTCTCTGGTCCGGATGACATGGCGTCCCAGTGTTCCATACTTGCTTAGAAATGGCTTCCTCTTTGCACTGTAGAGTTTCAGCTGGCAACGGCGGATGGCACGGTGGATTGTGTTCACTGACAATGCTTTCTGGAAGTATTCCTGAGCCCATTCTGTTATTTCCTTGACAGTGGCATTCCTGTTTGAGGTGCAGTGACGTTTAAGAGCCCGGAGATCACGAGCGTCCAGTAGTTTTACGGCCTTGACCCTTACGCACAGCGATTGTTCCAGATTCTCTGAATATTTTGATGATGTTATGCACGGTTGATGATGATAACTTAAAAGTCTTTGCTATTTTACGCTGGGTAACACCATTCTGGTATTGCTGCACTATCTTTCTGCGCAACAATGGTGGAATTGGTGATGCTCTTACCATTTTGGCTTCTGAGAGACACTGACACTCTGAGAAGCTCTTTTTATACCCAATCATGTTGTCAATTGACCTAAGTAGTGTTAATTGGTCTTCCAGCTGTTCATTATATGCTCAATTTCCTTTTTCCAGCCACTTATTGCTACTTGTCCCAACTTTTTTGGGATTTGTTGACACTTCACAAAGTGAAGATGAAGAGCAGAGTGAAGATGAAGCAAAGTGAAGATGAAGCAGGTGTGGTGATGAGCTAATTAGCAGCAGGTGTGGGGCAGAACCATCAGAACCTGAACTGTTTCATGGGGCAGAACCAGTTTCTTGTGGATCTTTTCAAGCAGTTCAGATGTTTCAGATGTTTCCTGTAAGTCCAGAGTTTTGTGTTGGTCCTGAAGAACAGTCAGGATGTTGTTTCCTGACAGAGCTCCACCTCAGAGTGGAGCAACAGAAACGAGGTCCTGGTCACTTGTACTGGATAATTGTGATCATTACTGGTATTAGTTTAACTTTTGATCTTAACAACATTCAGTTAATTCTTTGGTTTTGTTTTATTAACTTGAAGACGACGTCACAACTTTTCTAATGTGCTCCGTGTTTTTATATAAATGAAGTGGGTTTTAGGCCATGAACTGGTTTCTACGTTACAAGACCCAGTTTGACTTTGAGACCCAGTTTGACTTTGTGTGGTCTCCATTTTGTTTCCACTGTGGACACAGTGTCTGCTTAGCTAACGCTAACAGCTAGCTTGTTTTATCAGTTTCGTCACATTTAATGAATTTTCTAACAGTTTTATGTAAAAGTGGATAAATTAGACGGAGGAGGAGGAGGAGGAGGAGGAGGAAGATGCTGTGGACCTCAACCAGAACAGGGTGGATTGTTCTCTTCAGGTCCAGGGTGAGGTTCTGCCTCAAGTGGAGGAGTTCAAGTATCTCTGGGTTTTGTTCATGAGTGAGAGAAGAATGGAGCGAGAGACTGACAGATGGATTGGTGCAGTGTCTGCAGTGTTGTGGACTCTGTGCCGGTCCGTTGTGGTGAAGAGGGAGCTGAGCTGTAAGACAAAGCTCTCTGTGGTCAGTCTACGTTCCTCCCCTCACCTCTGGTCATGAACTCTGGTAGAGACTGAAAGAATGAGATCGTAGATCCAGGAGGTTGAAGTGAGTTTCCTCTGCAGAGCTGGACTCTCCCTCAGAGACAGGGGGAGAAGTTCAGTGATCAGGAGAGACTCGGAGGAGAACCTGCTCCTCCACACTGAGAGGAGGTGGTTCAGTCATCTGGTAAGGATGCTCCCTGGGCGCCCGAGGCTTTCCAGGTATGTTGACTGGGAGGAGACCCCAGGAAGACCCAGGACACGCTGGAGAGACTCTGTGTTGGTCTGGGAACTCCCTGGAGTCCCCAGAAGATCTGGAAGAGGCTGTGGAGAGACATGTCTGGACCTCCATGATCAAGATGCTGCTGCCACCAACTTTAACTTTAGTATCAGGATGTTGGGGTGGATTAGCTGTGGCGGCCATCTTGAATCAGCTGTGGATTCTCATCCAGTGATCACTTTTGGATCCGGCACGTGCTGAAACATGACCCGCCTTTTGATGTCGGCGGCGGGTGATGGAGGACTGACATCAAAGACCCGCCAGGGTTTTGATCCTGTCATTTTTCTTTCTCTAATAAAGGTGTTTACGTCACACTGCGCGTGCACGCCCACATGACGATGCATACAAGTTCTCTTCATGAGCGAGCGTGTTTGCGTGTTTTCCATCAAGGTGTGCACAGTCGTTCCGCGCGCACGTGCGGCCGTGTGCGCGCACGCCGCCTCTCTGCTGGTGCTGATGAGAGCCGCTGCTCCTCTTCCTCAGTCCGTGTCGACCTCCTCCTCCTCCTCCTCGCGCCGCTTCCTCTGCAGGTGATGGAGGCTGGAAGCCCCGGGGACTCGCACCATGAAGCTCTGGACCCGTCGCTGGTAGGGGGGTTCGGTTAGGGGGGTTCGGTTCTGGGTGTGTTTGGTCTGATGTGCTTCAGTTATTTTTAAAATCCTGACGCGTGAATTAAACAAAGATCCACCTGGTTCTGGTCCGGTTCGGAGCTGAAACCCGGTTGCGGACCTCTGTGAGTTGCTCAGACTTTGAGGCGGTCTCGCCTGGGTTCGGGTCCGGTTCGGGTCTAAGACCTGATGTTGCAGCAGCTGCTGGTCTTTCTCCGTCAGGGCGTGTTTTTACGCACGGCTCGCGCGCTTCCTGCAGCTCAGACGTTGTTTTTATTTGTTTATTTTTGTTTATTTTCAGTAACCTCCCCTCTCCCCTGTCTCCCCCCCCCCCCGTCCTCCCCATCAGATGGCAGAGCACCTCCCTTCTCGCCGGGTCCTCATCCTTCAGTGACCCTCTGCTGAACGCTGGGTGTCTCCGGATCCGGCACGCGGACCATGGCCTGCGGCCCCCCTCGGGGTCTCAGTGCTGACCATGGGGCTCCGGTCCAGGACCTCCGCTAGCGGCTCGGAGGCGCAGAGGAAGCCCCCCGGCGCGCCTCCTCCCGGGGAGCTGTTGGACCAAGGCGGCGGCGGGGTGGACAAGGATGGCGCGCAGCTGCTGGCTGGACCGGTCCGGGGCTCTCAAGGCATCGGAATCGGACTACTGGCCAAAACCCCCCTGAGTTACACCCGGCCCGTAAAGAGGAATACCATCCGCAGGAGGAGGGTCCAGAACCTGGTCTACGACGCCCTGGAGAGGCCGAGAGGATGGGCGCTGCTCTACCACGCCTTCGTGTGAGTACCTGCGGGGTCTGGAGCACGTGCGGGGGTTCTGATGGGGGTCCCGAGTGGGTCCATCACCATGTTCGGCTGTGGCCCAGATGTTCTGCTGGAGCCGAACAGTTATGAAACAGCTGCTCCGGGTGTGAAGTGTGAGGCTTGTGACAACTCTGGACCACTTTAAACCCACTGGGTTACATAACCTGCTCCAACCGGTTCTGGACTGGTTCCCAACAGAACCTGAGCTCCAACCGGTTCTTGACTGGTTCCCAACAGAACCTGAGCTCCAACCGGTTCTGGACTGGTTCCCAACAGAACCTCCCTGACCCGAGAGCACTTTGGTTCTGTGTTTTTATTCAAAGGTTCAGGCTTCATGAGGGTCTGTGGAGGAGTTGTGAACAGTAAACATCTTACCTGTTGTGGATGCTCTCAGGTTCTGACAGGATTGATGTGGTAACGGCGAGTCCGACCAAAGTGGATCGTCTTAAACCGGTTCAGGTCTCAGAAGCTTCCGGGCAGGTTGTGAAAAAGGCTCGTTGTGTAAATCTGCAGTTTTTGATTCAAACTCAGATTTAAAGTTTTATAAACGGCGAAGGTTAAAAAAGAGTTTCAGGAAATTACCGTAAAGTCTAGAAAAGCGGCGCCTCTTAAAATATTACTGTAAATATTAATATATTTATATTTTTACTGTAGTTGATCTGAGTCCACAGCTGCTCTCAATAATTTATAAACTCTTATGCACAGCAGTAGCAGCTAGCTGTAGCGCTGAAGGCTCTTCCTGCAGGAACATCGTGTCTGTGGAAAAACCGTGAAGGTTTCTGAATCCTCATTCGCTCGGACCTTTAACCTTTGAGCACGGCAGAGATCCAGTTCTGTCGGTCCTGTCTGACTAGCCTTTAGCTCGGACTAGCCTTTAGCTCGGACTAGCCTTTAGCTCGGACTAGCCTTTAGCTCGGACTAGCCTTTAGCTCCTCAGTTCTGTTTAATAATCAGCTGATCGTCACGTCTTAATGTCGTTCAGTCCTGACAGAATGAAGAAAACTGCAGCCATTCAATCCATTCATACAAATTCAGTACTTTTTGTTTTTGCGATTTAAAAAATGCACGTTGGTTAAAAACAACCGAGGAGCAACGGTTGCTCTGATTTCTACAGATCATAAAAATCCCACGACCTCCGTCCACCCCAGCTTCATTTACAGCATGAAAGAGCTTCAGAGCAATAAATGCGACCGAGCAGACGTAAAACCGTCGCTCTGCTAGATCTGCTGCAGGTAACATGATGACTGTTCACCAAAAGAAGCTCTGGAATGTCCTTTAAACTAAAGTTTTCATGTTATGGTCCAATAGTTCCATGAAAAGTTCCATGAGTAAATATCTGAGCCGGTGGTTCGTTTGTTCCTCTGGAGCCGGTGTGGGTCGTGTTTGACCCCAGGGCAGCAGGAGGGTTGAAGCTCCGTCTGTTTGTGGTTCATGTTTTTAATCCAGTACGGTTTAGCTCTTATTACCGGAGTCTTCGGTGCGTTCAGTCTGAGTCTGAGCTGATTGGGGGGTGAAGCTGTAATTAATATTTTCCTCCAGGTCTCGGAGCTCTTGACCTTTTTTCTGTGCATCGGTTTCAGCTCTTCGTTCTCAAACGCAGTTTCTCCGTCTGGCAACACGACGGCAGGAAATCCCTTCGTCTCTTTCTTCGTCTTGTTGCTCGTTTTCAGCCAAAACGCTCAAAATTCAGACGGGTTTTGTTTTAGTTTTAGACTTCTTCAGTTTAAAGAAGCAACAAATATGAGTTTGTAAATTTTAATTAAAAAAACTTAAAACTTTAGATTTAACTGAAGAACCGTCTGCTCGGTGTTCTGGACACATCTGGTCCGTTTGGGTCACAACCGTAAAGCTTCAGCTCCGTATCTGAAACTGACCCATCGTTGTTGTTGTTGTTGTTGTTGTTGTTTGGCTAAAGGCGATTAGCCTCGGCGGCCATCTTGAACTCTGACTACAGCGTAACTGTGTAGAGATGCGTCCAACGGTTACGAGTTGATTTAAAATCGATCCACTGGTTCATGAGATATTTTGCTAACGGTGTCAAAGCTATACGTTAATGACAAACGAGGTTTTTACTTTTTATAAACTGAGTTTGTTGTTCCGGTCCACTACAGTGAGTTTAACTCCGAGTCTGTTTACCTTGAGTTAAGCATCAGTGACTCACCGTGGCAACCAAATGAGTCTGAAACCTGTCCAGAAGACCCGAGTCCTGGGTTCAGTTCAGATCTCAGGTCAGAGTCTGGAATCTGCCCAAATCCTGGTTTCCATGACAACGCAGCAGCTCGTGAGCGCCGGCAGCGCGTGAATCGTGGAGCGGACAGAAGACCTGCCACGTCAGCGGTTCCTGTCTGAGGCCCCAACGTGTAAATCACGTCCACGCCGTGACAAAGTGCTGCATCACTGCTCCGGAGGAGACGCAGCCTCGAGTCGGGGCCGGCAGATGGAGAACCCACATCCAGTTCAAGGTTTTCATCTCATCTTTAGTCTAATCTGAGGACTAGATTTAAATCATTCTTTGAAGTTTGTTCAGATTCGTCCTGCGGGTCTTCAGTTTGACCCGTGTGCTTCAGACTGTGAGAACAGAACCGGCAGCGTCAAGAGGAGGTGCAGGAGGAGGTGCAGGAGGAGGAACATCTACACTGAACATTAGATGAGTTGAGGAAATAAAAGTGAAACTCCAGCTGAACAGATTTAATCCTAAACTTCCTGAGACGTGAGGTGGACTTCAGTCTTCACCTGAGCTCAGCTGCAGAACTTCTGCTGACGTTCAAACACCGTTCACTGACGAGCAGACCACGAACACAACGTTCACTGACGAGCAGACCACGAACACAACGTTCACTGACGAGCAGACCGCGAACACACCGTTCACTGACGAGCAGACCACGAACACAACGTTCACTGACGAGCAGACCACGAACACAACGTTCACTGACGAGCAGACC
>NC_056506.1:49974966-49979170 GCF_014905685.2 Nematolebias whitei | reverse complement strand
CGTTCACTGACGAGCAGACCACGAACACAACGTTCACTGACGAGCAGACCTCGAACACAACACAGAACTTTTTCTTCGCGCTGCGGACGATGACGTCGCGACGTGTCGAGCGACTCCAGCCTCCTCCTCTAAAAGTCGCTGCTTGTGATGTTTCAGAAGCAGCTGTTTGGACGTTCTCGTCTTTGTTCAGGCGTTCGAGTCAGGACTGGGGAATCGCCGGGACCGCATCGCCAACACCTCCGATAATATCACGATACGATACTGTGATAATCAATAAATGGCTAAACGATATTAAACACTTGTGGTGAAATGCACCTGCTCAGCTTGTTGCAAAGAGTCGTGAAGCAACAAATTAAAAACGATTTAAACGCGTGGTGTCCATTTGTTGCAGGTTAAATCTGTTTATCTGACCTGGGTCTTCAGTTTCCTCTGATGCTCATTAAAGTGCATTTATTCCACCTGCACTGGAATTATAATCTCTACAGATTATGATGCAAAGCCTAAAAGGTTCTGCTGTTATCGGTGTCTAAAATATTTGGACACCGGCTGCTGTGAGCAGTGAACTCCTGGATTATTTTATAAATTAAATAAAATAATCCAGGACTTTGC
This sequence comes from Nematolebias whitei, assembly GCF_014905685.2. Lineage (NCBI taxonomy): Eukaryota > Metazoa > Chordata > Actinopteri > Cyprinodontiformes > Rivulidae > Nematolebias > Nematolebias whitei. The sequence goes on along the minus strand of NC_056506.1, from coordinate 49,978,561 downwards.
TTTGAGATTTGTGTCGGTGCAGAACGAGTTCAGGACGTGGTGAAGCTCCAGATGTTCAGGACGTGGTGAAGCTCCAGATGTTCAGGACGTGGTGAAGCTCCAGATGTTCAGGACGTGGTGAAGCTCCAGATGTTCAGCTTTAAAAGCTTCTGAAATGAAGGAGCTGCTTTGGTGACGGTGATTCGTAGAGAAACCGTGAGCTGTTTACTGACAGCTGAAAAAATGGGATTTTTCATGCTTCGCAGTGGAACGTTTGAGGCCGGAGCTCCTAATGGACTCTGTGGTTGTGGTCATTTAGCGTAATGACATTCAGTCTCCACAAACGCAGCTCCGATGGGACCGTCGTTCAGCTCCTGCAGAATTCTAACAACCGGACTTCATTAACTACAAAACACGACTCGTGACTTCACCCTAGTTTGGTTTTTCAGTGTTTAAACTGCGACTGCTGAGTTCAGTAAAAAGATCCTCCGTGGATTTTTATATCTGTACGACTGTTCGAACCCGCAGTCCTTAAACGTTTTTTAATATTATCACCAACCTTTGAACAGCAGGAAATATTAATCCGTCTGATTTTAGACCGTAGGCCTGATTCCAGAGCGGAGCGGGTTTCTTTATTGTGGAACCACACGAAGACTTGTCTGTAATCGTTTTGTCTAATTAGTTCAGTAGAAGTTCAGTGTACGGTACTTTAAGAGAGTTGGGTCGTAGTTTTGAGACGCGGGAGACAAAAACACTGAAACATGATCGAGGTTCATATTTTCACATGGTTGAAATCCTGAAAGATAAATGTCCGTGTCTGTAAGTTTGTAAAGAAGAAAATAAATAACGTAAATGTAGCGATTTAAAATAAAGTGGGTTAGTACCAGCATCGTCTACTCTACTGCATTAGTATTTAAACGATAAATGATATAACCGTTCTAGAAATGTTGTAATACCGTGCCGTGCCTCCGGGTGGCAGTGATGTCAGTGACTTACCAAATTACGTTTACGGATCATGTTCGTAGTTTGGCTAAATGCTACTCCAAGAACCGTTTTATTTCCTTTTAACGGTTTAAGCACATGACTAAAGTTATTTGTAAAGAAACGGAGATTAAATAAATCGAAGCAGGAAAACAAAACGGGATGAAAATGCTCCGTTTTTATTTTTTTTTATTTTTACCCTTTATTTATCCAGGTCGTCTCATTGAGCCACGAGAACTCATTTTCAACAGAGACCTGTTTAGGAGCAGATGGGGGGGGGGGGGGTTTTAAAGGGCCTTGCTCATGGGCCCAGAGTGGGGTGAATGAGGGTGGAGGCAGGTGTGGGTGTTCCACCTTTCCCACCCACATTTTGATGTTGACTGTACCGGGAGTTGAACCTGCGACTTTCAGATCACAGGCCCATCTTCTAACCTCTGCGCCACCACTCCCAACAGAGAGTGGGCCCTGCATAAATTAAGTTTTTACATAAATTTAAAACTTTCGTTTGAAGTCAGCACAGGTTGAACATAATCTCATAAAATTGTTTCATACCTGGCAACATTTGTTGAGGGACACCTGCACGTGTTCACGCTTCACATTAAAAATACACTCAAATACATATTTATTTATTTAATTTATTTATAAAATGTATTCATTAAAAAAAAAAAAAATTCCATGAATAAGAAATGCAATAAAAAATAAAACTGAAAAGCATCAGAAGAAAAATCTCTTAAAATATCTGCTCCTTTTTTCCAAACGATTAATTCAAACTTTAATAATCTTCAAGAAACAAAATAAATAACTCCTCCTTGAACGACAATTCATACAACACACATTAAGATACTTCATATATATTATTTTAACATATTTTCTAGTAGTTTGAAGTTCATTTTAAATTCCTGCAACATAAAAGCAGTCCGTTATATATTTATTAAAAGTTGGAACAATGAGCTCTAACTGGCCTTAAGCTGAACTTTATCTAAAATTTAACTTTAAAATTACAGTATTCTTATTTATTTTTTACACACGAGCTCCACGGGTTCTTTTTGAATGAATTAAACTTTTATCCAAAGTATCCTTTAACAGAACAAGAACAAAATCCAAACGACGAGGCCTTGCTCGTGGGTCATTTTGACCCAAGGGCAGCAGGAGGGTTAAAATCCAGAATGATCTGTGCAGACACGTTCAGACTCTGGTTCAGACGTGAACCAACGTTTTGTTGACGACGTCTTTGTTCACATTAGTTGTTTTTTTAAACATTCGTAGTTTTTTCTACTTTTCCAGCGTCTGTTCAGAACAAATCCAGAATGTGTTTCAGGAAACGGTTCTCCAGAAGGTTCCAACGTTCCTCTGCTGCGGTTCCTTCAAGCCTCTGACCCGACGACTGGTCCGGTTGTCAACAAGTGGAGACGTCTTCCATGACGGTGGATCAGGAGGTCGTCAGGGACACGGAGCCCTCGGGAGCTGTTTAACCGGGAGAACGGTCCCCGGTTGTTTTTTCATTAAATGTTTTTACACCAGCTGCTCTGCCGCTGCAGTCAGGAGGCCGACGTGTCGACTCCGCAGGGATGAACGGGGTTTTGTTACGACGGAGCGTCTGAGTCCAGGACGCTCCACAGTCACGGTTCTTTCCGGTCCAGGCTGCCACGGCACCGCGGGGCCTCGCTCTATTGTCTTCCACCGGAGTGTGATTACACAAACACTGGAGCTAATTCGATTGTCCCGCTCTTATCGGCGCGTGTGTTCGCTCCCCCCTCTGCTCCACCGTGTTATCTCTTCCCGGGTGAACCCAGACGGCTGTAATGTCCGAGGCGCCCGCAGGCTGCTCTTACTTTTATTATTTATTATTTTCACCGGAGGCTCCGGTTTCCTCAGGCTGCAGCTGCTCGTTTTAATGTGGAGCTTGTAAATTCAGTTCACTTCATGGACTCGGGTTAATCTGAACCACTCACTGAGGTGACCCGGCTCAACCGACTCCGCAACGTTTCCGGGGATTCGGCTGGTCGGTGACGGACCCCCCTCGGGTTCATGATCCAAATCCTTGCACTGAATCGGGACCCACGAGTCCAAGATCTCGATCATCCAGCCCAACGAGTCCAGGTTCTGATCAGCTCGGGCAAAGCTCACGGAGATGAAGCAAACGTTAACGTGAAGAGAAGCTAACAGAAGTGTCGTTTGAATCATTTGATAAAGATTTAAAAGATTAATTTATAATTTTAAACTTTATTTATACAGGTTAGTCTCAAGGAGTCACAAGGACTTATTTTCAAGAGACCTGTTTTAGACAAACTGCAGTAAACTACAAAAAAGCAATTAAAATAAAATGTTATAAACACTGGTTCTGTTATCAGCGTGGTCCTGTTAGCCGTGAGGTTCTGTTAGCCGTGAGGTTCTGTTATCAGCGTGGTCCTGTTAGCCGTGAGGTTCTGTTATCAGCGTGGTCCTGTTAGCCGTGAGGTTCTGTTAGCAGCGTGGTCCTGTTAGCCGTGAGGCTCTGTTAGCCATGAGGTTCTGTTAGCAGCACGGTCCTGTTAGCCGTGAGGTTCTGTTAGCCGTGAGGTTCTGTTAGCAGCGTGGTCCTGTTAGCTGTGAGGTTCTGTTAGCTGTGAGGTTCTGTTAGCCGTGAGGTTCTGTT
>NC_056506.1:49974547-49974956 GCF_014905685.2 Nematolebias whitei | reverse complement strand
AGGTTCTGTTAGCTGTGAGGTTCTGTTAGCCGTGAGGTTCTGTTAGCCGTGAGGTTCTGTTAGCCGTGAGGTTCTGTTAGCCGTGAGATTCTGTTAGCCGTGAGGTTCAGTTAGCCGTGAAGTTCAGTTAGCCGTGAGGTTCAGTTAGCCGTGAGGTTCAGTTAGCCGTGAGGTTCTGTTAGCCGTGAGGTTCAGTTAGCTGTGAGGTTCAGTTAGCCGTGAAGTTCAGTTAGCCGTGAGGTTCTGTTAGCAGCGTGGTCCTGTTAGCCGTGAGGTTCTGTTAGCCGTGAGGTTCTGTTAGCAGCGTGGTCCTGTTAGCCGTAAGGTTCAGTTAGCCGTGAGGTTCTGTTAGCAGCGTGGTCCTGTTAGCCGTGAGGTTCTGTTAGCCGTGAGGTTCTGTTAGCCGTGA
>NC_056506.1:49970596-49974537 GCF_014905685.2 Nematolebias whitei | reverse complement strand
AGGTTCTGTTAGCCGTGAGGTTCTGTTAGCCGTGAGGTTCTGTTAGCTGTGAGGTTCTGTTAGCAGCGTGATCCTGTTAGCTGTGAGGTTCTGTTAGCCGTGAGGTTCTGTTAGCGGTGTGGTTCTGTTAGCGGTGTGGTTCTGTTAGCGGCGTGGTTCTGTTTAACTACTGTATTACAAAAGTTAAAATAATTTTTTTAATATTTTTGATCATAGTGGACTCTCTCTGGGTTTTTATTTGTAAATTAATTTATCTTTTATTTTAAAGTCTGTGAAACGTTTTACCTCTTGTTTCTTGCTGCCATGAAAGGTGGGCGTCATTTCATCACGTGGTACATGTGGTGGAATGAAACTGTACACAGGGTCCCAGTTACCTCCAACAATAGTAAAAATATAAAGTGTAAAAAGAAACTGTAAGTAATGATCTAAGATATACGGTAAACACTAATGATGTAAAATAATACAATGTATTAAACAGCAGCCTGAACATGAGTCTGTTGTGAGCAGATGGGTAAGAACACAGCCGCTTGGAGGCAATACATCAGCAGCATGGATAATCAGCAGCACATATAAGTCAGATCACCAGTTAAAGTGACATCACAGTGATTCTCCTGGTTAGAGATTCATGAGTCTAACAGCCTCAGGGTAGAAGCTGTTCCTCAGTCTAGTGGTTCTACACTTAATGCTCCTTAACCTCCTTCCTGAGGGGAGTGGGGCAAAAAGTGTGTGTGCTGGGTGAGTGTGGTCCTTCATGATGCAGGTGGCCCTCTTCCTGCATCTGGAGGTGTAGATGTCTGTGATGGTGGGGAGACTGACTCCAACATCTTCTGTGCAGCCTTCACCACTCTCTGCAAAGCTTTTCTTTCTGCAGCTGTGCAGCCTCCATGCCACACATTGATGCTGGAGCACAGGATGCTCTCCACTGCACACCTGTAGAAGGAGGTGAGGACTGAGCTTCCCAGACCAGCTCGCCTCAGCCGTCTGAGGAAGTAGAGTCTCTGATGAGCTTTCTTCATCAGGCTGGTGGTGTTGTTGCTCCTGCTGAGGTTGTTCAGGTGCACACCTGTCCATCTGCTTGTTAGCAAAATATCCCATTAATTCGTGGGCAGAGGATATTGAAACTCATCGTAATTATTACATGTGGATCTACAAGTAATCAACATTAGGAACAAACCTGATTTAAGATGGCCGCCACAGCTAGTCACCGTCAGCGAACACAAACGTGTCTTTAACTCAGTCTGGTGTGGTAGTAGCTGAGGGTCATTCACTGAACGTTTTTAACGTCCGTTTGATTTTTAGGTTTTATTTCTTGGAGAAACCGTCGGAGAAATGTCTGCTCCACGTCGAGCGTTCGTCTACGAACTCTGGGTCGTTGAAAAACGGATCCACGACCGCAGCGAGCTGCCGCTGCCGAGCTGCTGCTGCCGCTGCTGCTGCGCGGCGAGCTGCTGCTGCTGCTGCTGCTGCTGCCGCTGCTGCTGCGCGGCGAGCTGCTGCTGCTGCTGCTGCTGGCAATGACGATGATTTCTGCGCTCGTTTGTCTCCAGAGTGCATGTTTGTTTACGAGCGCGGCGGCGGAGCCGGGGAACGGATCAGGGTTAGTTACGGCCTCGAGCGAGGAGATGTTTGATGAGTCAGCAAATTTTCAATGTTTGTAGGAAATGAATCCTGTTAAACATCCAGATGATGAGCAGGAACACAAACTAAATCACAAGTTTATTTTATAAAGAAATAAAAGGTGCGGTCCAATCTGCATCAGATTATCTGGTAATCTGAGCGTCTCGTGTTTTTACAGCTCTCTGCTCATTATTCAGACATTTCTGGATATTCTTTTCCTCTTCAGTCGGAACATCTGCAAAGTTTTTCTGGATATTTTTCATCTTATTTTTTTATTTTTCTTGGACCAGGGGCACCACAAAGTGGGAGCCAGCGGGGGCTACTGCCACCCCTTAAAACATTAGTGGGCCCCTCAGCCTGGAGTCCTTCACTTGTTTTGTTTGGACTTTTTAGTTTCTCCTATTTAAGATGAGTAAAAACTGAAACATTAAAACAACTATTTTTGAGCAATTAGGAGTTAAAAAAGTAAATGTGTGTTTTATTTAAAATTAGAAACAAAACTTTAAAATTCAACCAACAGATTTAAACCTGATGTCCTCGGCTTCAGGACGGTCGAGTTAAGTGTGATTATATTTTTTATAAACGGAGTTCATTTCTTCCACAATGAAAGACTCAAATTATTTTAAGTTTGAATTTGCCAAAATAAACACGACGCCAGATAAAAACTTCTTTATTTAAATTAATGCAGAAAAACAAACAAAGGAATATTGTTTCAGTAAAATGTTGTAATTTTGCTTTTTCTTCCAGATTTGGACGTTTAGTTCTAGTTTTGTTCACAGTAGAACAAAGAAACTCTTACGACTCTGTGTCTAAATATAAAAATAAAACTCGGGCGTTCTCTGATCTGGTTTCTGCGCGTCACAAAATTATTATTATTAGTCGTAAATAAAGTTTTTCATGCATTAACTCTCACGTTTTCAACATTTTCAACATTTTACAGCTTCACAGAAAATTTAGAACACCCCCCCCCCCCCCCCCCGACATGGCCACCCAATGAAACACTTCTGGAGGCGCCCCTGTTTTTTGGACCCAGACTCCCCTCTGAGCCTGTAGACCTGCCCCCCCCCCCCCCCCCAAAGACACAAAGCTGCCGATTCAGCAGCTTGATGGACTGTCGGATGTTATCGCTTCAAGTCCAGGTTTCGACCAGCGGCTCCTCGGCAGAGAGTCCCAGCATCCTGCAGGTCTTCTGGTCCGTTCATCTGACACCGAGCTGCAGGTGGAGCAGTCCCACCCCGAGGAGGATGCTCTTATACCAGGAGGTGAAAACAGAGCCGGTCTTTGTAAAGGGAAACCCCCTCCTCCCCCCTCCAATCCCACAATCCATTTCTCCCCTGCAGCGGCTCAACCTCAGCCACGTCTCCCGCCCTGCGTGTGTGCGTGGTTTCCTTTATTTTACACAACGTTCGGGTGAGGCGGGGGAGTCGGCACGCTGCAGGAGGACTGGGGGGAGGCGCTGCAGGAGGACTGGGGGGAGGCGAGCTGAAACCATTACCGTCTGTAATTTCAGTCCCACCTGAATCTGCCGCCTCTCCGGCTTCCTGTAACACGAAGACTCAAAACGAGTCGTTTCCACGAGTCGTTGCATCAGATTAACCCCCAATGCTCCCAGTTTAACTAGAACTGGATCAGAAAACCTTCAACATGAGGTCCAGTTTGTAGGACCTCCTGGTCCAGTTTGTAGGACCTCCTGGTCCATCCTCAGCCGTTCTCGTGGTTGTAGACTGTTTTGGACCACTCTTCTTTCCATCGTTTGTTTGTTGAGCGCAGCTGTGGCTCAGTGGTTAGAATGGTCATCCTCCAATGGAGGAGTTGTTGGTTCAATTCCATCAGCAGTCTCGTCCTGTCGTTGTTCGTTTTGGTGAACGGACGGTGGCTGCAGCGGGTGATGAGCTGCACCTGCAGGAGGTGGTCACCTGCGAGAACCCGACTTCTCGTTCTGCAGACGGACGGCTCAGAGAATAAAACATTCATCACCGTTAATGTGAGCCCAGTAAAACCAGCTCATTCACCATGAAGTGATGAGCAGCGTTGTTGTTGTTACGGTTGTTGTTGTTACGGTTGTTGTTGTTACGGTTGTTGTTGTTATGGTTGTTGTTGTTATGGCTGTTGTTGTTAGGGTTGTTGTTGTTGTTACGGTTGTTGTTGTTACGGTTGTTATGGTTGTTGTTATGGCTGTTGTTGTTAGGGTTGTTGTTGATGTTACGGTTGTTACGGCTGTTGTAGTTACGGTTGTTGTAGTTACGGTTGTTGTAGTTACGGTTGTTGTTGTTATGTTTGTTGTTGTTGTTGTTGTTGTTGTTGTTGTTGTTGTTGTTGTTGTT
>NC_056506.1:49969374-49970586 GCF_014905685.2 Nematolebias whitei | reverse complement strand
TTGTTGTTGTTGTTGTTGTTGTTGTTGTTGTTGTTGTTGTTGTTGTTGTGGTGGTGGTGGTGGTGGTGGTGGTTGTTGTTGTTTCCATTTTACTATTTTATTATTATTATTTATTTTGTCTCGTAGTGAGAAGAGTGAACTTGTAATGCCTCCGTGAGTCCGTCCGTGCACGTTGTGAGTGCGATAACTTGAAAACCGTGACGTCCCCGTGTGTCTGCGTCGAGATGTAAAACGGGTTCCTTTAGAAAACTGGGTTACCACTCAAAATCCAAGATGGCTGCCACCAAATCTATTGAAACCTGACACCCCTATGGGGCGGTGCAGAGGTTAGAAGGTGGGCCTGTGATCAGAAGGTCGCCGGTTCGATCCCTTGGACCGAAAACATAAAAAATGTAGGTGGGTGAGGTGAAGCACCCACACCTGCCCCCACCATCCGCTCCCCGGGCGCCCTCGCTCACAGCTCTCTGCTCCACTCAGAGCTGTGGCAGCTCGGTGTCTGTGGTCGAGTCGAAGGGAGCAGCTGAAAGAAAAAGATGTTTCTAGTTTTTATGTTTTTATTTATCGTTTCCTCAGATGATCGGGGTGGCTGAAGATTAATCTATGGGGGCCAAGGCCACCATTATCTCCCCCCAGACAGCCTCTCTGCTCGTCCAGCCTGAACGTCCATCAGAAGTTTCTCTGGTTTTTAGTTGTTTTTATTCTTGGTTGTTCCACGTGACCTGTTGAAACAAGCTTGACGTGTTTAACGTGTAAAACTGAAGATGTCTTAGATGTTCGTCTGGACCTTCACTGGAGTTCTTCTGCAAACCCGCTCAGTTTGGTGTCGTCGCAGACGGGGCGGCCTAATGAACCGGAGGAAGCGTTATGATCACTTGGAGCAGCTCGGCAGTAAAAACTGTAACTTACTGCCTCCATTAAAACATCCGAGGGTTAGATCACCGCAGCGGATCTGTTGGAGTCACGGCTCGGCGGCCCGGAGCCCCGTGATGAACGGCAGGTTCTGGTAACGAGCTGCTGACGGCGTCCATCAGGCCCCGGTCCGAGGACGTTTCCATTCTGACCGTGTTGACAATGAATTTGCAGTTAATTAGTGCGAGTGTCTGGCTGCAGTGTGTGTTGGTGCACGTCAGAGCGGTGTGTGTGTGTTGGTGCACGTCAGAGCGGTGTGTGTGTGTGTTGGTGCACGTCAGAGCGGTGTGTGTGTGTTGGTGC
>NC_056506.1:49967967-49969364 GCF_014905685.2 Nematolebias whitei | reverse complement strand
GTGTGTGTGTGTTGGTGCACGTCAGAGCGGTGTGTGTGTGTTGGTGCACGTCAGAGCGGTGTGTGTGTGTTGGTGCGTCTGCACACTAATGATCTCAGCTGTTTCTGCCACAAACGAACTGTAAACTTCGGCTCCTGTTTCAGGAAAATTGTTGTAAAACTCATTTTGCATCACGACTAATGTTGTTTTTTTTTTTTTTAATGTTTTTAGTTTAATCCAAGTGAAAACAAAATTAAAGTTGTTGATCCAGATTAAGAAACACAGAATCTAGAGGTGCTGGTTATAAAATTAGAAAATCATGAAAAAGTTGATTTTGAATTAAATTATTGAAATAAAAGTGAAACTTGTTTTTATATTCATTCATTACACACAGACTGATATATTTCAAATGTTTATTTCTTTTAATGTTGATTTTAACTGACAACTAATTAAAACCCCAAATTCAGTATCTCAGAAAATTAGAATATTGTGAAAAGGTTCAATACTGAAGACACCTGGTGCCACAGTCTGATCAGCTGATTAACTCAAAACACCTGCAAAGGCCTTTAAATGGTCTCAGTCTAGTTCTGTAGCTGCGCAATCATGGAGAAGACTGCTGACTGACAGTTGTCCAAAAGACGACCATTGACACCTGCACAAGGAGAACAAGACACATGAGGTCATTGCTAAAGAGGCTGGCTGTTCATAGAGCTCTGTGTCCAAGCACATTAACAGAGAGGTGAAGGGAAGGAAACAATGTGGTAGAAGAAGTGTACGAGCAATAGAGATAACTGCACCAGGAGAGGATGGTGAAACAAAACCCATTCCAAAATGTGTGAGAGATTCACAAAGAGTGGACTGCAGCTGGAGTTGGTGCTTCAAGAACCACCACGCACAGACGTATGCAAGACATGGGTTTCAGCTGTCGCATTCCTTGTGTCAACCCACTCTTGAACAAGAGACGGCGTCAGAAGCGTCTCACCTGAGACTGCTGCTGAGTGGTCCAAAGTTTTGTTCTCCATCTCACGTCTTCAGCTCGTCCAGAATGCTGCTGCTCGGCTTTTAACCGGAACTCGTAGGTCTGAACATATCACTCCAGTTCTGTCCTCCCTTCACTGGCTCCCTGTTCGTACGAGGATAGTTTTAAAAATTCTTCTGTTGACCTTCAAATGCTTAAATGGCCTCGCACCCCTTCACCTCTCTGAGCTTCTGGAACCTTACGTTCCGTCTCCGGCCCTGAGATCATCTGATCAGCTGCTTTTAGATGTTCCAAAAACAAGAAGCTCAGAGGAGATTCGGCTTTTTCAGTCATGGGCCCCAAACTCTGGAACAACCTGCCCCCCAACATCAGGCAGGCCCCCTCCCTTCAACCTGCCCCCCCAACATCAGGCAGGCCCCCTCCCTTCAACCTGCCCCCC
>NC_056506.1:49966153-49967867 GCF_014905685.2 Nematolebias whitei | reverse complement strand
CCAGCATCAGGCAGACCACCTCCCTTCAACCTGCCCCCCAACATCAGACAGGACACCTCCCTTCAACCTGCCCCCCCAGCATCAGGCAGACCACCTCCCTTCAACCTGCCCCCCAACATCAGGCAGGCCCCCTCCCTTCCTCTCTTCAAATCTCTGCTAAAAACATCTGTTCTCTCAGACATTTCACTCAGTGTAAATTGATCTAGTGTTTTTTAATCTGTGACCCTGTGTTTTAAATGCTTTTTATTAATTCTTCAGTTATTATTATTATTGTATTGTTTTTCTCTTTAATGTTACTCCCATGGGTGTTGCTGTTAAGCACTTTGATAACGGGTTCTGTTTTAAATGTGCTCTATAAATAAAGTTAACTTGAATTGACTTCTCTGATTACAGTACATTTTGCATTTCCTTTGGAAATAAAGGTCCCAGAGTCTGGAGGAAGAGGAGTTGGAGTTTCCATTAGTTGTCAGTTATAATCAACAACACTAAAAGAAATAAACATTTGAAATAAATCGGTCTGTGTGTAATGAATGAATATAATGTACAAGTTTCACTTTTTGAATGGAATTACTGAAATAAATCAACTTTTTCATGATGTTCTAATTTCATGACCAGCACCTGTATATTTTCTGCTGAATGAAGCGGAACAGGAAAATCTGCTAAAGACGACCTTTAAATAGAATCACATTTTAGCAGAAGACCAAAACGTACGTCAAAGTGTTCTTGAAGAACATTTCTTGTGTTGGCACTCGGGTTACGGCTGTGGTTGACTCTCAGCTACTACCACACCTTACCAGCCTGCTAACCCAGACCCAGGTTCTCTTCCCAGCTGGTGTTTTTATATCACATTAGTGTTTTTATTTAAAGCCGGCCTGAAGTCATAAATGTAACGACGACGTTGGATAATCCCGTTTGTCTCTTAAAGGAAGTCTGGTCCCACGAACGCGCCTCAATAACAGAATTAATGTTTTCTTCTGTCCGTCTGTTGCCGTGCCGCTCAGCCTCGTGGAAAATGAAAGAAATCTGTCGGTGTGATTGGACCTGACTGGACGGAGTTCTGTGGTTCTCGGGGTCAGGATGATGTTTGGATGTAAACATTAAAAACACCAGGGTGGATCTGTGACGGCGGTGAACGTTTTTGCACCTGAAGCGTCAGATTGCAGAGCTGCTCTTCCTGCAGCTGACGGAGCACTTAGCTCCACTGTGAACTCTGCTCTCATCTTTAATTCATGCTTCATTTTGCACCAGGAACCATTAGACCTGCCCCCATCCACCCCCCGCTGGCCCCTTTTCTTTTTCAGGGCCATAATGGAGTCTCTGCCAGTCCCTCTGGCCCGTCTGGAGAAATGATTCTCCCGTGCCGCTGCTCGTTTCATGAACCTCTTTTATTTCCTCTGTTTTGTGCTGGGAGGTTTTGAAGCGCTCTGTTTGAAGAGATTTAGTTTTTCCCCTTCGAGTCTTTGGAAAGATTTCAGGCGACAGACGGGGGCTCCTCTTTTTTGTTGGAGCTGAAACATGACGGCTCTTATGTGTAAATTCAAAACACTAATGTGTGTTGGATGTCAGCAAGTCCATTTCTGTCCAGATCCACTGCTAATGTAGCCAGTTTGATTTGGTTCGTCTCTAAATGTTTTTACAGTCCTCTGTTAGCATCGCTCTGTTAGCGCCGCTCTGTTAGCGTCGCTCTGTTAGCGTCGCTCTGTTAGCGTCGCTC
>NC_056506.1:49965895-49966143 GCF_014905685.2 Nematolebias whitei | reverse complement strand
TTAGCGTCGCTCTGTTAGCGTCGCTCTGTTAGCGTCGCTCTGTTAGCATCAGCGTCACTCTGTCAGACGTTTTCCATTTGGAATGCTGATAAAACCAAAGGGATGCTGCTTTCTAACAAAATGTTGATTCCAGCTGTTCTCCCATCTGTTAAATCCACAAATGCGATTCTTTATGAGCATAAAGGGCGACCGTGTCTGTGTAAAGGGCGACTGTGTCTGTGTAAAGGGCGACTGTGTCTGTGTAAAGG
>NC_056506.1:49961208-49965885 GCF_014905685.2 Nematolebias whitei | reverse complement strand
ACTGTCTATGTGTAAAGGGCGACTGTCTATGTGTAAAGGGCGACTGTCTATGTGTAAAGGGCGACTGTGTCTATGTGTAAAGGGCGACCGTGTATGTGTAAAGGGCGACCGTGTCTGTGTAAAGGGCGACCGTGTCTGTGTAAAGGGCGACTGTGTCTGTGTAAAGGGCGACCGTGTCTGTGTAAAGGGCGACTGTTTATGAGCATAAAGGGCGACCGTGTCTGTGTAAAGGGCGACTGTTTATGAGCATAAAGGGCAACTGTGTCTGTGTAAAGGGCGACCGTGTCTGTGTAAAGGGCGACTGTTTATGAGCATAAAGGGCGACCGTGTCTGCGTAAAGGGCGACTGTTTATGAGCATAAAGGGCGACTGTGTCTGTTTGTAAATGGCATGTTTATGAGCATACAGGGTGACTGTGTCTGTGTTTAAAGGGTGACTGTGTTTTTGTGTAAAGGGCAACTGTTTATGAGCTTAAAAGGCGACTTGGTCTGTGTGTAAATGGCAACCGTGTCCGTGTGTAAAGGGCGACTGTGTCCGCGTGTAAAGGGCGACTGTGTCCGCGTGTAAAGGGCGACTGTTTATACATGAGTGTCTGTCAGCTCTTTGCAGATGCTGGATTTCTCCACCTGTATGGTTGGAAGCGTCGCCTCACCTGTGCTCATCTCTGACCTCCTGTAGGCTCCAACATCTTCATCAGTAAACCTTCTGTGACCTGCTCCTTTCATGCGTCTGCTCCCATGTGTCACGTCGGTCTGTTAGCAAAATATTTCATGATCACTGAACTTAAAAGAAGTAAACACGTGGTCCAACATCTGGAGGCAAATTCAATGTTGCAGCTAACTGACAACATAAAAACAGATTTAATGTTCAAGATGTTGAGCTGACACCGGCTGTTGTAGCCGAATCATCCAGAACATCTGCGTTCCAGATGTTCACACACGTTTGTTGAAGACTTTGATTCATGAAGACGTTTTTAATCAACAGATCACTTCGTTAATGAAACGTCTTTACAATCGTCAGCCTCTGTTCTCCCAGAGTGAAGACACGGCAGCGCTAACGTTGGTCTAAACTCCAGCAGCGAGGTGGTTTGTCCTCCTCATGGAGCTCAGATGATGGACGAGGAGCTCAGGCTGAGATGAAGATGGCTCCTCCTTCCTCGCAGCCTTAAAGGGACAAATTAAAAGCTCATTAGATCTGGAGAACGTTTGGCTGTGGAACGTGCAGATCTTTGTTCCTACTCGTGTCATGGTCTCTGCAGAGCTTCTTGCTGCAGGTGATGGATCCAAACAGGACGACGTCCATCAAACCTTCATGTCCTTCATGACATCTCGTGTTTTTAATCCATTTTAAAGAACGACGAGAACCAGTTGATTATTCCATGAAACAAAAGGTTTCATGAAGCTAACGAGAACTTCAAGGTTTTCACGACACGAGTTCTGCTGTCAGCACGGTGAAGGAGGTTGATGGTTTGGGCTCCCTGCAGTCACTGAGTGCACCAAAGGGTTCTGGAGTCCAACAGCTGAAGCTTGGAGCAAACTCGTTCTTTCCTCTTGTCCCACTCGTTCTTTCCTTCCTTCCTCTTGTCCCACTCGTTCTTTCCTTCCTTCCTCTTGTCCCACTCGTTCTTTCCTTCCTTCCTCTTGTCCCAATTGTTCCTTCCTTCCGTCCTACTGTCCTTCCTTCCTTCCTTCCTTCCTCTTGTCCCACTCGTTCCTTCCTTCCATCTTCTTTCCTTCCTTCCTCTTGTCCCACTCGTTCCTTCCTTCCTTCCTCTTGTCCCACTCGTTCCTTCCCTCCTTCGTTCCTTCCTTTGTTTGGTCCTTCCTTCCTTCCTTCCTTCGTTCCTTCCTTCCTTCCTTTGTTCGTTCCTTCCTTTGTTTGGTCCTTCCTTCCTTCCTTCCTTCGTTCCTTCCTTCCCTCCTTCCTTCCTTTGTTCCTTCCTTTGTTCGTTCCTTCCTTTGTTTGGTCGTTCCTTCCTTTCTTCCTTCGTTCCTTCCTTCCCTCCTTCCTTCCCTCCTTCCTTCCCTCCTTCCTTCCCTCCCTCCTTCCTTCCATCCCTCCATCCTTCCTTCCTTCCCTCCCAGGTCACGGGGTCCACTGGTGGCCATGTCCAGCAGTCATTGTGTACGAGGTGGCTGGACAGGTCTCCGTCCCTCACGGGGACACCTGGAGACGATCTTTAATTTTGACGTGGAAGAACAACAGATCAACTGAGATTGATCGAACTTGTTGCTGCAGCGGGACACGATGTCCATGACTGGACTTCATGTCCCGACCGACCCGCGGCTCAGACCCAGGTTTTAATTTCGGCTCCATTTTTGAGTTTGAGCCCCTGAAGGACCAGTTGGAGCGTCAGGAACCAGGCTCACCACGTTTTAGCTCATTTTCTGTAAAACTGACTGTTGAAGCCACTTCTGTGTTGGTTAAGGTTGATTTAGCTGTGGCGGCCATCTTGCCACTAAAGGCAAAACATTTCCTTTTTTTTCTTTTTAGGTATATTTTCTGTCTGTGAAGAGTCGAGGAAACGGGTCGAGTTTGTTTTTACAGAAACTAAAAACAGGATCAGGTTTTATATTTTATCCATCTGAAGCCGTCAGATGACCTACTTCCTGTTCTCGGTGCTCTTCGGCTCGTGTTTGAACAGTTTTCTGGGTTTCGGCTCTTTCATCAGCCTCAGTGTTCCCGCCACCAGCTGTCACTTTATTCCGGTTCTCTGCTCTCTTCTCGCTCCGACCCTCTTCATTAATATTTTTATAGATTTCTGCCTCTCGGCTCGTTTGTTTTTCTGTCTTCACCGTGCGCCTGCAGCTTCTGCGGCTGTTCTTTCATTTTCTCAGTTTCGGTCTGCTGCACGGCGGTAGTCGTGACCGTGGGAACAAAATAACGTCCGGTTTTAGAAAAAAGGGAACTTGTTCTCACCACTGAGGTCTGTTCTTCAGCTCGTAACTCGTTCTGTATGTTTAGCTTTTTTCAGTAATTCGTGAATCGAAACGTTCGGCTCATCCAGAACATTCCTGCTGATTTTTGGTTTTCATGCTATTTTTATTTTGTTTTTAAGTATTTAGCTTTGTCGGCCATGTTTTTCTCATTGAAAATGAAAGGAGCTCTCTACATTCAAACTCTTTAGCTGTTTACAACCTTATACAGCTCATTTCAGCTGTTCTCCTGATATTTTAGCTTTCTGCTTAATTGAGCTTTTTCTGTAATTTTCTTCAGCTTGTATTTTCCTTGTTTCAGTAAATGTCTGCTGTTCAAATTCAGCAGTGCAGTTCAGAAACCTTTTCAGCTGCTTTCAGCTTCTTCAGCTGCTTTCAGCAGAAACCCTTCGGCTGTCAATGGTCTGCCTGGTGTCAGTCCGCTTGTCTCCCTCAGGTGGACGTCCTCTCCGGTGTTTGGACCGGCAGCAGCGGTGAACGGTGTGATTAATCGTCACGGTGACCCCACCGGTCTGTTCGGCTGCTTTCCTTCGCCTGCTGAGCTCGGTGGTTCAGTTGGTGCTGAGGCTGCACGTCAGCGCCACGCGGCTCGAACGAACCGCGGGGAGCTCGTAAATTACACAAAACACCGTTTTCCCTCCGAGACGAGAGCACGACTCCCCCCGAGCCGTCTATATTTAGCTGTGTGTGTGTGTGTGTGTGTGTGTGTGTGTGTGTGTGTGTGTGCTTAACGAGTGTTTGGGCTTCGACAACACCATGACACAGCCGTGTTCAACAGAGGGCAGCAGGAGGGTTCATGGGTTTACTGCATACTGATCTAAGGGCAGCAGGAGGGTCAATCAGACCCTTGTGTAAAAGCTGCTAAAGGCCGAGCCTTGTAAAGAGTTAGCATTAGCTCGTCTGATGTTCAGTGTGTGATCAGGATAACTGCTGGTTACTACCCCACTAAAGTTTAGCTCGGCTTCTCTAAAGTGACTAAAGTTCAGCTGATTTTGTTTTCTCTTTGGCAGTGGCAGCCATCTTGAATCTGATTGACTCTGTCGTTTGTTTATTCAGTGATTACTGAGTTTCATTAATCTTCGGCCTCTGTTTGAGATCATTCACGCTACATGTAAAAACATGATCGCCAGTTGGCCTTTGATGGCGAGTGAACGAGGTGTTCACTGTTTGGACCGTTTGAACTTTGACCCCAAACAAACTTTTAGTTTTTTAGATTCCTGTTGGTCTTCAGGATGTTCAAACTTCTGAAGGTCACCCTGAGTCGTGACCTTCGGCTCCGTGGCCGGACTTCAAATCCATCTTTGGCCCAGAAAACGTCCCACTTCCTGTTTCCAGCTGCAGTTCTGTAATTAGTTTGTAGAAAACGACCTTGGTTTAATTACAGCAGCTCCAAGTGTTCGTCCGCAGCTCCAGGCCTCAAACGAGAGGATTTAGTTAAAAATGGCCTCCAGCTGCTCATGACGCCAGATTTAATCAACCGGGTTTTATTTTCTACCTCCTGAAGCTGTGAAGATTTTTACTGAAGGTCGAAGTTAAAAAGAACGTAAAGGACGTGTGAACACCTTCAGGATGCCAGGACCTTTAGAGACGAGACGTGGACTCTGAGCCAACGGGAACTCTTCTGGACTCAGAACCTGAACCGTGGGTTCAGCGTGACCCGATCGAAGCAGAAGGTTCAGGAAGTTGGCAGATGAATCCTCCACAGGCTCAGACGGTTCTGGCCCATTAAAACAGCTCGTTGG
>NC_056506.1:49959365-49961108 GCF_014905685.2 Nematolebias whitei | reverse complement strand
TATAAATATATAAAGCAGCAAAGTTTCCATGACTTCTGGACGTCCGGTTATTCCACGTGGACGTTTCACAGCAGCTCAGTGACTCTGCATAAAACACACATTTTATTCTACATTCATTTCCACACGCAGAGCCTCCGGTGAGCTCGAGGAGAAATGGAAAATATCTGCAGGTAATTCAGTCTTGAAGGATGACCTTCATGTGACCTTCATCTCAGCCATTCAACCTTTACACCCAACTGAGGGTGGTTTTTCCACCAACAACACGCCGACGACTTTAAGGAGATACGGTCATCTCAGCTTCTTCCGCTGAGCCTCATATTGTAATTATGTTTAATATTAATAACTGAAGAACAGCTGAAGAAGCAGAAACTGAGGCTAAAAGAAGCAGCTGAAGTTTAGCTAAACTAATTGGTTTCAAGCTGCCAAGTCTCTTCTCAGCAGAAAGTTTGATTTTTGTTTTTGTCTGTGTTTCTGAGACAACATAAAACAACGTTAAACAACAACAACAACAACAACAACAACAACAACAACAACAACAACAATGTTAAGCAATAATGTTGAACAACAACAAAGTTCAACAACAACATTAAACAATAGCAAATAAAAAGTTAAACAACAACGTTAACATTAAACAACAACAACGTTCAATGACAGCAACAACAGCAAAAACAACAACATTAAACAACAATGTTAAACAACAACAGCAACGTTAAACACTAGCAAAAACAAAGTTAAATAACAACAATGTTAACAACGTTAAACAACAACAACAACAACAACAACAACAACAACAACAACAAACAGTTTAAAGTTTTAGTTCAGATTAAACATCAAAGTAATGTAAGGTGAAGTTCGGTGTTTCCAGGAACTTGACGTTTGCTGCGGGTGTGAAGTCCAGACAACATGGCCGCCTCTGGAGGACTGTCCAGCTTCACTTGTGACAGAAGTTCATCTGTTCTTCTGGTTTTGACTTCAGCTTCTCGTTTAGGACGTTTGCTTTGAACCTTCTGGTGAATATCAGTGGTTTGATGGTTTATGTAATTATTTACCTGAGCTAGCTTCACTTCTAGATGTACAAGGAATATTTTTTTTGAGTTTTAATAAAATCTGTCCAGTGGTTCATGAGATATTTTGCTAACGGACAACATGCACAGATTATTGCCCACCTTTTGATCTTTGTAACCGTTAATACACGGGTTAGTTAGCTACAAGCTGAAATGATTAGTTGTTAAATAAAAAGCTGAGTCATGTCTAATCCTGATGAGGTCACGGTTTACATTCTGCTGACTCATGCCTCAGAGGCTGCGGCGTTATAAAAACATCAGAAGACGGTTGGATTCTCTCGTCATGTGAACTTTTCCCTCGGAGTGATTTACAGCTGTGCTTCGTGTTTTAGTTTCCATGACGACAGGAAAACCTTCAGCTCATCACCCTCCTCCTCCTCATCATCATCAGGTCTTTGGACCTGACGACTCTGCAGGGAGTGAATCCGGTCATCAGTGGACTGAAACAACTTCACATCAGTTTGTTGTGATGAATGCAGATGTTTTGTTTGTGTTAAAGCTCAGTTTTCGGCTCGTTGTTTTGTTCATCTGCCTCCATTTTTTTTTCTTGATCTGTTTGGGCTGAATATGTCGGCTGATAAAGTTTTCTCTTTAACTTTTATCGGCCGACACATTCAGCCCAAACAGATCAAGAAAAAAAAATGGAGGCAGATGAACAAAACAACGAGCCGAAAACTGA
>NC_056506.1:49956122-49959265 GCF_014905685.2 Nematolebias whitei | reverse complement strand
ATATATATATATATATATATATATATATATGTAGAGAGAGAGAGAGATACACACACACGTATACATTCCAGCTCCATCAGGGACAGAATGTCACAACTTTAAGGTTTACTGGTGAGTTAATATAAAATGATTAAATAAAAATTAGAAGAATGGGTTTTAGTTGAAACCAGTTCAGTTTGGATCGACACTTCACAGCAGAAACATCAGTCTGAGTTGAACCGGGTCTCAAAGTCAGACTTGATGCGACTGAACTGTTCTGAGATCTTTTAGGATTTGTACACGACCGATGCTGAACTTTATGATTCAAAGAGATTTTACCACAGAAAGTTCGGTCTCATCTGGGGACGTCCAAAATGTCCAAATCTTACATCAGTTCTTTTTTAAACAGCACTTTTACAGTTTAAGCATTAAATTGATGGTATTTTTGTGTTTTGTCACTCAGTTTGTCCCTTGTTGCTACGGGACGGACGATTTGTGAGCGACAGCTCTTTAACTCGTCATATTCTGCATAAAACACCAAAAACATAAAAACTGTGACCTCATCATCCAGGAACTTCTTAAATACTTTAAAGTTTTTGCACGGCAGCTGTTATTTTTAAATTGACTAGTTTCTGTGCTGTTGTGTGTTGCCCCTCCCCTTTTCTGCTCTCCCCCAAAAAAGGCGGGAATCACTATGGCAACCAGCAGACAGCCATTTGCTTTTACATCACACAATAGGTTTTAATTTTTCTATCACACCTGCCCTCATGAATCCTGTTATGATTTTAACTTCAGATGGATTAAATTTAAAAAACTAATTTTAAACTTTTAACCTGAACTTTCAAAATAAAACAATGTGGCTGTCATAGCTAAAATTAGCTTCTAATCACCGTTGGGTTCTTCTAGTGTTCAGATTTCAAGCGGTAGCTGCATTTCTAAGAAAATTTACTCATTTAATGTTTGTTACTGTAACATTTTGTGGACAGTTTTTATTTAACCAAGTCTTTAAAAAGCAACGTTATCACTTCTACAACCATGAAATGTTTTACTGATTTAGAAAAAAAACGGTTGTATTTATCCGGTAATTTCATTTTAACAGCTAAACCTCCAGTTTAAAGGAATATTCTGCTTATTCTTTCTACCGGTGCAGTTTGTATCCTGATGTTTGGACCTTCAGCACCTCGGTCAGATAAAACATGGAGCTGCTCAAGTCCTGGAGGGGCAGAAACTTCTCAGCAGCACCGAGGTTCTGGTCCGGGTCAGACTGAGCGCCGACTGCCGGGGGAGTCTGGGACTCGTCGTGACTCCAGGAGGCATCTGGAGCAGCCGGAAAATGAATCATTCGCCTGATCAACGAGCCGTTGCTCTAAACCTTTTCTGCTGGAAGAGACTTTACCGACTCCACGGAGCAGCCGTAAACATTTCTGTTCAGAAATAAAACCGTTCGCTTTTAGCCACAAATATTAGACATTTGTAACTTTCGCCTGTTTAGCTCTTAGCCATTTAGCTAATTTTAGCTCCTGTCAGTCTTGTTTTACCTTTTTAAGGTGCCTTAGTTAATATCTTCACCTAGTTGTTGACCTTGTGTTGATTTTGCATATGACAAATAAACCTAACCTGAACCTAATTTCAAAATTAAGACTTTTTTTTGTAAAACAACTACAATTTTAGCTGTTTAATCAAAATTTCAGCTTGTTCAGGAGAGGGACGCTACACTTAAAAAAAAAATAACTTTATTGACAAATATGTATAGAAACATGTCACCATTACTCCTAAATGTTCCCTTAAATCTAATTTTAGCTCCTAGCTGGCCTTCAGCTCATCCTAGCTATTCAGCTAATTAGGGCTTTTGCTGGTGTTTTGCTACTTTTGCCTTTTAGCATTTTGCTCCTTTCAGCTGATGTTGTGCAACTTTTAGCTTCAGGTTTCGGCTTCTGTAAACTTCAGCGGTCAGGCTGTACTTTTTACAGGATTTCTTCAGCTTCTGTTTAAACGAGCAGCAGGAAAGAGACTTTGAGCTTTTAGCAGCCGAGCCGCCGCAGAGCTCGTTAGATCGACTTCCTGTCACCTGAATTGATCCGCTCCAGGCGGTTCCGTCTGGAGGAACTTCAGCACGAGTGTCTCGGGTCACAGAGGTCGGCTGTTCGGTTTGACCCAGATAGTCCAGTTGGACCAGTCTTGATCCATTGGTTCTGGTCCTTCTGGGTGGACTCCGTGTGAAGCGTCAGCGGGGAGACGGAGGTGAAAGATGCGCCGCTGCTCCAACAAACAGGAAGTCGATCCGGGCGAAGCGGCTGCTGCCTCCGTTGCTTAGCAACAGTCAGCTGTTTGAGCCGCGTCTCCGACTAAAACCATCCGTTTTAATTAAACCTCGTGGTCTGAGCGAACAGTCGGGCCTATTTTTAGCTCCAGAGTGACGCGGGCGCTCAGGAACAACTTCGGCTGAGAAATAGGAAACATTTCAGCCGAAGCCGAACCAGGCCCACTTCGACCCAGTTTCTTCAGACAGTTCATGATGAAAGTGGGACATTTTGCAGGAAGTCCTGAAACCGGCGTCTTCAACCACAAGCTGTCTGGTTTCCCAGAATGCACCGCGGCTCCACACCTGACAGAGCCTGCAGGTAAACAGCTGCAGCTGCTCGAGCAGCTCCGACATCCGTGGAAACATTTTTACTGAGGAAACAAAACATCTCAACTTTGTTTCAACCTAAAGACTTCAGGTCAGTTTAGAATAAAAACTCTAACTCGAGACGTTTTGGCAGCTGGACGCCTCACAGGGACAGGAAGTGTGACGCAGCTAGCAGCTTCGGCTCTTCTTCCTCCTCAGCAAGCAGAAAACCCTCTCCGACAGCCGAGGAGGGCTCGTGCTGATCCGGTCCAGGGTCTCCGGAGACGCCCTCGGTCCAACTGACGGTGCAGAAAGACCAGACTGCAGGCGGCTCCGAGGACGGAGAACCGGGGGTGGAACCGGCTCCGTTTTATTTTTGTCACCACAGAGAATCAGAAACGAAATCCACAAACATCCAGACGTGAACCCGGATTCATTTAATCCTCAAAAGGTTTTAACTTCGACAACAAGTCGCCTCAGAGGAAAACGATGTTTAAATATTTTTGTCAACAATAAACTTTCAGTTTTTTGAAGCTTTCTCGGCCTAAAATAACAA
>NC_056506.1:49951125-49956022 GCF_014905685.2 Nematolebias whitei | reverse complement strand
AGCTAGTTGACGCTAATAACGGTTAGCACCAGCCAAGTTGTATCTAGCTAGTTGACGCTAATAACGGTTAGCACCATCCAAGTTGTATCTAGCTAGTTGACGCTAATAACGGTTAGCACCATCCAAGTTGTATCTAGCTAGTTGATGCTAATAACGGTTAGCACCAGCCAAGTTGTATCTAGCTAGTTGAGGCTAATAGCATTTAGCACCAGCCAAGTTGTATCTAGCTAGTTGAGGCTAATAGCATTTAGCACCAGCTAGCTAGATAGCTAGCATTAGCCCAAGCTGTATTTATAAATTAACACAGACTTTAAGTAACAACTGTTTGTTTGGACCCAACTTTTCAGTCGCTCTGAATTTTAGGTAAAAAACTTAATCCAGTTGGGTTCAACTTTGAAGTTTTATGGGGAAGCAAATGACTAAAGATGAAAAAATGCTGAGAATTTATTAAGAAAAGTTGTCTTTTGTTTCAAAATGTCTTTAGTTTTTATTGTTGAAGCCAAAGTCAAATCACCTTAATGCTACATTAGCTTTGATAAATGACATTTGTTTTTTTTTTACCTTCTCCTTATTTTGAGTTTAAACCACCATATTTTGAACAAACCGTTCTAAAACAGTTTTTTTCCACTTGTAATATTCTTTTGTTTTACTAATTTGCGCAGCTAAAACCCGTCACGTTCTGCAGCAGTAAAATTAGTCTTCATAGTGTATGATTTGGTTTACAGAGAGGAAACACTGGTCGAGCTTTAATACCGCTACAGGAGCCATCATTTTTATAAAATGTTAAAACTAGTAAATCAGCTGTTTCATGAACCTGTTTCACCAGAAATTAACGGACTCTCAAAGCCATAACCTGACGCAGCAACGCGTGTGCAGACAAAACGTTCTCATGGTTTTTCTGTCTGAACTCGTCTGTGAATGAAAAGGAGCACTTTATGGCATCCATGTAGTCAAGAAGGCAATATCGCTGCTTTGTTTTCATTTTATAGACACTATTTTTATTTTATTCATTTCATGTAACTGAATCAAGCAATGCACTGATCAGCTTATTCTACGTTCATCACCTGTAAGGTTAGACATTTTGATTGCTACAGATTATTTGTGCCTTGGCCTTTTTCAGTGGGTTCTGTTAAAATCATGCTTTTTATTTCTGTGGCTGTTGAAATGCATCACAAAGCTGTCGGGAATATTTACACAAACATCTGTCGGATCAACAAGGCCAGGATGTTCACTACGCAAAACCTGAATCCACCAATAACCAAACTTTAGACCTGGGACCAAATCAAAGCATCAAATATTAAATATAAATATCTAACCTGCCGGCTTGTCTTCCTGGTCGAATTTAATGTGATGGAGATGATCGCTCACTAAAGTTTAGATGCTTTGTTCTTTTTAAAATTAATTCTATGTGAACAATTTTAAAATACACTGATAATTTGACTTAAAAGTTAGATAAAAAAAACAACACATTAACCCTTGGAAGATTCTTTAACTTTATGACAATAATTGTTCCTTAAGGGGAAAATAGACCACCTTAAATTGCTAAAAATGCTAAAAAAAATTAAATCATAAACTAGTCAACCTTTTAAAGTTGTCTCAATTAAAAATAAAGTTTAAATTTTAGCTCCTTAAAGGCCTACAGTTTTACAAAAATCACAATTTAACTCTTTTATTTTAAATTGAGAATTTATTATTGCAATATATATATATATATATATATATATATATAGGGTGGAGGCAGATGTGGGTGCTTAACCTTTCCCACCCACATTTTAATGTTGTCAGTCCAGGGAGTTGAACCGGCAACCTTCCTATCACAGGCCCCCCTTCTCTAACCTCTGCGCCACCACTCCCCCAAATAAACAATAATAATAAATAAATAAAATACTGAAAGGGATTTCCTATACTTAAAGCACCAAAATGGATTGTGTGACATTAATAAAATAAAATAAAACAGAAAGCAGTCCTGAGTTTTGGGAGACTCCAACTCCCCGTCCATATCCGGTACACGACGGTGACGGCTTGTTTTCAGTTGAGCCTGAGTCAGCCCGCTATGGAACATATTTTTTAATTAGTTTTAATTTTTGTTCTTTTAATTTTATCGTTTTTTGAAGACTTGTCCACAACGCCTGCGTGTTTCCTGTTTTACTGAACCGGTTAACCTCGGAGCTCCGGCGGTTGAGCTCATCGGCCAACCAGGCCTGGTTTCCGGTGAAATCGAGGGTGTTATTTATTTATTTTTATACACCCCCCAAACAAAATGCTAAAGGGTACAAAAGTAACCGGGAGCTTACAGGAGCGTTTGAAAGAATTGTTACAAAGCTTTTATTTATTTAAGGTGGACCACTAACCAGTGTGGAAAAACCGGACTGGACCGGTAAAAAAAATAGTTGTGTGAATTAACACAGACAGTTTCTTTCAGATCAACACAAGTTAGACGTATATTTTGAGATCAACTCAAGTTAGACGTATATTTTGAGATCAACACAAGTTAGACGTATATTTTGAGATCAACTCAAGTTAGACGTATATTTCCGACAGCTTTGTGTGAGTTTACAAACTCGGGGTCGCTCTTTTAACCGGGGTCGGGGTCAGAAAAAGTTTTGTTGTTCTTAAGTTTCCGTAGAGAAAAGTTGGGACAACTTTACACGAGTGGCCTTCAGAGCTGAGCATCATTGTCTCGTTCCAGTTTGAAGAAAATCAAACCAACCTGCTCGTTTTATTTCACATCGATGGATACTTTGTTTTGATGAGATAATATGCAAATGTATTCTTACTTGATTTTTTTATTTTATTTTGTTTTTCCAAATGCACCAGTTATTAATAAAGTACTGAACTGAAAACTGCCTGCGTGGATTTTGTCAAACACACAATAATTTACAAAATAAAAAACTTGTAGGAGTTTAGAAGTTATTTTAATATAATTATTAACGTTTGAACTTGTTTTTCATCCAGCGTTTTTAGTTACAGTAAATGTTCTTTTTGTTTTTATGTTCTCAGATTTTGTTCCTCTTTAATCAAACAAATTAGTTTCAAGTAATTGGCTGCAAATATATTTTATATACCTGATTCAAGATGTCTATACTGATTATAGGAAACAGTTGTTGCAGAAAAACAGGATAATTACAGAAGCACCAAGACTAATGGACTTCAGGAACAAGAAGAGACCAGGTCTTTGTGTGACCTGGTCCTGAACAGACCAGGTCTTTGTGTGACCTGGTCCTGGGAAGTATTTGATGTTTCCAGGAAGTAGACCCAACCAGATGGCTGTGATGCATCTTTAAACACAATAATGGAGAAGAAACAAACTGTCCAGGTGTTGAAAATTATCATGATTTTTTAAAACAATTACGATACAGAAGTCGTTCTGAACATCTAAAACAAGTTGTGGACTTGGACCTGAGATTTATTTTTTCCAGGTAAGTAAAGATTTACCTTTAAACCAATAAAAAAGTATATTTTTCAATCCCGACAGCTGCAGCCGCTTCAAGTAATTATGTTCAGTCCTGCAGAAAACATCACAAGCCTTAAAATGAAAACTTGTCACGGTTAAAGTCAGTAAAGATATTATTCTGATAAAACAAGTTAAAACAGATTGTTTTAGAGGCACTTAGACTGACTTTGGTAAACTTGTGACTTAGTAGGAGTCGTGTGAAATCATGTCCAGTTATGTTTAAACAGTTTAATTAAAATTGTCTGAAATGTCTCAGGATGTTTAGATTTTACGGTTCTGTAGAATGTAAGGCAGGTCTTCACCGTTTTTTATAAAACAATTCATAAATTAAAAATCTTCTACGATGACATACACGGATCATTTAATTAGAGGAAAAACATGTAGGTCCTGTGGTGTTTTGTAAAGAAACGAAGCCTTAAAAAAGCCGGCAGACATAAAACTTGTAGCTCCTGTTTGCTTCAGTTGTACTTAGTGTGATGGGTTTATTAAATAATCACAATTTAAAAACCATGTTTGAGTGTAAGTATTACATTCTCATCAAAAATATAAAATGCTATGAGCTACCTTTTTAGCTAGGACCAAACTACTTGTTAAAAAAATATATTTTTCCAATATACTATTTACCATATACCATGGACATTATGTAAAAAAGGACCAAATAAATGGCAGCCAACTCGTAACTGTTGGCTAGTATGCTAATAGCTAAAGTATTAGCATACTGGCTAGTCGGACAACCCAAGGGCTAATTTACACTCTTGTTGAAAAATGTAATTTATCACTGAAACCCTAACAGACAGACGTGTAATATGTGCTACATGTCATTGTAGGTTCCCATACAATGGTGGAATTAGTTTTTAACCCATTACACCTGAGATGCACCCAGGTGGAGCAGTGGGCAGCTATAGTTTGCCCAGGGAGCAATAGGAATTGGGTGTTTTGCTCAGACACCACAACATGTGGGCATGGCTGGGATTCAAACCAGGGACTTTTGGGTCCCAAGTCGGCTGCCCTGCCTCTACCCCATCTAGATCCCGAATAAACAGTAACTAGCCTGCTAGCTTTTAGCTAGTATCTATATAGACTAAAGTATTAGCATACTAGCTAGTTAGACAGCCATAGGGCTACAGCTAGTGCTCTGTAAGCTAAAGTTCAGCCAAATTCATTTGAACACTAGCTTCAGATTTTTTTCTGGATAAAATATAATAAAATGTAATAAAAGATAAAATATTTTGAGAGCCGCTTTTATTGATTGTCTTTTTTTTTCTTCATTCATTCAAACTTTATTTATTCATGTTCATCCCAATGAGCCTCGGGGACTCCTTTACAAGAGAGACCTGATTTCTTTAACTTTTAGTTATTTGTACATACTTTAAATCTAAATCCAACTTCTTTGTGTCGTGGCACAATTTGGTTTTCCTTTAAAAAAAAAAAAAAAAAAGCAAA
>NC_056506.1:49950556-49951025 GCF_014905685.2 Nematolebias whitei | reverse complement strand
CAGGTCTGGTTCTGGACCTGGCTGTATTAAAACCAGGTCTGGTTCTGTCCACACACAGTTCATCCTCAGATGTTAAAGCTCTATCAGACAAGAAGACAGATGTGAACACCATCCAGAAACACTTCAATCTTCTCTGGACCAGAACTTGTTTCAAATGGACCAAGGTGAAGTCCAGAACTGTTCTGTGGACAGACGGGTCCAAATCTCAAGATCTGTTTAGAAACCATGAACGCCACGTTCTCCAGACTGAAGAGGAGAAGAACCATGCAGCCTTGATCAGCTCACAGGTCACATATCTGCCTCTCTGATGGTATGGGGGTGCATTAGTGCCTCTAACATGAGCAGCTGACACATCTGGAAAGACTCGGCCAATGATCAGGATAAGGTCCAGGACTGAAGAACCAGAGCAGACCACTCCTAAACCTCCTTCAGCTGGTCTCCTCTGGTCCTCCTTCAGCTGGTCTCCTCT
>NC_056506.1:49947569-49950546 GCF_014905685.2 Nematolebias whitei | reverse complement strand
CTGGTCCTCCTTCAGCTGGTCTCCTCTGGTCCTCCTTCAGCTGGTCTACAGACCGAGATGCTGATGAACTCTGAAGGTTCTGAGGTGTGGGCTCAGGTTGAAGGTCCACTGAAGAGCTGCGGTTGGTTCCGTCAGATGGTTCCTGTCTGAAGATGGTGGATGGACCAGGAGGTGAAACCAGGAGGTGAAGAAGCTTCTGACTCGCTGCTGATTCTGCAGAGCCTGATTGATGAGCTGCAGCGGCCATCTTGAATCTAGTTGTTTTCATTTACAAACCCGTTCAGTGGTTCTTGATATTTTGCTAACAGACACTGGATGTGGGTGATGACTGCAGATCACTGAACTTTTAAAGGTTTTTCTTTTTGAATTTGTGTTTTTCTCTAACTTTCTTTGTAAGTTTGTTTCAAGGGAAGATTAATTTTAATAATTCATGTTTGGATCCTGACCGGACTCGTTTGTTTGGTTCTGGTTATAGTCGATAAACCGGAGTCATGTTCGTCGGACGGTTCTGCCGGGTCTCCGTTTGTTCTCCTCGCCGTCCTCAGAACCACCGATCGAGTCCTGGAGACCCACGGAGAGGACCGATGGTCCCCGACAGGACTGACAGTGAGTCAGCGGGTGTTGCCATGGCGATCTGCAGACGGAGGGATGCTCCACAGAGAGAGACGGGAGCAGAGGAGCTGTTGTCATGGCAACCGAGTCATGGAGGGTAAAGATGCAGCGGAAAAACGATGACGAGACGTTTTGATCAAATCTGCAGGAATTCGAGCGTCGAGGCTTTAACGAAAATACATTTTAAATGTCCTACACAAGTTCGTCTACGAGAGTTTAATATAAAATTTTAATAAATGTTTGTTTTTGTTTTTTTTAGAGAAATTAGAATGTTAAATATAACAAACTTTCAAGTCCTAAAAATCAGGAAGTAATTCAGACTGAAGCAACTATTTGTTCCCCCCCTGCAAAAAAAGGTCTTCAAATTAGAAACAAATAAAATATATTTTTGCCTTTCAGCTCTGCACAAAAACGAAATGTTTTAACTTAATATTGTTTATTTAACTTTAAAATTTGATTTAATCAAGAAAATCCCTCTGAGATCAAAGATCTTTTAAAGGAGGCTGTCGACAGACGAACCCGCAGGTTTTTATACTGTGGGGGAAAACCGGAGGACCCGGAGAAAACCGGAGGACCCGGGGAAAACCGGAGGACCCGGAGAAAACCGGAGGACCCGGAGAAAACCGGAGGACCCGGAGAAAACCGGAGGACCCGGAGAAAACCGGAGGACCCGGGGAAAACCGGAGGACCCGGAGAAAACCGGAGGACCCGGGGAAAGCCGGAGGACCAGAGGAAAGCCGGAGGACCAGGGGAAAACCGGAGGACCCGGAGAAAGCCGGAGGACCAGGGGACACTCATAAAAACACGAACATGCAACTCCGCACAGAAAGACCCCAGGTCAAGCCTGGGGATTGTACCCAGACCCTTCTTGCTGTGAGGCAACAGCACTAACCACTGAACCATCGTGCTGACCAAGTGATTTTAATAATTTGGTAATATTTTGTATAGTCAAATTTTTAAAGGCCCAGTGATGGACTTGCGGCCTGTCCAGGTGTCCCCCGCCTGTCCCACTGTGATTGCTGGACAGGGACACCAGTGTCCTGGAAAGGACGAAGCGGGTAAAGACGCTGGATGGTTTTGACAATTTGGACAAGTTGTTTTATTTTTGTAGATTTTTATTTATGTAAAATTAGTTACTAAAGTTTTATCTCCATTTAACTTTTTTTTACCATAAATTTATTTTGGGGCTCTCTAAAGGACATTAGTCTTTTTTTTTTTTATCCAAGATTTGTCTTCAGAGCCGAACGGATCAGTATTTATGGATGATCTTCTTGGCTTCATGATCTGAGGAGACCAGACTGGTCAGAAGCAGCTGCAGTTTGTCTCCGAGGACCAAACGGGACCTTCGGTCCAAACGTAGGTCAGAGACCTGAGGAGCGTCTGTTAATGAACCTGACACTGATCATCGCCGCCGCCTCCTGCCAGAACCGTAATGGCCTCCCCGTCCTCGAGGGCGCTCAGCTGACAAATTACAGCCTTCGGCTGACGGAAGTCCAACCGGGAAGGGGCCTCGGCTGAAAGCTGCAGCTGCGTTCTGCTGGACGTCACGCAGAGTCTGATAAACAGAACCGAGCTGCAGCTGAAGGCTCTGACGCTAACTGGACCTCAGCTGAAGATGTTTCAGATCTGAGTCTTGTTAGCAAAATATCTCATGGCCCATTTGAGAGGATTTATTAAAAATGAGAAATGCTGAGTCACTGTTTTCCTCTTCAGTTTCAATTATTTGTGAATAAATTCCCACAGACTTTGTACTCTTACATTCATGAGATAAAACGTTTAGCTACATCAGGAATAACATGCTGAAGGTTCGGCTTTTTGTAACTTTTATACTTTATTTAAAATCTTTTCCCCGCAGAAAATACATCGATCGCTTCAGTTCCTTCAAAAAATATGATTGAAATCTGCTTCAGCTGCTGGTTCAGGTTCCTTTTCCTACGTTTCTTTTAGCTTTGAGCTGCTGTCCTGCTACGTTTAGCTTTGAGCTGCTGTCCTTTTACGTTTAGCTTTGAGCTGCTGTCCTGCTACGGTTAGCTTTGAGCTACTGTCCTGCTACGGTTAGCTTTGAGCTACTGTCCTGCTACGGTTAGCTTTGAGCTGCTGTCCTGCTACGTTTAGCTTTGAGCTACTGTCCTGCTACATTTAGCTTTGAGCTGCTGTCCTGCTAGGTTTAGCTTTGAGCTGCTGTCCTGCTACGTTTAGCTTTGAGCTACTGTCCTGCTATGTTTAGCTTTGAGCTGCTGTCCTGCTACGTTTAGCTTTGAGCTGCTGTCCTGCTACGTTTAGCTTTGAGCTACTGTCCTGCTACGTTTAGCTTTGAGCTACTGTCCTCCTACGTTTAGCTTTGAGCTACAGTCCTGCTACAGTT
>NC_056506.1:49946921-49947469 GCF_014905685.2 Nematolebias whitei | reverse complement strand
GAACTACTGTCCTCCTACGTTTAGCTTTGAGCTACTGTCCTGCTACGTTTAGCTTTGAGCTACTGTCCTGCTACGTTTAGCTTTGAGCTGCTGTCCTGCTACGTTTAGCTTTGAGCTGCTGTCCTGCTACGTTTAGTTTTGAGCTGCTGTCCTGCTACGTTTAGCTTTGAGCTGCTGTCCAGCTACGGTTAGCTTTGAGCTGCTGTCCAGCTACGGTTAGCTTTGAGCTGCTGTCCTGCTACGTTTAGCTTTTAGCGGCTGTCCTGCTACGGTTAGCTTTGAGCTGCTGTCCAGCTACGGTTAGCTTTGAGCTACTGTCCTGCTACAGTTAGCTTTGAGCTGCTGTCCTGCTTCGGTTAGCTTTGAGCTACTGTCCTGCTACGTTTAGCTTTGAGCTACTGTCCTTCTATGTTTAGCTTTGAGCTACTCTCCTGCTATGGTTAGCTTTGAGCTACTGTCCTGCTACGTTTAGATTTGAGCTGCTGTCCTGCTACGTTTAGCTTTGAGCTACTGTCCTGCTACGGTTAGCTTTGAGCTACTGTCCTGCT
>NC_056506.1:49939471-49946911 GCF_014905685.2 Nematolebias whitei | reverse complement strand
ACTGTCCTGCTACGTTTAGATTTGAGCTACTGTCCTGCTACGTTTAGATTTGAGCTGCTGTCCTGCTATGGTTAGCTTTGAGCTACTCTCTTGCTACGTTTAGATTTGAGCTACTGTCCTGCTACGTTTAGATTTGAGCTACTGTCCTGCTACGGTTAGCTTTGAGCTACTGTCCTGCTACGGTTAGCTTTGAGCTACTGTCCTGCTACGTTTAGATTTGAGCTACTGTCCTGCTACGTTTAGATTTGAGCTACTGTCCTGCTATGGTTAGCTTTGAGCTACTCTCTTGCTAAGCGTTGCCTCTTGCTAAAGTTCGCTTCGAGCCAGGGTCTTGCTACTTTAGGCTTTTAGCTTGTTTCCTTTCTTTTAGCTGATGTTCCACTTCAGCAGATTTCAGCAGTCACTGTTTTCAGGATCCTGTTTCTAAGTATTTTATTTTTTAATCCAGTCTTTGACGTCAGCCCATTTGGATAAAACTTAGAGTTCATTCTTTTAAATACATTTTAAACAGGAGCTAAAGCGTTAAACGGCTAAACTTTTAGCTGTTCTCGGCTCCTAAAGCAGAAAACTGTCCTGACTTCGTTGTTTACAGATTTATGCGCCGAGTCCAGTTACATGTTCGCCCTTTTTTATGTTTCAGCTCAGATTTTTATTATTTTGTCCTGAATTCAACCTTCAGTTTGACGGACGCCTCGCCTGATTGATGATCTCAGAGCTGATGATGATTGATGAGCGACAGATCGATCGGACTGAACCGACACAGAATAAAAGTATCCGAGTACTTTTACTGATGAAGTATTGACGGACTCCGGCTCTTCCCCTTCACTCCTTCTGGTTTCTGTCCTCCATTTGTGTTCTTGTATTTAATTTTCTGTTTCAGCTGTTTTCGTTGCCTCTTTCGTTCCTTTTCCACGTCTTAATAATCCGATTAATAATCTGATTAATAATCTGATTAATAATCTGATTAATAATCCGATTAATAATCTGATTAATAATCTGATAAAATGCTCAGAAATCCCTAGTCTCCATGTTTAATCAGCTGTCAGTAAACAGCTGCTCATGCTGCTCGCGGTTCGGGAGGTTCCCGATGAAACGTTCTACCGGAGCATCCGGTAAATTCTGTCCCAGCTCTGCTTTCTGATAATCTGACTTCCTGTCACGTTAAGAGGGAAAAGTCTCTGCAGATTCCTGACGAGCTGCAACCTGAACGTAAATAATTGATCAGTCGTCGATGAGGTGAGGCCCAGAGAGACGGGCCGCAGCTCCACGAGTGTCCATCAAACTGCAGGAGGAGGACATGTCCTGTTGGACGTGAAACGGCCAAACATGAACCTCCTCCTCCTCAGGTGTGACGACCCGTTTCCTGCCGGCAGTAAATCAGAGATGAAACCAAGAGTCGGCTTGTGTTGGAAGACTAATCCCGAGTCCGTCACATCTGAGCGGAGGACGTCGCTGACGAAGCAGAACCGGACACGTTGGACATCATTTCTCACGGTTTACATTTGTTCTGCTTGAATCTGTTTTAGACTCAAAGCAAACAGTTTACAACGCCAAGGCGTAAAGACAACAGCAATGCTCCTTAGAGAAGCAGCTCGTCAGTCCGTGAAGGGTCAAAGGTCATTTGGCGTCCACCATTCTACAGAGACGGATTAAACATTTAGGACAGAAGCCGGTCTTCTTATGAGTGGACCACTCCTGCTAATTCACCCTGAAGGTCAGACCGTGCAGTTCTCAGAGAAGTTGGCTCCATCTGAGACTCCACAGGCCTCAGTTAGCAGGTCAAAGGTCATGGCTCTTCTAAAGACGGCCATTTTACAATTTCATCTGTTTTCCTCAGTGGACCAGCCTGGACCTTGGGACGACTAAAGACCCGGTCGCCTCTGTGGACCAGCCTGGACCTCGAGACGACTAAAGACCCTGTCCCCTCTGTGGGGACCAGCCTGGACCTCAGGACGACTAAAGACGAGGTCGCCTCTGTGGACCAGCCTGGACATCAAGACGACTAAAGACCCGCTCACCTCTGTGGACCAGCCTGGACCTCGAGACGACTAAAGACCCTGTCCCCTCTGTGGACCAGCCTGGACCTCGAGACGACTAAAGACCCTGTCCCCTCTGTGGGGACCAGCCTGGACCTCAGGACGACTAAAGACGAGGTCGCCTCTGTGGGGACCAGCCTGGATCTCAGGATGACTAAAGACCCACTCACCTCTGTGGACCAGCCTGGACATCAGGATGACTAAAGACCCTGTCCCCTCTGTGGACCAGCCTGGACCTCAGGATGACTAAAGACCCTGTCCCCTCTGTGGACCAGCCTGGACCTCAGGATGACTAAAGACCCGGTCCCCTTTGTGGGGACCAGCCTGGACCTCAGGACGACTAAAGACGAGGTCGCCTCTGTGGGGACCAGCCTGGAACTCAGGATGACTAAAGACCCGGTCCCCTTTGTGGGGACCAGCCTGGACCTCAGGATGACTAAAGACACTGTCCCCTCTGTGGACCAGCCTGGACCTCAGGATGACTAAAGACACTGTCCCCTCTGTGGACCAGCCTGGACCTCAGGATGACTAAAGACCCGGTCCCCTTTGTGGGGACCAGCCTGGACCTCAGGATGACTAAAGACCCGGTCCCCTTTGTGGGGACCAGCCTGGACCTCAGGATGACTAAAGACACTGTCCCCTCTGTGGACCAGCCTGGACCTCAGGATGACTAAAGACCCGGTCCCCTTTGTGGGGACCAGCCTGGACCTCAGGATGACTAAAGACCCGGTCCCCTCTGTGGACCAGCCTGGACCTCAGGACGACTAAAGACCCTGTCACCTCTGTGGACCAGCCTGGACCTCAGGACGACTAAAGACCCGGTCGCCTCTGTGGACCAGCCTGTGGTCCAACCAAAGATTAAATTAATTTTTTTACATGGTTCTTTTACCGGAAGCTTCGGTAAATCTGAGACGATCAGAACCTCCTAACCACAGATCAGCAGAACTGATTCTGGACCTTCTGAGGTCTAAATTATTTTTAGATGCGTGACTGCAGACTATTTATTTTAGTTTTTTAGTTCAGATCTTCCTGCAGCTGTCTGTTCTGTCCCGATCTGTTTTTGCCCCGGTTTGTCCGGTTCTGAAGGTCGGGCTCCTCGTCCTCGTCACACAGCCGAGAGATTTAAGTGTCAGAAACGCAGCGTCAGCGCTCTCGTATCGAGTCTCTCCAGTAAAATGGTTGTTAGGAATCCTCAGGGGGGTCATCGGCACCGGGGAGCCCATCAGGGCCGGGCCTGCCGGGCCGAGTGGATTAATGAGGACTGGAGGCGCTAACGTGATCTTTAATACGAGTCGTTTCCATAAAAGTGTCGAATCATTTCAGAGATTTATTGATCCGTGTTTAACGTGGAGGATCAGCCTTCGTTTTTAAAAACTCAGGTTTTCAAGAAGATTTCCACCGAAGACGAGTCTTAAAACATTAGTTTTTTTTATTATGTGAAGTTAATTATTCCTCGTCCACTCGAGGTGAGTGATGGGAACAACTCTCAGCTACTGTCGTGTCAAACTGTAGCTCAACGTCTCGGACGTGAACAGAATTAAAGCTGTTGTTGATAACCTTCATCAGAGCTGGTGGCCATCTTGGACTACGATCACACTATTTTATTCACCGCCAGGTACAACAGTGGAGCCGGGGGTGGGGGCAGTGGTGGAGCCAAGGGGTGGCCAGTGGGGGAACCAGGGGGTGGCCAGTGGTGGAGCCAAGGGGTGGCCAGTGGGGGAACCAGGGGGTGGCCAGTTGTGGAGCCAAGGGGTGGCCAGTAGGGGAACCAGGGGGTGGCCAGTTGTGGAGCCAAGGGGTGGCCAGTAGGGGAACCAGGGGGTGGCCAGTTGTGGAGCCAAGGGGTGGCCAGTAGTGGAACTAGGGGGTGGCCAGTAGTGGAACCAGTGGGTGGCCAGTGGGGGGAACCAGGGGGTGGCCAGTGGTGGAGCCAAGGGGTGGCCAGTGGTGCAGCCAAGGGGTGGCCAGTGGTGGAACCAGTGGGTGGCCAGTGAGGTCGCCAAGGTGTGGCCAGTGGGGGAAACAAGGGGTGGCCAGTGGTGGAGCCAAGGGGTGGCCAGTGGGGGAACCAGGGGGTGGCCAGTGGTGGAGCCCAAGGGGTGGCCAGTGGTGGAGCCCAAGGGGTGGCCAGTGGGGGAGCCAAGGGGTGGCCAGTGGGGGAACCAGGGGGTGGCCAGAGAGGGCACCAAGGGGTGGCCAGTGAAGGCGCCAAGGGGTGGCCAGTAGTGGAGCCAAGGGCCTCAGCCATTGACCAGATAAGAGGTGACATTCATTTTCAGCTCAGTTGAGGTTCTGTTACATGTCCACGGCCTTGGGGGAGGGAGGGGTGAGGAAACAGTCAAAGAATCTTTGTTGTTTTCAAAACATTCCAGGAGGAGTTGAGATAAGTCCGGCGTCAAGGCCACAGTTTGGGTCAGGCAGAACTCGTGAATTGTTGTTTCTGCCTTTTTAAAGTCTCGCTGGTACATTTCTCTGATGGAACTCCAAAAACAGCCAAATTGATCCTTTTCGCAAAAAGTCGAGCTCACAGCTTCTCCAAGATTATTCCCACCATTCATGAGTGCTGCCAGGGAGAACACAGTCCTGATAACTGCTCCAGCTCCCTGCTGCAGCTCCACAAATTCAGTCTGAGCGCTGTCGAGCTTCAACACATCCACACGAATTTGTAGACAATCCAAGATTTCACCAACCCAAACAGCAAAAACCAGTTGTCACCATGAATCCAATTGTTTCCGTCGAGGTCAGAGGGTCCTCCTTATGCCCCGACCTGTCCAGAGGACCTGACTCAACCTTGTTAGATTTTTTTAAATGATTGTACGTCTGATTATTTTCTTCAAGTGTCTGTAAATTTGTCCAACGGTTCATGAGATATTTTGCTAACGGAAGCTTCCAGATATGAGCAAGAACATTTTACTGTTGCCTCTTTTTGAGCAGTAACTTCATTCTGAGTCTGAAACTCGGGCCTGAAGGCAGCGGGCGATATGCAGCATCCTTCTTTTCAGTTGGTCTGTACGGGAGAACAATTCGAATTATGTTTTCCTTTCTTGTGTGTGAAATCTGTTTTTGGTCTTTTCTCAGTGACCCGGCGCTGCAGTGAAGCAGGAAGGTACTAGAAATAGTTTTCTTGGTGAACCAGAGTCCGGTTTATGTTTCTCTAAACGGTTATCGATTGATCCAGTTGGAGCTGCTTGATCCTCTGAACAACTTCCTGTTGAAGCTGAAATTAATCCTGACCTAATTAAAGACCTGCAAGATGAAATACTCAGCTTTTATTGTGAAGGTGCCAAACACTTCCTGATGGGCATCAACGGGAGTTACATGGAGTTAAAATGAACTCCGACCTCTGACCCGTGAAGAACTTCAGGTGAAGCGCTCAGACAGGAAGTCGGCCGTGTTGTAGCGTCTGTTAGGAGTCAACAACAAACAAAAACAAAGAGGTTGTTTGTTAAAAGTTTGGCCTGAAAGGTGACCTCCATATGACTGCAGGGAAAGAAGATGATTTAATATTAAATATATTGTTTGACTGTTTTAGATGGAGTTAAACTGTTTACAGAATAAACCAGTTTTATTTTCAGAGTGAAGCAGCGCCTCCTGGAGGCAGCAGCAGCTCCTGCAGTTTTCCTGCATTCTGCACTGATTTCACTTTAATTAGTTTGATTATTGTCACTGACCCCGTGTTTTCTGTCTCGTCAGGTTTTTAATCGTTCTGGGATGTTTGATTCTGGCCATTCTGACCACCTTCAAAGAGTACGAGAAGGATTCTGCTCACTGGCTCCTGGTTCTGGTGAGATGTTCGGACCTTTTCTGACCCGGTCGGTTGTGAGGCGTTCCACCAGGTTCAGTTCTTAAAGCAAACAACTTTTCCAGTCTTAGTTAGCTTTTTATTTTTTTTGAACACTTGTCAAAATGAGCTCAGATTTCGACTTTTAACAGAAAGTTTGTGAATAATTTTAGGCTTAAGCTGATGAAGTGTTTTATTCTGCAGGAGTTGGATGTTTGAAACCAAATGGACTGTTTTTGCAGGAAACCTTTGCCATCTTCATATTCGGAGCGGAGTTTGCTCTGAGGATCTGGGCGGCGGGCTGCTGCTGTCGATACAAGGGATGGAGGGGGAGGCTGAAGTTCGCTCGCAAACCGTTGTGTATTTTAGGTAAGGTGGTGGGAAGATGAAGATATGAGACCTAGAAGTGAAAATAGACGAGCAGAAAATACGGCGTTAAAGTGACTCAGAGGTCTGAAATCTGGTTTTGGTTGTTCAGAGTTCTGCAGCTGCTCGTCAGGACGAGTCGTTGATCCAGCTCAGCTGAACTTTCTGTGACTGAACTGCTGTTTTCAGGTCTTTAATGGGTAAAAAAAACTGTGGGAAATGTACCACAGGTTGTTTAACCTCCTGCTGCCTTTGGGTCATTTTGACCCAAACCAGTTGTTTTGTCTCAAATCCCCCCAGAGGTCAGAGGTCACATCCAAACTCTCACTGACTTCTATTGTGTCTCACAAGTTGCTTCTTAAAACAGGAAGTGAAGGGTCTTTTCAGTTCATCGTATCTTCTAAAACCCAGAAACGTGCACGAACACCCACGTGACCATCAGAACCTTCTGACCCTCACAGGTTAAGAATTTGTCCAAATACTTCGATGTCTTCACACAGCAACGGTTTGAAACTTAACTTTTTCGTTCATTTCTGCATAAAGTGCTGCTGTGTGTAGCCCCGCCCCTTTATTTCTCCTTTCATAATGGAGGGAATCACCATGGAAACCAGAGACTCAGCAAATTCTGACTCTGGATTTTTTTTAAGATAAGATAGAACTTTATTGATCCCACAGGAAATTGTTGTGCCAGAGTTTCAGTACAAAGGAACAGACACAAGATATAAAAATAACAGAATATAAAAATACCAACATTAAGTTCTAAACATGTGCAGACAGAAACATTAGTTTATTGTAATACGGATTATTTTGATTGTCCTCTGTGTAGAAAGGGGGAGTAGTTGAACAGTTTGAAGGACTTCCTGTGTTGTTCTGTGGAGCACCTCGTGGTCTCAGTCTGACTGAAGGTGCTGCGGGGAGAGTCCAGGGTGTCATGCAGGGGGAGTGACGTGTTCAGGATCTGGAGCAGGTTCCTCAGCATCCTCTGCTCAGACACCTCTGTCAGAGACTGCAGGTCCACTCCCAGAACTGAACCAGCTCTCTTCATGAGATTATTGAGTCTGTTGGCATCAGCTTTATTCACCTCCAGCACACCACAGTGTAGAAGATGATGCTGGAGACCACCAAGTAGTGAAAGTGAGACCGAGTGGTAAAACATCTGTAGCATGGTCCTGCAGACTACAGAGTGGTAAAATATCTGTAGCATGGTCCAGCAGAGACCACCGAGTGGTAAAACATCTGTAGCATGGTCCTGCAGAG
>NC_056506.1:49934581-49939461 GCF_014905685.2 Nematolebias whitei | reverse complement strand
AGACTACAGAGTGGTAAAACATCTGTAGCATGGTCCTGCAGAGACCATTGAGTGGTAAAACATCTGTAGCATGGTCCTGCAGAGACCACTGAGTGGTAAAACATCTGTAGCATGGTCCTGCAGAGACCATCAAGTGGTAAAACATCTGTAGCATGGTCCTGTAGACTACAGAGTGGTAAAACATCTGTAGCACCGTCCTGCAGACATTAAAGCACCTGAATCTACTCAGAAGACAAAAGCGACTCTGTCCTTTCTTGTAGAGGTGCTGGTGTTGGGCTGTCCAGTCCAGTTTATTGTCTAGGTGAACCCCCAGGTACTTGTAGCAGTCCACAGTGTCCACCTCAGTACCCTTGATGTTGATTGGGTTGTGGGGCTGGTCTTCTTCCTGTAGTCCATCTGCAGCTCTTTAGTTTTTCTAACGGTGAGTTGCAGCTGGTTCTGTCCACACATATTTAATTATCCAGCAGACTTTTTGCTTTATAGTTTAGTAAATTTGCAGATTTCATCTCTAATTAAATGTTTTAGGGAAAAAAGTAGATTTCAACCTGGAGTTTCAAAGTAAAGTTCATTGATACTTTTCAAAATAAGACTCCTACTCTCTTGTAGCATAGAGTACTGTTGGACATCCTTCAGAAATATTTGTGACTAAACCTGAGGTCATCAGTTCAAAACATTTTACACACCAGAACCAGAGCCAAAAACAGTTTAAATCCCTCCAGTCAGACCATCAGTGGGACTGGTTGAGTTTCAGCAGCACAAACCAGTAACTTCTCCAGAACTGGTTCCAGTGATGCCAGAAAACGCTGCCCTTTGGTCTCTGTGACGGACCTGCTGTCTCCACGCTGCTGGAGCTCCAAACGTCCTCTTTGTCCAGATTTAGAACCGCCTCGGCTTCTAAAGTCCCATGGAAGACCAGAGACGTCTCATTTGTCTGTTGGTGCGGGACAGTTGGACCTCGGGCTTTTATTAGTGATTCCTCTGCCGACCGCTGTGGTCTGAGAAGGAACGTTCCTCCAAAGAATGGGTTTTATTTTTTTCAGAAGCTGTTTGTCACTTTTTGTTACTGAAGTTTGCAGACAGCGTGGAATAAATGTGGATTAATCTGTTTTAAGCTAATGCTAAATTTAGCTGTAGCATCCGAAAAAGCTTTTCTTTTCTTCGTCATCACTTTGTTCACAAAATGTTTTATTTATATTATTGTTTACTGCTAGTACCAAAAAAACACACACATTTTATTAAACAGACCAAACATTCATCAACTTTGTTTTATGAGCTCTGAGTATCTTAAAACTTGAACTGGGGGGGGGGGGGTCTTTTTACTTTGTCGTATTTCCTACATATGAAACTATAGATAAAAATGTGACCACACAAATGTTCAGCCACTCGACGGTTACCTTCTTTGATACAACCTTTAGTTTTTGAGCAGCTTCTGTCTGAGGCTCAATTTCAAGTTTACTTTTTTGTCAAAGTGCTGCTGTGTCCTTCCCAATAAGCGGGAATCACCATGGCAACCAGTGACTGAGGTTTGAGTCACTAATTTGACACTTTTATTTTTGTTGCAATAATTCATGAAGACTGCCCGTTAAATCCTACAGAATCTGAGTTGGTCAAAGTTACAACAATTTTATGGAGAACTGAATAAAGAAGAGAAAATAAATTGTTCTTCCAAAAATGGTGGGAATCACCATGGCAACCAGTGACTCCACACAGGTCTCCCTGGTTTATCTTTGTCCATCATGACTCCCTCCATAAATCCTGTACAATTTCATGTAATCTCTTATTAGACATTTTTTGTTGAGGTACATTAAATAAAACTCATTCAGAATTTAGTAGAACAAAAACAAACAGGAAGATTTGACTGCGGTGTTTCAAAGTAAATTTGTAAGTACTCTACAGAAGAAGACATTTGGTCTGTTCGTAGTATTTGTGAACATTTGAATTATATTTCTGATCAAACCAAATTGTTGACAGCGTTATTCTACCCCTCTCTTCAGACATCTTCGTGCTGATTGCCTCCGTGCCGGTGGTGGCTGTGAGGAACCAGGGCAACGTGTTGGCCACGTCGCTGCGCAGCCTGCGGTTCCTGCAGATCCTGCGGATGCTGCGTATGGACCGGAGAGGAGGAACCTGGAAGCTGCTGGGTTCTGCCATCTACGCTCACAGTAAGGTAGGACCGGACCTGCTGATCGGATCACAGCCAGACATGAATGACGGGAACGACTCGACCCTCTTGATTAGACAAAGACGGTTTACGTATTTTAACTGACAAACGGCACATGTGGGTTCCTGCGTCTCCCCAGGAGCTGATCACAGCCTGGTACATCGGCTTCCTGTCTCTGATCCTGGCGTCCTTCCTGGTCTACCTGGTGGAGAAGGACGACGTCTCCGTCAACGTCTCCGACCAGGAAAACCCCACGGTACAGCCCCAGACTCAGGACTTCGACACGTACGCCGACGCTCTGTGGTGGGGGCTGGTATGTACGGAGCCCACCATGTGAAGACCAAGTTAATTTAAATAGGTCCTTCTGAAAATAAATGTCATTGACTCATCTGATCGTTTCTTCATGCTTCTACATAAAGTTGTGTTTCTTTCATTTCTCAATTCAACCTTTATTTCTACAGGTGAGTCTCATTGAGCCTCGAGGACTCTTTTACAAGAGAGACCTGATTTAAACTGAGCGATGACAACAGACAGTCATTAAAAGCATTTAAGATGAACAGTAAATGGAAGAAGTCACCAAGATTATAAGGCGATGTAGAAAAATAAAACCAGGAACATGTCTGCGTTGGTTCTTGCCAGGAACTTATCAGATGTTTGAAGTCGCTTAGAGAGGTCAAAGGTCAAGAGCTTCAGATCTTTTTACAAGATATTCCAGGAAACAGGAGCGGAGTAGGAGAAGGTCCTTTTGTCTAGTTCAGTCCTCACTGAGGGAACACTGCAGGTAATGATGTCCTGAGAGCGCACGCTGTAGCTGCACTCACACAGAGACATGTAGGAGGAGATGTATGAAGGCAGCAGACCAGGAAGTGATTTAAAGATGAAAATGTACCAGTGGGAGAGTCTGTGTGAAGTTAATGGTGACCAGTTAACCAGTGAATACTGGGTGCAGTGGTGGGTACGATAATCACAGCCAGTTATGAATCTTAGTGCACCATGATAGACAGCATCCAACATCTGCAGCATCCAACATCTGCAGCATCCAACATCTGTAGGGTTCTTGTAGGGTGCTGGGATGCAGGGAGGGACACTCCCGTGGAGGGAGTTGCACGGGTTGCCTTCTTGTGGCTCCACCACCTACAGGAGGGGCCTTATGAGCCGAGTGAATGATGTCATGGGCAGCAACCGAAGGTGTGGGCCTTGGTACTCTGACCCTGGTTCATCAAAGATGGCTCCTCCTACGGTCATGAACTCTGGGTAGTGACCAAAATGACTAGATCTTGGTTGAAATGAGTTTCCTCTGCAGGGTAGCTGGACTGTCCCTCAGAGAGAGGGTGAGAAGTTCAGTTATCAGGAGAGACTCGAGTAGAACCGCTGCTCCTCCACATCCAGAGGAGCCAGCTGAGGTGGTTCAGACATGTCCGACTGGGTGGAGACCCCGGGGAAGACCCAGGATACGCTAAAGAGACAACAGATATGTCTCTTAGCTGGTCTGGGAATGTCTTACAGTCCTCCCAGAAGAGCTGGCTGTAGAAAGAGATGGTGAGCAGAGTTTGTGAACTGAGGTGAGGCAGCTTCTATAAGCCAGGAGCGCCATGGCGCCATGCACCAGACTCAAGTTCTTTCCTGTTGGAGGTGATGAACCTGCTGCCTCTGAGTCCTGACTCCAGAACAAGATGATGGATTTCCACCTCTGGAACGAGATATTTCACCCTTTGGTCCTGCAGGAAACCTTTTAACTGCTGAACCTGCACCCAGGACAAATAAATCATCAGTTCTGAGAATCTTCTAGACTATTGAGGTCCTGCTGAAGAATAGACTGTTCTGGACACCGTAAGATCTCAGAGCTTGATGAGGTGGTTGAGTTACTTCCAGAGCAGGTGACTGAGAAGCACTGACACAGTTTCCTCTGCAGCAGCTCCTCACTGAAGACCATGTCCTTCAGCCAGAACAGACTGGGAGCACCTGGCTGGTCTTCTCTTTTTATCTGCCTGGACAAAAATCTGAGGAAACGTTGCAAAAACTCTTTCAGATTTTCTCCACAGACAGAATCCTGCTGAAACCTTTTAAAATTATTTTATTTGTCGACTCAGCCCTGAATGTTCTCTTCTACAGATCACGCTGACCACCATCGGGTACGGGGACAAGACCCCCAAAACCTGGGCTGGGAGACTGCTGGCCGGGACCTTTGCTCTGATTGGAGTGTCCTTCTTTGCTCTGCCTGCAGTGAGTCCATCGTCGGTTTGTCCGTCTGTGTCTGAACCTCTTTAACTCAGAAACCCTTCAGCTTTCACTGCCGCTGGGTTTTTGGCTGCAGGGGATTCTGGGTTCTGGTTTGGCTCTGAAGGTCCAGGAGCAACACCGGCAGAAGCACTTTGAGAAGCGCAGACATCCGGCAGCCGGCCTCATCCAGGTGAGCTCTCCCAACCGGAAACACCGGTAAATGTCCGGTAACA
The DNA here is from genome assembly GCF_014905685.2 of Nematolebias whitei. Taxonomy (NCBI): domain Eukaryota; kingdom Metazoa; phylum Chordata; class Actinopteri; order Cyprinodontiformes; family Rivulidae; genus Nematolebias; species Nematolebias whitei. Next base: position 49,934,847 of record NC_056506.1, on the reverse strand, counting down.
GTTCTGGCTAAAGTTTTAATTTGATTAAATCAAAAATGTTAAATTAGTTTTCTGTTCGTTTGAAGTCGGCCTGGAGATATTACTCCACCAACCCAATCAGGGAGGACCTCATCGCTACCTGGAGGTTTTATGAAACCATCATCTCTCTGCCCTGCTTCAGGTGCGTGTCTCTTCGTCCCTTCCTCGTCCCCTCTTCATCCCTTAATCCCCTCCTCACCCCCTCCTCGTCCCCTCCTTGTCCCCTCCTCGTCTCCTCTCCATCCCCT
>NC_056506.1:49933559-49934571 GCF_014905685.2 Nematolebias whitei | reverse complement strand
CCCTCCTCGTCCCATGTGTCTCCTCCTCGTCCCCTCCTCGTCCCCTCTTCATCCCCTCTTCGTCCCCTCCTCGTCCCCTCTTCGTCCCCTCCTCGTCCCCTCCTCGTCCCCTCTTCATCCCCTCCTCGTCCCCTCCTCGTCCCCTGTCTCACGGTCCGGTTGTTGTAGCTGAAGTATTTTGTTAAATGTTTTAAATCAAGTTAAAGATCAGGACGTCTTCCTGCTGCCACTGGGTCAGAATGACACTAAAGGGTTAAAACAGAGTGATGGGACAGCAGGGACAGCAGGGACAGCAGGGACAGCAGGACGGTTAAAGTCTGTCTCCAGGAGTTGACGACAAGCTTTAGGTCACGTGTTGTAGCTGTTTTTGAGCTTATTGGCTGATGAATAAGCTTCAGCTTTAATAAACGTTCACACGTGCTGTTTTGTTTTCCTGCTAGTTTTAACAGAAAAACATCAAATTAAATCACTTCTTTAAATTGTTCTTCAGATCGGGCTTTTATTTTTGTAAAAATGTGACGTGGTTCTGTTCTGTGTTTCTTGCTGCATCAAAGGAAGGACACGCTGGAGGCCATGGTGAGGTAGGTCGCTGCGGGACTGAAACCCTAAACTTTGAGTACCCCCCCTCGTTCTGTTGACTCACAGAAACAGTCGTGATTTACAACGGGGCTTTTATTTTTAGGAAACCTTTTATTAGAGTTTAAATAAATAAATTTATAAATGTCCAGTGCTCAAGACCTGAACCTGGTTCATGGATTTAATCCTCAATGAGTTTCTGCAGCACGTGAAACACCTGAATGTCCCCCTGAGGGACAATCAAGTCCTTTCTATTCTGTTCTGAATGATGTCAACGAAGGGGCGGAGTCAATTAAAGAGTTTGTAACATTTTGTTGGATCAGCGGGAAGAAATATTCAATCGTTGCTGTGAGGAAGACGTGGACCACGTCCAGAACCTGCAACAGAGGGTGTGTGTGTGTGTGTGTGTGTGTGTGTGTGTGTGTGTGTGTGTGTG
>NC_056506.1:49932515-49933549 GCF_014905685.2 Nematolebias whitei | reverse complement strand
GTGTGTGTGTGTGTGTGTGTGTGTGTGTGTGTGTGTGTGTGTGTGTGAAATCAGAGCTGATCTTTTTGACTCAAAGAAAAAAGTTTCTGTTGAATCAAAAGTTTGTGTTTCTGTTTCTGTCGGGACTTCTTTAATTTTAATTTGTTTGTATTTTAAACTCCTCAGATTTAAATCAAACACTGAACTCTCCACAAGTGACATGAACTCCGAGCGTTCGTCTCCGTGTCGGCCGGCGCTCATCGTCTCAGGGACGGGTTCAGAGCCGTGTGGGAGATGGTCATTTGTCCCGTCTCCTCCTTCAGAGCTGGGGGGGATAATTACGTCTCATTTTCTGCTCTTTATTCGGCCGGGGAGCGGTCAGAAAGACGTCCTCTCAGCACCGTAATCTGCCGTCCCCATCCTGCCGAGGACGGAGACAGACTCGTATTGTGTCTCCGCTGTGGGAGCGAGCTTTCTGAGAATGTCCCCCCATGTGAGAGGCTGATGTCGGCTCCGATTACCCGCCGCTCTGCGTCCTCCAAGACAAACAGGAGTCTTGTTTCGCCCCGGGAGGTCCGTCTCTGTGGACAACGAGGACGACCCGTCTCCTCTTCATGTGTTGAGACGACGTGGAGAACATGTCTGAAAATCTAAGAGTCGAATGTGAAGGATCTAAATACTGAACCTCCTAAAGATGGGTTCAGAAGTTTACATCCACTCCTGGTGGACAAGAATGTCCACACAGGCTCAGATATATACATACACTCACTAATAATGTCTCCCAGCCAGTGTCTCCTGGACCTCGGGCTTTTTGTCCCCATCAACAAGGTTCTGGCTGATGGTCGGTTTGTTCAAACCCAACGTTCAATCAGAATCCACAAATTTTCAGTTGGGTTGAGGTTCAAAGAAGCTCAAGGTCAGCCTGGTCTGTCCAACCGGAGACCGGCTCTGATGGTCTGTCCAACCAAAGACCGGCTCCGATGGTCTGTCCAACCAGAGACAGGCTCTGATGGTCTGTCCAACCGGAGACCGGCTCCGATGGTCTGTCCAACCGG
>NC_056506.1:49923989-49932505 GCF_014905685.2 Nematolebias whitei | reverse complement strand
CCAACCGGAGACCGGCTCCGATGGTCTGTCCAACCGGAGACCGGCTCTGCTTTGCTCTGAACTAAACATGTCCGGAGCCGCAAAACCCAACAACTGGGATTATCAACTGCTGGCCCATGGGCCACTCAACTGGGATTATCAACTGCTGGCCCATGGGCCACTTTGAGTTTGTTGGAGGCGGCTTTTTCTGCCTGTGGGGGCGACGTTGTATAACTAAAACCCATAATATTTTTAAACATTTATTGATTTTTAAAAAATAATTTATGATGAGTCAATCACGTTCATGTAAAAAAGAAAAAGTTCAGTTTAGAAAAATTTGGCTCAAAATTTAAACTGTTTGTGAAAAATTTAATAATTCAGCGTCCCACTTTAAAGCTCAAAAGGTGAAGGTTAAGGTGAATATAAAAGTTGGTCAGTTTGTTGTAAATGTAAATTTAAGTTATTGAGTGTTTAAATTTAAAACCGATCATTTCATTAACTTTGACTAATTGTTTATTTTCTTCTTATCAAATTAATTTGTCATGTTTCTTCTTAGCAGTTTGTCTTAAAGTTGTTCCAAAAACATCTGGACAGGAAAACAGCTAAACTTTTCCGTCTCCCCTGTAAAGCCCAAAACATCCAGTTTCATGTTCGTTGGGTCAAAGCTTCAAGGGGCCGCTGCAGAGGGACCGAAGGGCCGCATGTGGCCCCAGAGCCGCAGCTTGCGGACCCCTGCTTTGACTGGTTTTTATCTTTTGTGACAAATATCGTCAAAATCGGACATTGATTACACAAGCTCCACATATCTAATTATTTTTAAAGACCACACTTGATGTTTTGTGATCCTCATTGGGGTCCGGACCCCATCATTGGGAGCCCCCTTACCTGGTTCTAACAGGAGAACGAGAACCTGATCTGGTCACCAGTTCCAGTCTCTGGAAGTGAAGCTCTTGTGTCTTCTGTCCTCTTCAGCCAGAAGGTGAGTTTACTGGAGCGAGTTCGTCTTTCCAACGCGAGGCCGTCGGTGGCGACGGGCAAGAAGCTCGCGGGCGAGTCCGTCGAAGAGAGTCCCTCCAAGGAGCCCAAACCTGCCGGCTTCAGCAACCGGGAACGCTTCCGCACGGCCTTCCGCATGAAGGCCTCCACGCTCCGGCAGAGCTCTGAAGGTAAGAGGAGGCGAAGGACCTCGACGAGCCGACGAGCGACTCTGAAACGTGTTCTCCTGTTTTTCTGTCAGACGCTGGAGCCCTGACTGACCCAGCCTTAGAGGATCGAGGGTTCCCCCCAGACATCCTCCTGGAGGAGATGATCCCGACCCTCAAACTAGTCATCAGGGCCGTCAGGTGAGCAGCTCAGAGACCGGACCTGTGCAGGGTTTCTTTAGTGTCAGTTTTTCACATCAGAAGTCAGAACCTTCCATCAGCCCATCGCCTCCGTGCTGACAGCTGGCATTCTGGGTAAACGGCTCTCCTCTGGCCTGGTTTTGGTCCCAGACGTCTTGTGGTTCCTTCAGACGAAACAAACCTGAGTCCTGCAGCCATTTTGTTTTTGGAGAACCTTAAGCTGCAAAACCAAAACCTGAAATTAGCAGAAAGAAACTAAAATAAGCAGTAAAAGGTTTAAAGCAGCTAAAGGGTTTAAAGCAGCTAAAGGGTTTAAAGCAGCTAAAGGGTTTTAAGGACGTGACGAGCTCCATTTATTTTCAGTGAGACAAAAATGGCCGACTGAGCCAAACATTTCACAAACTGCACAAAAACCAAAGCTGAAGCAGGAACGTCCTGAACGAGCCGAATGTTTTGGTTCATGAATCCTTGAAACAACAAAATCTGCTGAACGAGCTGAAAAATGGGGGGTGGTTGTTAACATGTAAATTAAGCATTCTGGTATACTCCTAGAAGATAATTAGGGAAAAGACCACATGCTTCAGGTAAGACATTTACTAACATCCAATTTGCATTAGATGCATTAGAGATAGCATCCCAAACTGATTTGCATTGAACCGAGTGACATTCTAACTACCGTTAACGCACAACTCTCTGACAGCTGACATCCTAGCTAGCATTATTGACGAGCTTTCCATTACCGATAACGTTATGCTAGAAAAGGTAACGGATTGAGACCCACGATGTTGCTAAAGTAGGATCGTTTTATTCCAAATCTAGTTCAACTTACACGCATATTATATCGTTGGCAGATAACGAGACTTACCTCCAAACTGTGTCCAACTTTAGAAGTGACTGGTTATAACGTAGACCAGTTTCCTTCGTCCATGGGAAAGATTTCCCGATCGTCTATCTTGATTGTGATTGGCCAAATGACTCGCGTTCCACCACAGATGTTCTATTGTAGACAGCCACCTTGTTGTTTAAGTTCAATCAATGGGAAATGATGCCGTCTACCACGTCTCTGACCCACTCCGCAAAAAACTCTGAATCTAGATGAGTCACGTAAACGACATACTTTGTTTAATATTTGAAGTTTACAGGAATGAACTTAGCCGCAGCTAATCAACTTTAGCTAATGGCAGAAACTCAGCCAAACTTTACAGATGTGGCTTTAAACTGGTGAGGTAGTAGCTGAGAGTCATCCCCAACTCAAATGGTGCACCTCCAGGAAGTTTTTCATTTTATGTTTTTACTCTGTCAAAATGTAAACCGATCCAGTTGTCAAGTCTCGATCTTGGACTTTGTCTCACAGGATCATGCAGTTCCTCCTGAACAAGAAGCAGTTTAAGGAAACTCTGAGGCCTTATGACGTCAAAGACGTGATCGAGCAGTACTCCGCCGGACACCTGGACATGCTCTGCAGAATTAAATACCTCCAGACCAGGTGAACGTCCACGGTACAGGTGGAGGGGGGCTTGAGTTTGGTTATCATCTTCTGTATTCTCAACCCGTGCGTCTTCTTTAAAAGGATCGACATGATTCTCGCCCCTGGACCTCCCCTCACCCCTAAAAGCAAGAAGACCCAGAAAACTCCCTTTAACTACCCGTCCAATCAGTCGCCCAGGTACCGTCACACACTGCAGCAGATGGTCGAACACGGTTTAACGTGACTTTTATAAAAATGTGCTTCTTAAAAACACCCTTTGTTCCAGGCATGAGTCCTACATAGCCAAAGCCACCTCCATGCCAGATGCTGAAGACCAAAGCATGATGGGTAGATTTATCAGGGTGGAGAGACAGGTGAGGACTAGAACAATGGCTTTACACCAACGTCCATGCAACATTGTTGGGATTTATTACAAAATAAACATGGGAAGGGATGAAATTCAAACACAACCCCAAAGAGAAGAAACAAAAGTTCATACTTGAATTTTGGTGCATGAATCTGATGTTTGACGTAATCCACTAAAAGCAGATTAGATGAACAAAACCGATGTCCGGCAGCAGTGTTTAATTTGGTGTTACAAACAACCGCAGAGTTCCTTGTACAGTTAAATGTTTCTGAAGTTTTCTTACTGAACCTGAGGGCGCCGACACGCAAGCACTGAAGTACCATTCCTTACCATTCTGTGAAGCGTCCTCTACGCACAGTTTCAAAATCAAACGTGAAACTCATGCACCAAATCAAAGAACAGTCCTGTTTGGACCTCCAGCTCAGACTTCACAGCAGAACCGTCATTTAGACGTTAAAGGTCTCAGAAAGTTGGACTTTTCATGATCGAGCAGTTTTTACACGGTCACAGTTCGAGTTTGATGCTTTTTATTAGATTTTTCCACAAAACCTTTAACTGACGGTCACTTTGATGCTTGTGAAAACCTCTGCCGCAGGTGGAGGACATGGAGAAGAAGTTGGACTTCCTGGTGGACATGCACATACAGCACACCGAGCATCTGCAGGTGGACTCGGCCGGCACCGCCCGCATGACCCTGGAGGCCTGCGACTCCACGGTGAACGGTGAGATCAGGCGGGTTTTCCTCAACTACTCCGAGGTGTTCCCCCACCTGTCGTACCAGGTTCCGGTCGGGAAGGAGAGCCTGAGCTGCGGAGGAGGACGAGGAGTTGGAGACCGGGCGGTGGCAGCGGCAGGAAGCTGTCCTCCGGCCGCCGTCGCCCGGTACACAGAGCGTCCGACGGTGTTGCCCATCAGTTCCCTGCAGGACTTGTCGGTGGGGCCGGGCAGGACCACAGGGGGGCGGGGGGGTGACTCACCGCTCTCCATGTTGTCTGTGAACCACGAGGAGCTGGAGCGCTCGCTCAGCGGGTTCAGCATCTCCGGGGAGCGTGAAGGGGCGGACCTGTCGATCGGGACTGGGATGGCGACTGGCGAGGCCAGCTGGACGAGACCCAGGCCAAGTTACCTGGCGGAGGGGGAGACGGACACGGACACAGACCCGTTCACGCCTAGCGGGGGAGCCATGCCTCTCTCCTCCACGGGGGAGGGTTTTGGGGACTCTGAGTGGAACACGCCGCCCTGAGAGGAGTCCGAAATCCACGTCTGTAAGACCTTCAATCCAACCCAAGCCTCTAAACCCAAATCACTGGGTCCAAGCCGCACCTTTGGGCCGAACCTTTGGGGTGAAGGAGGGTTTTATCTGCCTCCATGCTGCACGGTCCAGTGAGACCACTGTAGTCCAGACAGAGCCGTGGTACTGAGCCCGCCTGGAAAATAGGAAAAGGGAAACAGATTGTAAAGAAAAACTCTGTACAGAACACTCTCCGCAAAAATTTAGCCGACTTCAAAGAAAAAATAATTATTCTACATATTATATACACCCAAAAGCTTTACTGCTGCAAAGCCAACCGCACTGCATGAGATGCATGCGACTTGTAGTGTAGACGCCGCAAACTTCAGGATATCAAAAGAACAGCGGTTGAACGGATACGTATACCTGCTATGCCATTTTGTAACACCCATTTTTTATACGAACGCGTCCCCATTGTTTTTGCATGGTCTGCATGATGATGCACCGTTTCATGAGGTGGAGATCGGAGGGGGAACCTGGAACCAAAAGTCTCCGGTCTTTTGTTGTTCCGTTTGTCGATTGTGTGAACGATGCTTTTAGTTGAGCTTCCTTTGGTTTCGATTCTGTCCAAAAACCAGCGTTTCTGTTCCTCCCATCATGGCATCACTGTGCTCGTTACACATTCAAACCTTTCTGCTCAACGAAACTCTTAAAAAAAATAATCTGACTGGAATCTAAACGTCTGCTGCTTCGGCGGCACATGAATTCAGGGATATCAACCACCTGCACGCTTTTAATCTACCGTTTTCTGAACGCTTGGTAGAAATTTAAACCATGTTTTCTACAGAAGAATGTTGTCGTTTCAAACTGTAACTTTGGCAGAAGTGACACTTTTAATTTCAAGGTTCTGTAGCAGGAAATTCCTACTGGGTCCAAAATGTGGCTGTTTTTACACGTAAACATGTTGATTGAGCCATATCCTTTCAGCTCCTTCCTGTGGGGAGCGTCAAGATCGACTTTTGGATGTTCATAAATGGACATGGACTAATTTAACTTGGGTCGGGTCTCGTGTTTCCTGATTGGAACAGTTAAATATCACATATTTAACATATTGGACATAAACTTCTCATTAGGAACAACTGTGGCAGAACCTTCACAAACGATTAAAACCTTGCTGTCTTCATAAAACTTGAAATGTTTTCATTGATTACATGTTTTCAGCAGACATTTTATGCCTTTTTATAATCTTATCAAACTAACTGAATAAACACCAGGGCTACTTTTTTCTGTATTTGCCAAATTTTAGATTAGTAATTTAATTTATTCTTGTCTGCCTTTCAGATGCCAAATGTGATTTTAACTGAGTCACAAATGATTTACATACAATTATACTCATATTTAAAGATATAAAACTCTATTTCTAGTAATAAATTCTCACATAGCTCATTTATTTTACAAAAAAGTAAAAATCTGATCTTTTAACATTTTCAGTAGTTGTTTTAGATGTTCAATAATATTCAAACTTTACATGAAATATAGGAATGCTGAGCCACAGTTAATCTACTTTAAACAAGGCCTTTGTCAACGTTATAATCTAAACTTCACTATTTAAAGTAACAATACTTCTGTTCCTTAAACTTATACAGTATTTAAAAATAGTTTATGATGCGATGCAAATTATATAGTTTGATGCAATGTAAATCATAAAATATATAATAAAATGGTAGAATGTCCCTGTAGAAATTAGAGCCCGACCGATATGGAAATTTTTGCTATCGCGATACCGATATTAATATCTATATTAATATCGGTATTAATATCGGTATCGCGATTGGGCGGGGGAGGCTAATGCTGATAACCGATATACCGGCTGGAAATTTTTGATCTTTGTCCACCTCCAAGAATCTAAGGAAACAGCTGCTTTTAAACCTGTTTTAACTCTTGAAGTCTTGAAACAGTCTTTCTAACGTGCTTTCACATTTTCTGTCCTCCACTATTCACCATAAACTTGTCAAGTTTCACAATAAAGTGAAAATGAAAGTTACAGCGATCATGTCTTGAAAGCAGTCCGCATGCATCCTCTGCTGGATACTTTGTACAATTACGGCTGGTTCCAGCATTGTAGGGGTGAAAATTAGAAGTTTTTATATCGGCGCATAATGGGACAATTATCACCGATTCCGATATGACCCCAAACTTCTATATCGGCTGATATATTGGTCGGGCTCTGGTAGAACTCATTCATTGTGCCTCTGAAGCAAGAAAACATCCAGAATCACTTCGTTTAGTCATTCCACCACACGCCTCACACGACACGCAGGATTTAAGACTGCTTTTATGAAAAAGGACAATAAATGTTCGAAGGTACAGTCCGGGCTTTGTATAGAAAATGTGAAGGTTTTTGTTGTTTGTAATATTGTTCCTTTTCTTGCTGAAGTTCAAATCGTCTCAAGTCGTCCTTTAGTCCTCGCTGAATCTTGTATTTTATAATTCTCTCTGAATTTTTTGCACACCAGCATTTTTGTTGCCTTTAACATCAATATTTCTTACATGGGGTCAGATTTCTATTCCGACAGAAAGTTCAAACATATTTCTGCTTCCTCTCTCTGGCTCCGTCAACACTACGAATACTTTTGTAAAAACGAAGGATTTTTACGTTGTTTACCAAAATATCTCTGTCCACACGTTTAACAAAAACCCTGAAGTACTGACGCCTCTCCACCGGGGGGCGGAGCATGTTCACGATAACCAATCAAAATGAAGAACACGCTAAGCTTCACTAAACATTCTCCCAAATCTATTTATGCCAAAAGTAAGTTTATTTCGGCCGCTCCCTTCTTCAGGGGTCACCACAGAGAGCGTGAAAAATTTGGCAGTTTACGTCTGATGTCCTTCCTGAAGCAACCTGGCCTCAAACCAGCAACCTCTGGATTACGGCGGCGCTGACCACCGAGCTACCGTATACCCAAATCCTGGGAGCACTGGTCCATATATACAAACACGGCAAATCACTGTTAGAATAACAAAATGTTTGTAAATGATTTAAACAAAAATGGTCTTCCACAACGCTCAAACACGTAAAAAAAAGAAGATACAATCTGAATTTTACACTTTTAATCTTAAGTTTGAGACTTAATGACCCAAAACAAAAAGTCGTAAACTCGGTGTCTCAAAAAGCAAATGCTAGCATTTCTTGTTGCGTAGAAAAATGTCACTTGAATTTCTTGTCTGTTTCATGAAGTGGTTTTGTTTTAGATTCAACTGGTTTGTCTTTTTAAATCTGAAGTCTTATTTTTAGCCACACGTTCTATTAAACGTCTTAAACGTTTAGTAATTCAACACAAACGAGCTTCATAATTTGATCTAAAAACTGCATTTTACTTTAAAACAAACTAAATCTGTTGGAGTTTTAAAAATGGATCAATTTGTGAATTTGACAATTAAGTTTGTTTTTGTTGTTCAAATTAATTGTTTCCGAAACTGGATTTTCAAACATGTTTTGGTGTTCTACCTAATTGGTTTCCATTTTAAATACTTTAATATTTACTGGACTGTGCAGTAAAATGAAACAAGTTTGTACGTAGTACGTACTGGCTTCAGTGGTGTTTCCTCTCTGTTAATCAGCGACAGATATTTCTCTTTTTAAAATCCCTTTATAATTTTTTTCCCCGTTTTACCATTTTATTTGGTCTTGGTCCAACAACAACAGACTATACAAAACAAATCAACTTTGATACTAAACTAGTATATTGATGCATTGAGGTCAATAATTGGATTAACATTTTTGAGTCAAAATTGATGTAAATGGACAAATGGATGAACCTGAAAATTAAAAAAAAAAAAAACCCTACATCATATGTCCAATAAAAGTTCCAAGCATCATAATCAAATGCCTGTGGAAATTTAATTTATAAAGTAAACAAACATGCATAAAAATAATTGGATAAGACAAAAACAAAACAGCTTGCAGAAAGACGTTTACGCAAGTTAGCTTTGTAATTTTAATTGGCACTGAACGGTGAAGTTTTCTAAAATACCTTCTTGATGCTTGCTAGCTGACGCTAAAAATGGTTAGCACCATCCAAGTTGTATTTAACTAGTTGATGCTAATAACTGTTAGCACCAGCC
>NC_056506.1:49910726-49913989 GCF_014905685.2 Nematolebias whitei | reverse complement strand
GATATCCTTGCAGGCGGTTTGTAAAGTTAGAGTAGATAAAGGTAAGAATGAAGTATTTAGTTAAAGTGGTATTTGTTAGTTGTTCAGCTGATCCTGAGCTGTTTGCAGTTTGTGTGTCGGCCTGCAGGGCAGTGTGGCACAGTCTGCAGGTGAAAGTTTGTTTTTGCGCACAGGTGGAGGATCAGGTGAGGATCAGCAGTCCAGCCTGCGGTCTGTCGCTGTGATCTGTTTTGATCTCAGAGATCTGCTGCTGATCATCAGAGCCCCGATGAGTGAAGGTGACTGGTCTGAGTTCAGCTCTGCTCCAACACAAGGTAAGATGCTCACTGACCTCCAGGAGAGTACACGGTGTGCAAATCTACCACCTGTTGTTGCAGAACCTCCACGAGATGTTTGAAGGACTTGTTGCTGGAGCAGGTGGTTCCTGCTTAAAGCTTCATTTAGCCCAAGACAGAGTATTTTATTTTGAAAGTCATTTGGTGAAACTGTCATCAGTCTCAGCATAAAGTCTGTTTTTTCACTTTTAAAAATAATTCAAGACATTTTTTATAATGAGAACATAAAGTGATGTTTTTAGGCTGTTGCTGAGTAAAAATACTTGTGAATTAGAATAAAACATGTAAAATAAACATGAACATTTTGTGATAAATTGGACAAAAAAAGTCCTAAAAATGTTTGTGTTTCTGATGTAAATGTGATTTTTATTTTTACTTTTCAATATATAATCTGTCGTCCACCAGAATATTTGTGTTTACCCAAACTCAACAGAGTTTGAAGCCACTTGGAGACTAAAGTTTAGAGATAACGGACTCAGCGGAGAGGTGGACAGATGGTCTGAAACTTTAGACCACAGTGCACGAGGAAACATGTCGTCTGCTTCTTTATTCACTTTTTCTGCTTTGGAGGAACCAGAACCAAAAAAGAAGCAGACACTTCTGGTTTTGTACGTCATTTGACTAAATTCTCCAAAAATAGCCCAAATTTTCCCCGTAGCCAAAACAAATCAGTTTAAGTTTGATTTGTGGAGATTTGACCACAGAACGTTTACTCGCACTTAAACCTTCAATCTAACTTACATTTATTTAACATTTTTCAGTCAGGTCATCTGGACACTTTCTTTTTTTCTGAAATGTTTCACCTTCCATCCAGAAGGCTTCATCAGTCAAGGAAACACACAACACAGAACTGATTCTTCCCCAAACAGCTTATTCCAAAGTGGAACAAACCAGTTCTGTTGGTGCTAAGATGGTGTCTTTGGCACGCCCCCTCCTCTGGAGCCAGCCCTCTTCCTCGTCTGCAATCATGTCAAACTGGTTCAAAACCAAAACTGTCCATGCTCAATAATCCAGGTATACAAAGGTATACATAAAACAAAGTAGAAACATAAAATCTTACTTGAAGGAACATTAAGCTCTGATCTTGGTTTAAGACTTAACGCTATAGATTTTGTTCAGCAGACATTTGTTTAAAGTTTTACTGTGTGTGTTGCCCCTCCCTTTTTGCCCCAGAAAAGGAGGCAATCACCATGGTAACCAGTGACATCATCGTATCTGAGCTCAGAATTTTTTCTTTAAAACTGGAAATCAATGCTTTTTATTCGTATCTCCAACAAAAACAGCGCAGAGACGTGACTTTAGTGAAACTTTGTTTTCTCGCGGTTTGTTTGAGGTTTACTTTTTAACTCGTCCTTCTGCTTCATTGGGAGCGCTGTCAGCGAGTGACACGTCACCATGCACCGGCAGCAGCTTCATCATTTTAGTTTGATCTGGATTCTCTTCATCTTATTCTAAAGTTGATACGTCGGCCATTTTGTCAGCTTAGCTCATCACAAAGGAACTATTTTTGCTGAAGCAGGTTTTGTTGGTTCTGTTTCCATGTTGGTTTCTGTGGATCTTCCAGGACCATGAAGGCGTCACAGAGATTTCTGAAGAATCCACGTTTTTGGTTTTTATTCATTTTTGTTTCTGTAATTTTATTCTTCCATCTCTTCAGCCCAGGTGGGTCAGCTGCAGCTTTTTATTGTACAATAACTTTTTTAATGTTTTAATCCTTTGACATAAAGAAGAAGGCTGCAGTGTGCACTCAGTCTCTTTTTATTTTATTTTACAGTTTTAAGACCAATGGAGGTCGACGAGAGGCACCAAAGAGACATCCGTAACTCCACAGGTATTTTTTGTTTGATGCAAAGTTCAAGACGTATCGTGTCTTGTGACGTGAACGACTCTTCTACAGAAGAGTTGTTAAAGCTGAAAGAAGCAGAACACGAGCTAAAATTACCAAGAGGCTAGATAGAAGCTAGATGGTAGCTAGAAGCTAACTGTAGCAACGTAGCAACTAGGAATAGACAAAAATAAACTAAAAGTAGCTGAACACAAGCTAAAAACTAAAGGAAGCAAGGCATCAGCTAAAATGATCAAAATAGCAGTTAGAAGCTAAAGGTTGCAGCAAAAAGTAGCAAAATTTAAAAAATCTAAAAGAAGCAGAACACGAGCTAAAACCAAAGTAGAAAAATGGTGGTTAGTGGCTAAAAGTAGCATCACAAAAATCCAGTCAGTAGCCGAAGCAAAATTTAAACAGACAGAATTGAAGAAATCTTTTTTATTTCTATTTTATTTTTCCTCCGTGGGGGGTTCCCCTGAAAACCTCCACCCTCTGAAGGTTTCTGAGTCCAGGTCTCAGAGGACGAGGTCTGTAAATGAACGGTTCACGTCGTGTCCACGGGGCCTTGATCCGGAGCGGCTCCTCCTCACGTCACTTTCTGCTTTTCCTCCTCAGAACCGCCGGCGGAGCTCCTGGACCCGGCCGCCCTGGTCCTCACTCCTCTGGTCAACACTTTAATCAACTCGAGTCAGTCCGGTACGTCGGCCCAGGACCTGAAAGTCCTCCAGTCTTTGTCCTGCGGGGTCCAGAGCTGCAGAGACACGTTGGACTTTAGAACAGGTCCTCGTGGAGGTGAAGACGTGCCTGAGGAAGAAAATACCTGAGGGACCGATACAGTTCAGATAAATGTACAACAAAGAAGAAGAAGAAACGTCTCATGGATTTGGTGGAAAATAATTTTAAAATAGTTCCACAACAAAAACTTCACGAACCCCGAAACAGAAAAAACGTTCAGTTGATCCGAGTTTGTTTTTTCTTGTTTGGAACTTGGATCCTTCAGTGAGAGAAGAATGCAGCGCGAGGCTGACAGACGGACCGGTGCAGCGTCTGCAGTGTTGTGGACTCTGTGCCGGTCCGTTGTGGTGAAGAGAAGAATGCAGCGC
>NC_056506.1:49907164-49910716 GCF_014905685.2 Nematolebias whitei | reverse complement strand
TGTGGACTCTGTGCCGGTCCGTTGTGGTGAAGAGAAGAATGCAGCGCCAGGCTGACAGACGGACCGGTGCAGCGTCTGCAGTGTTGTGGACTCTGTGCCGGTCCGTTGTGGTGAAGAGGGAGCAGAGCTGCAAGTCAAAGCTCTCCGTTTACCGGTCGGTCTACGTTCCTCCCTCACCTCATGAACTCTGGTAGAGACTGACAGAATGAGGTCGTGGATCCAGGAGGTTCAAGTGTTTCCTGTGCGGAGCAGCTGGACTCCCCCTCAGATAAAATTCACGTTTGTCTCCACTTTGAGTGTTTTTCACTAACCGAGTGTTTTTCCTCCTCAGGCTCCCGGCAGCTCTTCTCTCTGCTCAGCGTCACCTCCTACAGCTCTCTGGCTTTCCATAAACTCACCTTGTTGCTCTACAACAGTAAATATTTAATTAACAGTAAATATTTAATTAACAGGAGATATTTAATTAACAGGAGATATTTAATGATAAGTCTTGGCTCTATGGTGCAGAGCTGCTGCCCTCTGCTGGTGTGGACGAGCAGGAACCTCCTTTATTTTTTCTGATTTAAATAGTTTTATTTAATATTATTGACTCAGAAACATTAAAAACATGTTTTAGGACAGAAACAAGAGTCAACGTGCGCCGTAAATAAAAAGTATTAAAGGTTAGATGTTTTATGAAAGTTTAGATATTAAAACCTTTTTTAATATTTAAACTTTTAATTCCTCAAACCTGAAACGTTTTTGTTTTTTCAAGTTTCCGGCGTCCAAAGTTTTGAGCGCGGTGCGTTCAGGAGGCGCTTCTGCTACTGCGTCACCAACGACACCAACGACTGGGCCGGTAAGAAGAACTCCTCCTGACTCAGAATTGTTTGTTTGTTTGTGGTTTACAGCTTGTTGTTGTTTGTAAACAAAGACTTCACAGCTGTCCTCTTGGACGTGACGGGAAACTCCTCGAGTTCTCTACACGAGGTCTTCAAGTCGTCCTCCATCCTGTCAGGTGGGTGCAGCGTCTCGGTGTTGATGGTTCTGCTGGCGTAAACCCATCGGACCCAGTTAGTTACCTGACAGAAACCAGCTGAACCATGAAGGGTTCAGCTGGTTTCTGTCAGGTCTCACATCCTCGGTGAAGCACGGCGGAGGCAGCATCATGAGAGGTTCTTCAGGTAGACAGTTTCTGCTGCACCGAAGGTTCAGGACCCACCAGAACTCAGGTTTGGAAGATCCAGGACTCCTCCAGAAGCTGGTCCCCCTGGTGAGCGGTCTACAGACCGGTGTCCTCTCAGACGGTCCCTGCAGAGGTCCAGTGAGATGAGATGAAGGTCCAGAACCAGAACTGCAGGCCCGTCTGGGCGTCATGCCTGAAAACTGCTTCAAGACTGAAGAAGGTTCTCTGATGGAACCAAGATGGAACCCGTTGTCCTTAATCACAGGCGCTGGAGGACAGGGGGGGTGCAGAGGTTAGAGAAGGTGGGCCTGCAATCGGAAGGTTGCTGGTTCAACTCCTCAGACCGACAACATCAAAATGTGGGTGTGAAAGGTGAAGCACCTGCCTCCACCCTCATTTGCTCCACTCTGGGTCTTTAACCCCCACCCTCTGCTCCCCCGGGCGCCCCACATGGCAGCTCTCTGCTCCTCAGAGGCTGTGGCTCAGTGGTTGAGTCAGGAAGAACATCTGGCGGTCAGGTCTCGAGCTAGTTCTCCGTGGTGACCCTGAAGGAGCAGCTGAAAGAAGAAAATAAAAGCATGAAAGCAGTGAAGCACGGCGGTGGTCGCGTCATGATTTTGTTTTGCATCAGACTGAAAAGAGTAAACGAGATGTTTTCTGTCGTCAGTGAGTCAGAGGAACAACTCGGACTGCGTCTACATCTGCGTGATGGCAGGAAGGACGGGTGAGTGAACTCGTGTCGTCACCACATCACGCTTTGTTCGTTCAACCTTTATTTACACATTTATTTATTATTATTATTATTATTATTATTATTATTCCATTCATTTATTCATCTGCACAAACAGCTTTGTATCTGCAGGAAGCATCAGCACGAGGACACGTCGGTTCTACGGTTGATGCTTTGAAGAGAAAATAGTTAAAATGATCAAAGTTTACGAGTCAGATTTCAGCGACTCGTGTTTTAAACTTCGGGTTTTATTTCGGGTCGTTTTAATGTTTCCTCGTTAAAGCAGCGGTTCTGATCTTTTCACCTGGTTCGTGTTGTTTGTCCAGACGGAGCGGCTCCTGAGCTGTGGGGGGGCGGCTCCATCACGCCGCTCTTCAACCAGACGCTCATCGAAGGCTCAGGTTGGACCCGGTTCTGCAGAGTCACGGGTTTCTGAGCAGCAGAACCCAAACGTCCAGAGTTCCCACGAGCAGTTTGTTTTCCTGAAGAACTTCAGTTTCCACAACGTGCACGAGAGTCGCAGCTAAATTATTTTTATCAACACAGTTCAGCCTGTTGGACAAAACCCTTAATGTTCGGCTGCTGATCCAGCTAATGTTAGCATGCTAATAAAATCACTTGTTTTTAATTTGTAAACCTAAATGTTTTTAACGTAAACTTCAGTAAATTTGTACAAATTAAATTACAAACCCTCCATTTTAAACAGAATATCCATAAGAAGTGATCAAAGACCTTCTGTTAGCTAAGCTAGCACAAATGAGCCTTTAGCTGCGTTTACAGCAGATTAACGGGTGTTACAGCAGATTAGTAGATTATGAAATAGTTCAAAAAACATTCAATACAAAAACAACTGGACTTTATTTGTAACAGAAGACGTTTCGCTCCTCATCCGAGGAGCTTCCTCAATTCAAAGAGCAGAGAGTGAGAGATTCAGGTTATAAGGCCGAGTGAGATAAGACACACACACATATGCAGATTGACAATTCACACCTCAACACCTTAACAGTAGGGGTTTGTCAAAGTTGCATTACAGGTTTTTTCCACTTTCAAAAACATATAATGCAACTTTAAAACAGATTCCCAGCCAGTTCACACCTGATGAGAACAGAGGGGCCTCGTCTGTGAATTAGAGGAACAAAGACCTTAACAAACCCCCACTGTTAAGGTGTTGAGGTGTGAATTGTCAATCTGCATATGTATGTGTGTCTTACCTCACTCAGCCTTATAACCTGAATCTCTAACTCTCTGCTCTTTGAATTAAAAAAGCTCCTCGGATGAGGAGCGAAACGTCTTCTGTTACAAATAAAGTCCAGTTGTTTTTTGTATTGAACGTTTTTTGAATTCACCTCCTGCTGCCCTTTGACCCGAGGGCAGCAGGAGGTGAAACTTTGGCTCATGTGGGACGTGTTCCTTCAAAACGCTCACTTCTACATTTTATATATTTTATGACGATAAAAAATTTTTTTCATTTTGTTCGTCTTTTACTTTGACACTCGTGCTTCTCTGACCAACGTCCTTCTCGTCCCTCAGCGAACGTCTCGTCCATCAGACTTCCTGCTGGTGAGCGCGTGTACAACTTCACGTCCATGAGCCACTCGCAGCGTTCTCATCTCAGATTCTGTTCCATCCTCAGATTCTGTTCCATCCTCAGATTCTG
>NC_056506.1:49894561-49907154 GCF_014905685.2 Nematolebias whitei | reverse complement strand
ATCCTCAGATTCTGTTCCATCCTCAGATTCTGTTCCATCCTCAGATTGGCACCAGCCGCCCACGAATCGAAGCCACGGCTCCATGTCGACCAGCAGGGTCCTGTCCACGGCGCTCGGTGGGTCTGCAGGGAACCAGAGTTCTGCTCGGTCCCTTGGTCTCACCTGTGTAGAGAACCTTTAGACTTCACGAGTATCATTTGTTACTGTGTTGATGTTTCAGTGAACTGCTGCTCACGTGGTTCTTGTTGGTTCTTTTGGACAATAAGCTTCTCCGAGTCGGAGCAGAACATCTGCTGCGACAGCCGAGGTCACGACCTCTGAGGCGACCACGACGCCTCAACGTTCAACAACCTCCACCTCTCCACATCTGTCTACGGTCCGAAGCCCCGAGACAACAGGTTCGTGGACGACCCAAAGAATATCAACACCATTGAGAAAAACGACACAACCTGAGACCGGACCAGCTGCAACAACAGCAAAGGTCATGACCTCTGAGGCGACCACGAAACCTCAACGTTCAACAATCGCCACGTCTCAACGTACATCTACAGTCCAAAGGCCTGACACGACAGGTTCATGGACGACCCAAAGAATATTAACACTACTGAGCCGAACGACACAACCAGAGACCGGACCAGCTGCAACAACAGCAAAGGTCACGACCTCTGAGGCGACCACGAAACCTCAACGTTCAACAAACTCCACCTCTCCACATCGGTCTACGGTCCAAAGGCCTGAGACGACAGTTTCATGGACGACCCAAAGAATATTAACACTACTGAACCGAACGACACAACCAGAGACCGGACCAGCTGCAACAATAATTCTGACTGGAGCTACAGATGAAACAACCATCAAAAGTACACCTGAACACCTGGACACAGAACCTCCTGAAGTCTTTTCACCTTTGATTGGCTCGATGGAACCGACCCGACACACCGCCCCGGACAAGCAGACGACTCCGATCAGAACCAGAACCACAACGAGCAGCGGGTCCGAGGAACCCGAGGAACCAGGTGAAGATCTGTTGAAACGCAGGCGATAATGTTTCCGCCTGCGTTTCTTTGAGCTAAATATCAAATATTTATTAGAATCTAATGAAACCCTGAGAAAGTAGCAGCTGGAAGTCGGAGTCGTCGTGTGTTAGCAAAATATCTCCTTAAACAGCGCACAGATTTAATGAGATTAATGAAGAATAATGTGTTAATGTAAAATAATCATGTTGGTTTTACCAAAGGACACATTTGACTTCTTCTCAACAAAATCACCACAAACTATTAAAACAAAAAAACAGAAACGTGGAACTTTAAAATTAAATGTCCTTCAACAGTTTAAAAAAACAAAAAACTTATTTCCCTCCTGAATAACTGAAAGTCATAAAATTCCAGGACTCCCAGCAGATGATTAATGTGAAGAACTGGACCCAGTTCAAATCATAAAAACTAAGTCGTCGTCGTAAAATGTTAAAATTGATCGTTTTTGTCGTTAATTTCCGCCTCGGGCTCTTTGTGTTGAATAATAAAATGTTTTAGAAACACGTTTAGATTAGATTAGATTAGATTATCTAAATGTTTGAGCATGCATCAGGACGTTTAGATTAGAGCTCAAACATTTACATGTTTTGTCCTTCAAGAGTCACGGCGCCTCACGCCGAGCAGCTCGGCTCCATCTGACCCGTAATCACATCAGAACCGCCGGTTCTGGGCTCGCCGCCGGCCGCTGATTCAATCTGAGCCCCCCGGGGGGAAGGGGTGTGCGCGTGGGGTAATCTGTGTGTCTGCGCGCGATCGAGGCGATGCGGGAGACGGTAACCATGGCAACAGGAGGTGCAGTCAGAGCTGCAGGTTGAAAACATGAAACATTCGTCTCCTGAAACAGAAACGTGATCAAATGATCAATAAAAAGACAAAAACCAGTTTTGACTCGTTTTTAACTCGTAACGCTTCAACAGCTGAAGGACGTGTTGGATTAATTAATTAATTAATTCGGTACCGGCCCTGTTCCTGCCAGCAGAACCACCAGGTGGCGGTAGCGCCGCGCCGCCCACCATCAGCTGCCCCTCGCTTTGCCTGGCAACAAGCAACCAGCAACAAGCAACCAGCAACCAGCACTTCATCACTGAGTCATTGGTCTGCGGCGAAACGAGCGCTCGTCGGTCCGGTCCGCGGTCGATTAGGAGGCGCGTGGACGAGAAGAGGCTGACAGGAGGAACCAGGAGGAACCAGGAGCACGGATCCAGTACAACCTCATAAATTCATGCAGGTCGCCTGAAAGCCTCAAAAGAAATCAGATTACACAAACTGAGCCGTTGAATTACTGAAGAAACGGATAAAAACTTCAAATAAATGGAAGTTTGTGTGTGTTCTGAAGAAGAAAGCTGAATATGAGCTGAATGTGAGCTGAATATGAGCTGAATGAACACGTCGTCTTGTTTTTATCTAAAAGTTGCTCATCACCCGCCACCTCCGAGTTTTAAACCAACGTATTTAAAATGTTTGTTTTCAAAGTCCAAGTCGGACGCGACTCTCAGCTACTACCATCGGCTGTTAGCACCATCTGTAAAACTGAGCTGAAGCCGTTTTTGTTGCAGCTGAAGTTTAGTAGGTGAATAAAAATTTAAAGATGGCCGCCACACTTGTTGTTTATCTGCACGCGCACGTTCTGGGCAGCTGGAAGTTCTGACCACCGGACCTCATGCTAACAGCAACGTGACCCGTCGGCCTCTGTTGACCTGGTGGAGCCGTCTTAACGAGTCTGGGGGGCGTGGTCTGTGTCTGACGCTCCAGCAACTACCTGATAACACCCATTGTGACCCTGTGGTGCGTTTTTGTTTCATTTCTCGGCGCCTCAGCGTGCTCTGACCTCCGTGCACGTTTAGAAAAATAGTTCAGAAAAGGACTGAAGCATCAATGAACTAATTTAAATCTGTTTTTATGTTAATTAGCTCTAATACGGTATCAGATTAACAGAGATTATAGTGGGGGATTTAACTTTCTAAACGATGTTTGTAAAATGAAATATTTCCCGATGATCACGTCAGAATTTAATAAAAAGGTGATTGTGGTTGTTTGAATGAACGCCTCTGCTCTGCAGCTGCTCAGAACGTGATTCAGCACCTTCTGGACGGGTTCAGCCTCAAAGATCTGGTTTAAAGAAAAACTGTTCAAAAGTGTAACTGGTGCCAGAACTCGTTAATGGACTCGTCTGTGTCTGTTGAGAGGTTGTCCCTGGAGACGTCCAGAACGGAGCGGCGGCTCGATGACGCTCGGCGCTCACAAGCTGCAGCCCTGCGTCCTGGAGCTCTGCAGGTTCTTCTCCCAGTGTCTCTGCCGAGCGTTCAGCCAGAAGACGCGCCTCCAGAGGTTTTCACACTTTAACATCACAGCTCTGCACCGTCCGCTTGAAACGTGCAAAGAAACGATCAATAACGGTTGAAACTTTGGGCAAAATGAGCTGCAAACTGGGTTAAAGGACGGTTTACTAACACACACACACACACACACACACACACACACGCTGACGGTGAAACGAGTTAAAAAACTCAGTCTAAAGTTGAAACGGGTCACAGGAAGTTGGCCTAAACTCAGATCTTTGGCTTCTTTAACAGTTTTTACACAATCACAATTTATTTTATTATTTTCAGGAGATTTTACCAGAAAAAGTTCCGTTTAGTGACGGCGCTCTTAAACTTTGTTTTAATTCAGAACATCTTTTATAAAATCACAGATGGAACCAGAAAATTCTGCCTCTCAGTTCAGATGTTTTCGATACAATTGATACATTTTGAACGACTTGATTTGTATTTCTGACATGTCCGTTGAAGAGTACTGTATGCTGCTCTCTTCTCTACCAAACAAGAAGGGGCGGGAATCACCATGGTAACCAGTGACTCTGAGACACTGGTTGCTATGGTGATTCCCGCTCAAACAAAGCCTTTAAATTGAGCTTCAACAAACTGTCCTCTGCTCCTAAAAGAGGCGGGAATTGTCATAGCAACTGGTAACTCTATAGAATCTGTCACTGGTTGCCATGGTGATTCCCGCCTTTTTACTGAGCAGAGAAGGAAAATGGAAGTGGCTTTTCAACAGGTTCTTCCTTTGTGTATGATCATCATTTTGTCATGGCCGCCCTTGTAAATCCTGTAGGTTTTGAACAAATATGACCCGATTACAACATTTAAAAAAAACATTTGACGAAAATCTGAATTAAGCATTTAATATCTAAAAGAATTAAAACAAACAAAAAAAATTCCAGGAATAAGTTTCAAAATAATTCTGCCTCTGTTGCTTTATAAAATAAATGTATTTTAGATTTGTGAATGGCAGCTCTGCCACTCTTCAGACTTTTTACAAGTTACTCAGTTATTTATCGTCTTCTTTACTAACAACAAACAGAAAGTTGTTTCTGACCTGAACGTGACGCTCGGCTGATCCAGGCTCTGGTTTTTCGGACAGTTACTGTGACGACAGCCATCGCTGGTACGAAACCCACACCTTGGAGGTCTGCCGACGAGTCAAGAGGGTCTCTTTCTCCAGAAGTAAGTGAACCCAGAAGTTCATCACTTTCAGCAGGTGACCAACTCTGTGAGCGGCCGGGCTCTTATTTTTAATAACGGTTTAAAAACAGACTTATAAAAATGTACCGTCACTGAGGGTGTTGTGAAGGTTGTGCTGGTTCAGGATAATAAACTTTGGGATGTCTGACTATTTGCACATTTATTTCTCTATGAAAAGTTGTTGAGACACCTGAACACTGCTAATTACTTTAAAAAATATTTATTTTTATTACATTTTTCACTTAAAGGCGTCACCATTATTTAACTAGTGCAATGCATTTTGGGACGTTGACGGACTTCAGTTGTAGTGGAGACTAAAACACACGGAGTCACGACTAAAGTTAGAACATGTGACAATAGTTGGTCCTTACGCTAAACATCTGGGTCGAATCAAACGTGATCAACTTCATTACCAATCAGTTAGCGCTCCGGAGCTAACGTGCTAACGTCATGTGACTGTTTATTAGCTCTTGAGCTTATGCTGTTCGCGCCGGAGCTAAAGTGGAGTCATTTCTGCGTTTAACTTGCTCCGGCTCAAATTAAAGGGCTGAACATCAAATGATGTTCAAAACTTAAAACCTTCAAGCTGAATGGAGCTCTCACCGCCGCAACTGGTCTCCACCATTTACCCAGAATGCATTGCAATGTAAAAATGGCAATGTTCGTGCGTCATTATTTAAAAAAAACTAAAGAGCATACAGTATCTTTCTGTCTCCTGTTTATAGTGGATGTAACGTTTTATTAAATCACACATTTAAAGCTCGCTGATCTAAAATCAAACAAAACTTTATCAGAAGATAAAAACTTTTTTAACTGTTGGCTCGAGCTTTAGCTTTGAAACCGCCAAACTCAGAAATAAGTTTGTAAATCAGAAACAACAGCGTTTTGTCTGTCGTGGTGCTTCAGTGCTGTGGAGGTCGGTCCGGTTCCAGAATATAAAATTTGTCCCCGCTGTTTTTAAATCCAGTTTTTGTTGCAGGATTTTAATTTTATTCCTAATTTGACGTTTTATTCCCACATAAAACCTTCCTCCGGTGTCTGTTCTGTTTTCTCTCCGCAGATCTGAAACAGAGATGTCTGTCCAAGATGTGCAACCAGCTGTGACCGCCGAGGAAGACGAGGGAAGCGAAGAGCCGCTCCTCATCGACCACAGGAAAACATCTGGAACACTCAGGAGCATCGAGGGCTTTGACTGAATCCCCGAACATTTAATCTGATTCAACAGAAACTTCACCTTCAAATCAAAGTCTGTTTGGAAAAACGTAGAAAATTTTAAAAACTTGTAGTAAAAAAAAAGTTTTTATTTTTAAACTCTGCATCAGAAAAGTCCCATAAATAAATAAATAGTTTTACCTGCGAACGGTTAAACTGGTGTTTGTTCCGTGTCTTGAATGATTTGACGATCGTTCCTCCGGCGGCGGTTCCCGTGAGGTTCTGGTACCGGGCGGTGAGGTCCAAATCGTTTCTCCACCGGGTGGTAATTCATGGAGGTGGGGTCTCTTCATGCCACACGTTGACCCCACCCACCATCATAACCCCCCCAGACGGCTCAGAACCGTCATGGCCGCTCTCACGCCTAGCAGGAGCAGACCGGGTCCTTTAGCCATGAACAAGAGTATCCCATAATAGTCGTGCAACAAAACAGCAACTGTTCTTTTTAACGACGTCGTCTGATCGTCTGTAAAGGTCGAGCATCGAGGGACGACCCCCGCTCGATTTATAAACATCAGGACTGGACCCGGGTCGGGTTTCTGCAGGATCGTCTGCGACCGTCGGACTTCGTAAAGTTTTTAAACATTTCTCGAACTTTTGACGAAGCTGCGTCGTCGTGTAGAACGTAAATCAAAACAGAACCATTGATTCGTAGATCCCAGAGTTTATTCACGTACGAACAAAGTAAACGTATCAAACGTTGAAACGGGGACTTTGTTCTTCAGCTGCAGGAGCTAAAACCTGCAGGAGGAACAGCTGAAGTCCACAACCCTTACAAAGACCTTCAGAAAGTCTGGAGAATGTTGGATCAAGACCACAGCTGGTTCTGTAGGTGTTCCTTTAACCCACTTCCTGTGCTGGACGTGACCTCTGACCTTCAGAGTCCCCACCTGTCCATCACAGTACCCCCCCATCTACGGTCATTAATCTGAGGATCAAACCAGTCATTTGATCCAAAACCCAGCTGAACAAAGACTCTCTGCCGGACCAGAGACCCAGGTGGGGCAGCGGGGACATGGACCCCCTACGAAGACCTTCGGTCCACTTCAGCTGTTGCATTTAAAGGAACCAAAGGAAGTTGGACTTCTGGATGAAGTCGAACCATGAGAGACACGAGACTGAAAGAGACGTTTGTCTGGACGAAGGAGGTGAAATTTTCTCTGAAGAGTTTAAACTTTAATTATTTTCGTCTCCTTCGTGGTTTTTTCTTTTCAGCCACTCGGCGAGTCGTCGACCTGCAGCTGATGTGTGAAACGTCTCGCTTCGTTTGTCCTCAACTCGTCCTCTGAGCTCCGTCTTCTGTCCAGAACCTGGAGGCAGCTCAGAACCCGTGAGAACATTTTTAAGACGTATTTAAATAAATTGTTGACCTTTAAACGGTCACGACGCACAGCTCTAATTAATCAGCTGAAGGTTCAGTGAGCCGAAGACGAGCCGCAGGAAGCCAAATGTTTATTTTCATATAAATGAGTTTAATTTGCTCTCATCTGTTAATACGAGGGACTTTAATTTGAAATACTTTTGCATTTCAAATTAAAAGCCTTTGAATCCTTGAAGTTTTGAACTGAAGGAGTCGTTTTGGTCAAATCTTTAATTTTAGCTCTCCTGCCGTCACAGAACGACTCTCGGCTACAACTTAAATATACCGAGCTAAAAGTTAGCATGGAAGTAGCCGTTTGTTTTGGTAAAGCTGAGAGTAGCCGAATGTTTGTTTTGGTAAAGCTGAGAGTAGCCGAATGTTTGTTTTGGTAAAGCTGAGAGCAGCCGAATGTTTGTTTTGGTAAAGCTGAGAGTAGCCGAACAGATATTTTACTGATTGGAGTTATTTTGTCACGGCAGTGAAAAGTTAAAACTTTAACAACAAAACTTTTGAGTAAATCAGCAGAGGTGAAGAAGACGAGCTAAAAGTAGCTTGATGCTCAGATGTCCCAGCTTTTCACCAGCCTTGAACGCAGCGTTGTGAATCTGGAGCGTCAAGAAAGTTGATCCGACCGCAGCAGGTGATTTGTGCGTCTTTTACAAATGTTGCTCGACCTCCGCAGCAGCGCAGTCCGGCTCGATCCATCTTTCTCTCTGAGCTTCAGATGTTCCAGAACCTCGAGCCATAAAACCACCGTGGAGCGCACGGCGCCGACCCGGCAGAACCGGAGCAGGACCTTTCAACCTTTAATCAAATCCAGACGTCGGCTGCAAGTTTTACTGAGAATCAATAATGTGATGAAGAGTTGAACCCTCCTCCTCCTCCACTCAACCCACAACCAGGACCGGACCAGAACCAGCAGGACCAGTAACACCACAGACAAAGGGTCCAGAGAAGAACTCAGAACTTTATTTGGATCTTGAACAGAGTTTTTATTTCACACGGAGGTTCTGGGACCTCAAACTGATCCGAGCTTGTGATTCAAACTGAAGGCCGGTACCAAACGGGCCGGTACCGGGTCCACAGACAACAAACCCAAAACTATAATTTGTCAGTTTTGGTTCTGAAAACTGTCCTGACTGGGTTCAGCTGAGTTTCAACCCGGATCATGGGTCCAGAACCGGCAGAACAAAAACATTTCTGATCCGTTTGGACCGAACCCGTCCATCTCAGAACCCGGGTCCAGAGAGTTTAAAGTGCAAACCTTGTTGAAATGTTTCGTCTCCTCAGGATCCGGTTCTGATGGTTCTACAGAACAAAACGACCCAAAACACGACCGAGTCCACCGAGTCGTTTATTCAGGGACCAAACCGGGTCCCACAGGACCAGAGCAACTGATCTACAACAGAACCAAGGTCCAGTCAGAGTCCAGAACCTCGATGTAAAGAAGAGCGGGACAGAACCCTCCACAACCACGAGAGAGACGATAAAGGAGGTTCTACAAGCAGCTGGACCGGGTCTGGACCTTATTTTTCCCTGTTCAATAGAAACGGCTCGGTGGACTCAGAACCTTTTCATGTAAAAGAAGTTTCTAATTTATTTTAATTTAATTTAATTTAATTTAACTGAATGAAACGTTTGAAGGAACCAACAGGAGCCGGAAAACCGTCAGATCAACAAACATGACATGAACACGAAGCGATAAAAGAAACTCTACGTTTACAAACATCCACCGTTTCTCCTCGGAGCGGCGCGTAAACAAGTGTTTTGTTTACAGGTGTGATCTGTAAACAAGTGTTTTGTTTACAGGTGTGATCTGTAAACAAAACATTTGTTTACAGATCACACCTGTAAACAAACGTTTTGTTTACAGGTGTGATCTGTAAACAAGTGTTTTGTTTACAGGTGTGATCTGTAAACAAGTGTTTTGTTTACAGATCACACCTGTAAACAAAACGTTTTTATTTACGCCCATGAACGCCTCAAATCTCTTCCAGGCATCGCTTCAACACCACGACACAGAAAATGTACAAAAATATAAGATTGGCTGCGGGTCGACACCTTCGGCTCAGACGGGCCTTCGGCTGATCGTCCCGGGTCCAGAACTTTAGATTTTTTATTTCTTCACAGCATGTTTAGATATTTAGCTCCTGCTCAAACAGAAAACATGCAGAGCTGATTCTACGCTGGTGATGATTAAGTGAACGAACATTCCTCCTACATTCGGCTGATACTCGGCTGATGATCAGCTAAAACTTATTTGGAACACAGACAATAAAGAACTCAGTTTCCACCAAACAGCGACACGATACGATTGAGACAAAATGTGTGACTCCTACGATCGCACGTTTCACAACTTTAGCTACTATTTAGCCACTGATTCAGCTAAAGATCATGATTTTACAAAAAAAAAATTTAAACCAGCAGATAAAATCCCTCGGCTTCAGTTTTTATTACAGAAGAATCCTTTTCTAGTGGCCATCAGTGGTATTGCTGGTTTGAACCCTCCTGCTGCCCTTGGGTTAAAGGGGTCAGGGGTCAGGGCAGCAGGAGGGTTCAAGCTCGTTTCGTGCTGGTGCATCATTTCCTGTCTACGTCTGAAGAAGAAGTTCGGCTGTTTTTAATGAACTGACTCTTACAAACTGCAGGAGTTTATGAACTATTTCAAAATGTTCAGGAGTTTTTCTTCTTTCTGTGAGTTGCTGCTCCCAACAGTCGCTCTGGGAGCGTTTGAAACTGAGACATGGAGACATGGAGACACTGCCAGAGACATTTGTGTCTCCAACAGTCCCAGTCCAATGACTTCAAGCCCAAATGTGTAAAACCAGTAAATAATCACAAACGTTGAACGAGTTTCTAAAATCTCAAAACTTTTGTTCTCAGATCACAGCTGGACCTCCAGATGAAACATCTGGAGACAAACAAGAGCGACTGGAACAAACAGAACCAGCGAACACTAAAGTGCAACCTACCACCGGCAACAAATCTGAAGGTCTACAGACGAAGCAGCAGAGATCAGCAGCAGAGATCAGCAGCAGAGATCAGCAATCTGAGCTTTAGGCCTAAGAATTTCTAACGGCTTCGTTTTGAGGCGAAGCTCGAAGCGACGTGACGTTGAGCTGAAGTTCAGGATGTTCTCGCTGCCTCAGTTCATCTTCAGAGACGATGGAGGAGTTTGAAAAGCTCGATGTGGGGGGGGGGGGGGGGGGGGGGGGCTGAAGGTGACCTTGTTGTTAGCGTGTTAGCGTGTTAGCCGTGTTCAGTACACACACAGGTCCGGGAACTTCATCTCATAGACGGGGACGGACGGGTGCTGGGCGTGTCCTGCAGAGATGGAGACCACTCCGGACGGGCTGGGCGGAGGCCTGGGGAGGGGGGGGGGGGGGAGAGATCAAAATATTAGTTAAAATGGTTTAAAGGAGCTGCTGTCTGAGATATTACCATAAAGTACAAACGTAATGCAGGACATTTATATTTAACAATAGTATAGAACCAAACTCTTAATTTGAAACTCCAGGTTAGCCCTGTAAGTTATTTTTTATTTTAAATATTAAATTTAAAGTTTTAATCAGGACATAACTGCTCACATGTTGCAGGATTAACGGGGGCAGCCATGATGTAATAAGATCCAGTGACTCAGCAGACTGAGGCACTGGTTGCCATGGTGATTCCCGCCAACTGAACAAGAAACTGATGCGAGCCACAAACCGTATTAGAAATGTTTTTTGTATCCACAATTTTAATTTTAGTAAATATGAAATAAGAGTTTTAAAGATAAAAATGTGAGTTCATGATGGAATGTATTTAAATTTTAACGTGCTGAGAAAAAAGATGATGAACCTTACTATAGTAAAAGTTTCTTTTTTAGTAAAAATAATGTAAAGTTTACAGAAAGTTTAGCTTCAGTGTTCGTGACGTTATCGCCCTAAATTTAAACGTAAACTGAGATTCTGTAAAAAAAAACGTTTGTTTGACCAGAAGTAACTGAGGACCGAAAACATGTTGGTCTTTTTAAAGGTTCATAAATCTGACCATCAT
The DNA here is from genome assembly GCF_014905685.2 of Nematolebias whitei. Classification (NCBI taxonomy): domain Eukaryota; kingdom Metazoa; phylum Chordata; class Actinopteri; order Cyprinodontiformes; family Rivulidae; genus Nematolebias; species Nematolebias whitei. The sequence goes on along the minus strand of NC_056506.1, from coordinate 49,895,989 downwards.
CTGCATAACATGGAAAGAAACATTGTTTTCTTAGCAGAGGGCCTAAGACTGAGACTTGAGGGACGCCACAGAGTTTCTGTGAAGTATTTCTGAGCTGTCGAGCTTCAGACAGGATTTACTGAAATTTGTTCAAGTCATATAAAGTCCAAGTTTCTTTGTCATTCACATCTCGTGTGGTGGAACAAACGTTTGTCACAGAGTCCCAGTTCCATCAACACCAGTATAAAGAAAAACGGTGATAAGATCTAAGAATATATAATCGTTACCAGTCGTAACGTTTTGATGTATTTCAGGAGGAACAGTGAATTAAAACATCTCATCAGCTGAAGTTTTATTTGTCACGTAGTTTCGGAGAATTTAAGCGTCACAGTTACACAATAAATTAATGTAAATTATGAAAACACGAGTCTCATCCAGGAAGTAAAGTTGGGACATGAAGACTCACCGGATGGTGAGTTCAAAGATTTGTGCCAGACGGTTGTGCAGCAGGTTCGCCTGATGAAATAAAAAGGTTCAGGTTGAGGTTGAGAAGCTTCAGCGGTCACATGTCTGGATGTTCTACCTTGGACTCGCAGTGAGCGGCGAGCTCCTCAAACGGAGCCTTCTGAAACTTCTCCATCACCTGACGCCTCCTCTCCCTCTCCTGCTCCTCCAAACCCGTGGTGTCTGAAACCAAACGTGTCGCATTTATTCACATTTAATCCCAGTTTACAATCCCAGTTTACACGTTGGTTTCCTTCAACACTGTCGACGTTTGGGCTTCCTAACTTTCACTTGAAGGCACCAGACTCACCGATGGCCTTCTTCAGCGTCTCAAAGGTGATCTCCTCGGCCAGCGGGGACTGAAAACAAAGCACAAGCCGTCGTAACGTTCTCCGAACATCACACGCTAGTTTCTGTTTCAGCAGCTAACCTTATCTGGGAGGCTGCTGGACATGATGTCCACCTGGAGGGAGATGGTGTCCACGAAACTCTTCCTCCTGGGCAGACGGTCTTCATCTGGACAACACAAAGATCTTCTTGAATCACAGAACGAGCTGTTTGCTCATTTAAATGTTTCAGACTCATCGTTTTAAAAATGTTATGAAAAACAGAGAAATGAAGATTTTTAAATGGAGTTCATCTTTTATGGGTTTCACTGAGAAACACGGAGCTCAATGAGGAGAACTGGGATCCATCTCTGCTGCAGAGCTTTAAACTGGCTGGACCCCCAGGTCTTCAGGTCCAGAATCATTTGTTGTTTAGACAAATAAAGCTGGGGGTCGTCTTTGTAGCAAAACTGCACCACAGCTCCACCATAACTGGGAGCTGATCAGACGGACAGGTGAGCTAAAATTTACCTGCCATGCGAGGATCCCAGGAGTCCTAAGTAAAGCAGAGACCAGTTCAACTAGAGCAGAGACCAGTTCAACTAGAGCAGAGACCAGT
>NC_056506.1:49893428-49894161 GCF_014905685.2 Nematolebias whitei | reverse complement strand
CCAGTCCAACTAGAGCAGAGACCAGTCCAACTAGAGCAGAGACCAGTTCAACTAGAGCAGAGACCAGTCCAACTAGAGCAGAGACCAGTCCAACTAAAGCAGAGACCAGTTCAACTAGAGCAGAGACCAGTCCAACTAGAGCAGAGACCAGTCCAACTAGAGCAGAGACCAGTCCAACGAGAGCAGAGACCAGTCCAACTAAAGCAGAGACCAGTTCAACTAGAGCAGAGACCAGTCCAACTAGAGCAGAGACCAGTCCAACTAGAGCAGAGACCAGTCGAACTAGAGCAGAGACCAGTCCAACTAGAGCAGAGACCAGTCCAACTAAAGCAGAGACCAGTTCAACTAAAGCAGAGACCAGTTCAACTAGAGCAGAGACCAGTTCAACTAGAGCAGAGACCAGTTCAACATGAAACAACCGTTGATGGTTGAATCTTTAAAGTAAACCTGAAGCAGACGAGGTGAAAAATCAAGATCAGCTGCAACTTCATCATTTCTGGATGAGTCACCGTGACCTTTGCTGAGCGCTCAGAGCATGACTCAGCATTCTTTGAGGAAACCCAGAGAAACTCACTTTTCTTTATAATTCTAACATTTCAGCCTCACTGGTACAGAAGAGGCAGAGGTTTTTATTCTTTTACAAGAAAAGTCTTAAAAAAACAAACCAGTAAAAAGAGCAAGGTCAGACTACACCAAGGTCAAACTACAGCAAGGTCAGACTACACCAAGGTCA
>NC_056506.1:49890680-49893418 GCF_014905685.2 Nematolebias whitei | reverse complement strand
ACTACAGCAAGGTCAGACTACACCAAGGTCAGACTACACCAAGGTCAAACTAAACCAAGGTCAGACTACACCAAGGTCAAATACAGAGCCACTCTGATCCAGATAAAATAAAAAGGTAAAGTCTGAACTCTTTGGAAAAACTAAATTAATTTATTAGTCAATAATTTTGTATAATTTAATAGTTTAAGGGTGTGATGGACTTGTGACCTGTCCAGGGTTTAGCCCGTCCCTCGCACAGTGACTGCTGGACGTGGGCACCAGTGAAAGAAGCAGGTAAAGATGATGGATGGGTGGTGGTGGGGGGGGGGGGGGGGGGGATGGATGGGTGGGTGGTGTTTATATTTAGTTATTCCAGGACTGACTCAATGATGTTCGACTAAATAAACCAAGATTATAATTTGGTGTGAGGATTAGAACGTTTAAAGGAGGCATAAAGGTCAAAGCTCCAACGTCCATGTCTGAGACTATTTAAAATAATAATCTGAGCTATGAAAGGACCAGACTCTTAATCTGAAGAGTAACTGAGGTTATTTTGAAACTCCACGTTAAAACCTCTGATTTTTATGACTTTAAATATCAGTTTCTGTCCTTCAAAACATATTATTTAAACTAAATTAATAACTAGAGATAAAAGAGTTGTACATGTGGGGCCTGACATGATGAAAAAATATATATCAACAAAAGTCTGCTGTGTACAGAAGACCAGGATCTGCTGAGTCACTGGTAGCCATGGTGATTCCCGCCTTTTTTTAGGAGAAGCAAAAAGAGGGAGGGGCTTCAATCAGCAGATTTAAACAGTGGCAGAACTGGATCTACAGAACTGGATCTACAGAATTTGATCTACAGAACTGGATCTACAGAACTGGATCTACAGAATTTGATCTACAGAACTGGATCTACAGAACTGGACCTACAGAACTGGGTCTATAGAATTGGATCTACAGAACTGGGTCTATAGAATCGGATCTACAGAACCGGATCTACATTTGTTTACCTTTGGATGTTTGCTTGCACCTGTGGATGATTTTTCCTACGGTGTAAAGGACTGAACGCATGTCGGAGAGAAGAGAAGCGAACCTTCGGTCAGAGCAGCACCGTGTCGAAGGTTAAAGGGACAAAGACTGGGAGTTACTGTAAAGTGTAATGGGAAGGGATAATCCCAGGGATTAATTCTGGACATTCTGCTCCGTAGGATTTAGTGAAAAAGTTTTTAAACTTTCATTGTGAAGGAGAACATTTCTAACAGCCTTCAATTCAAAAGTTATTTAAATGCAGTTACTTTTCCTCAGTTTATATTTTGACGTGCAGAACCGACAGACGTGGAACTTTTGAAAAACTTTGGGTTTATACTCGTTTACAAAGTCCAGTGTTACCGGCACACATTGTGTCGTGGCACATGGCTACAGAACGAATTATAAGGTTTTGTGCAAACGTTGAGACAATTTACCCGAGAACTGATCCGACATTAGAGCGGCTGCACGATTAAAGGTTTAAAAGTAGAAACCACTGAGGTCACTAACAGGTCGGACTTTAAATAAGCTCCTGAAATGAAGAGAAACGCTCGTGATGCCTTCAGGTTCTTGAAAGAAAGCACCTGAAAATGGTTCCCACGGTTACACCAACTCAAAACGTCAAAGGTTAGTTAAATTAACTCTAATGTGGTTTCTGAGTTTGGAACATCTGAAGGAGGGACTGGATTCTGAGGAAGGTTTCCCCAGATGTCTTCTGTCTGCAGAACGAAACAAGGAAACGTCTAACGAGAGTCCAGAGCAAATTCAGACTTTCCTTTGATGATTAAAGTCTTCGGAATCAAAATATTTCCTGTCCGCTCTGCTCGGTACCGGTCCGTACCTGTCACCTGCGGGACGTAGGGGATGGAGAGGCGCTCTGCGTTGTAGCCCGGTCCGGCCAGACACTCGGCCATCTCAGCAGTCTGGAAGAACAGCTGCCGGTCGTCTTTGTCCAGAGATTCAGGGAGACTGAGAACATCCAGACAGACCGTCAGATGAACACGTTCGGATCACTCCCGGCTACTGCCACACCGGGTTTTAGCTTAATATCTAACAAAGTGAGTTAAAGTGTTGCTGTGATTGCTAAGGGACGTGGCAGCCATCTTGAACTGAAGTGGCTAACGTCTTCATCTGTAGATGAACGTGCAGAAATAACTGTTTCATTAAAATCATCCAGTGGCTCGAAGATGAACTTTGAACTCTGACGCTGAAACGAGCTGCACAGCAGAAACTTACGGACACTTATCTCTGAAGATATGTTCTGGCAGAAGGTACGGCGCGTCCATGTTCCTCAACTCGATGACCTGAGGAACGTCAGAATGAACAAAATTAGAACTGAGTGCAGATGTAAAGAAGAGGAGAACCTTCAGGACCATCAGAAATAAACCGGAGCATCATCAGCATCGAGGAGAAGCAGGAACTTTAGACGAGCTGAACATCTGATGGATTAGAGCGTGCGTCAGGATGAACATGGCCCCACAGGAGGTCCAGGACTCACTTTACTGACGTGTTGACACAAAGGCGGGTTGGCGATCATCTGACTCAGGAAGTTGAGGTACGCCGCCACGAGCGCCATGATGCCGCAGCGATTGAACATGGGCAGGTTCTCCTCGTTGACCAGAGCCATTTCCTGTTGGAACAGAAATGTCTTCATGGGATTATGATTTAAAGCTGAGCTTCGTCAGTGTCATTAAACTCCACCCGGCTGCTGCAGCTGCTTCGTCAGTG
>NC_056506.1:49890462-49890670 GCF_014905685.2 Nematolebias whitei | reverse complement strand
TTCATCAGTGTCATTAACTCCACCCGGCTGCTGCTGCTGCAGCTGCTTCGTCAGTGTCATTAACTCCACCCGGCTGCTGCTGCTGCTGCAGCTGCTTCATCAGTGTCATTAACTCCACCCGGCTGCTGCAGCTGCTTCATCAGTGTCATTAACTCCACCCGGCTGCTGCAGCTGCTGCAGCTGCTTCGTCAGTGTCATTAACTCCACC
>NC_056506.1:49883933-49890452 GCF_014905685.2 Nematolebias whitei | reverse complement strand
AGCTGCTGCAGCTGCTTCGTCAGTGTCATTAACTCCACCCGGCTGCTACATGTCCAGCTGCTGCTGCTGCTTCATGCTCTCGTTTGTGAAACATGCAGCGACGCCTCCTGCAGACTCTCTGGGTCTCAGCTGGTTTTAATCCCTGGAGAGGAAGATTTCCAAAGATCAGAAGATCCGGACCCTAAAAGGTTGCAGGAGGACTTTCTGCTTGTTGACTGCACCCTCACACCGTCAGCATAAAGGTTGTTGCCGCGGTAACAACCCCAGGGTGACAGCTCTCGTCACGGAGAACTGAATACCAAAACTCAACTCCACACGTGGGACCGCAGGACGGCTGCTGAGCCGGTCCAGGTTCTGATGGAATAAAAAGGAAGTCCATTTATTTGGTCAAGAAAAAACTGGACGCAGAAGGACCAGCTTGCAGCCCAGATTAGACTCTGGTTGACCGGTGTAATCCCAAACAAAGATGGAAGAAACAGAAACCTGACGTGTGACAGTAACTCCAGTCCTCAGAGTCCTCAGAGCCCCTCAGAGACCCTCAGAGTCCTCAGAGACCCTCAGAGACCCTCAGAGTCCTCAGAGCCCCTCAGAGACCTCCAGAGTTCCTCAGAGACCCTCAGAGTCCCTCAGAGACCCTCAGAGCCCCTCAGAGTCCCTCAGAGACCCTCAGAGTCCTCAGAGACCCTCAGAGTCCTCAGAGACCCTCAGAGACCTTCAAAGTCCTGAGACCCTCAGAGTCCTCAGAGACCCTCAGAGTCCTCAGAGACCCTCAAAGTCCTCATAGACCTCAGAGTCCTCATTGACCTCAGAGTCCTCAAAGACCCTCAGAGTCCTCAGAGTCCCTCAGAGACCCTCAGAGTCCTCAGAGACCCTCAAAGTCCTGAGACCCTCAGAGACCTCAGAGACCCTCAGAGTCCTCAGAGTCCCTCAGAGACCCTCAGAGTCCTCATTGACCCTCAGAGTCCTCAAAGACCCTCAAAGTCCTCAGAGACCCTCAGACTCCTCAGAGACCCTCAGAGTCCTCAGAGTCCCTCAGAGATCCTCAGAGTCCTCAGAGACCTTCAAAGTCCTCAGAGACCCTCAAAGTCCTCAGAGACCCTCAGAGTCCTCAGAGACCCTCAAAGTCCTCATAGACCTCAGAGTCCTCAGAGACCCTCAGAATCCTCATAGACCTCAGAGTCCTCATTGACCTCAGAGTCCTCAAAGACCCTCAGAGTCCTCAGAGTCCCTCAGAGACCCTCAGAGTCCTCAGAAACCCTCAAAGTCCTGAGACCCTCAGAGACCTCGGAGACCCTCAGAGTCCTCAGAGTCCCTCAGAGACCCTCAGAGTCCTCATTGACCCTCAGAGTCCTCAAAGACCCTCAGACTCCTCAGAGACCCTCAGACTCCTCAGAGACCCTCAGAGTCCTCAGAGTCCTCAGAGTCCCTCAGAGATCCTCAGAGTCCTCAGAGACCTTCAAAGTCCTGAGACGCTCAAAGTCCTCAGAGACCCTCAGAATCCTCAGAGACCCTCAGAATCCTCAGAGACCCTCATGGTCCTCAAAGACCTCAGAGTCCTCAGAGACCCTCAGAGTCCTCATTGACCTCAGAGTCTCGGCTCCTCAAAGACGTGGACTGAAGTCGAACAGCAGCTGAAACCTTGAAAGGTGTTCAGGAGAACCTCACCTGCAGAGCGACGGCGAGCCGGACGAGGTCGATGACGACCTCCTCGTTGGCCAGCTCGATGGTCAGGATGGCGAGCGTGGTGAAGAGCAGCTCGAAGGTCTTGTGGACGTTGTCTTCCTCTTTGCAGCCCAGGTAGACGTGGCGGTAGAGCTGCTGGCCGTGCTGGAGGAGCCGAAAAATACTTCTGGATTAAAACGGGTTTGAAGACAAACATTAATTTTTCATCAACAAACTGTTTTACACTCCAGGAAATAAATTTATGATAATAAAAATAAAAATAAAGTCTTTGGGGGGGGGGGGGGGTATCTGAGCGCTGAACATCAGCTGAAATCTGCAGAAGAGGCTAAAACAGCCGTTAACCCTCCTGCTGCCCTTGGATCAAAATGATCTGAGGCCTCGCAGGTCATTTTGATCCAAGGGCAGCAGGAGGGTTAAAAAATAAACACTATAGCTAAAAGAAGCAAAACAACAGCTGAAAGCTAAATGTAGTTGAAGGCTAACTACAAGCTAAATGTACCAAATGTGAGCTGAAAGCAACAGAGATCAGTGAAAAGTTGAAAAAGGCTAGCTAAAGGCTAAAGGTCAGCTAAAATAACAAAAAGCCAAAGTAGCAAAACAATGGCTAAAAGCTAAATGTACCGAAATGCTATCTGAAAGCAACCAAAGATAAGCAGAAAGAGGCAAAAAGTTAAAAGACAGATAAAAGCTAGAAGTAGCAAAAGGCTAGCTGAAATGATCAAAACAGCTAAGTAGAAGCTAATGCAGCTAAAAGCTGAAGCAGAAATAAAACTGTTTTGAAGGTGAACAGCTAAAAGTTATAAAAACAGCTGAAGAAGCGTAAAGTCTGCAGGAAGTGGTAAAAATGACGAGCAGCAGCTCGTCTCCGTCTAAAAGGGATTTTAGAAGCGATGACGTTAAAAATATAAATTCCAACAGAAAGATGATCCAGCTGGTTCTGGAATGAACCGGCCCGGTCAGAACCGGGTCTGATGGTGACCGCAGACGGACTCTGTAAAATAAACGTGTCGAGCGGCAGCTCGAGTTGAAGGTTAATGGAGGGCGAAGGCCGAACTGAACCATTACGGTTGGATTCTGTTAGATCTAATACGGAACCGGGTCAGAGCGGCGCCGGGTCAGAACCGGGTCAGAGCGGCGCCGGGTCGTGTTCTACCTTCTTTATGAATCCCACGTCTTGTTTGGAAATCTTCTCCCGTTTGATCTTCAGCGCCGCGACGTTCGGGATGATCCTGTAACAGAACAGACGTCCGCTGTGAAACCAGGACGGTTCTGGCAGAACCGCCGGTCCGGCTGTGGGTCCGGTTCCGTACCTGATGCCGCGCAGCTTGGCGCGGTTGTCGTGGCGATCGATGATGTTGTGGAGGATCTCGAGCACCAGCTGCCTCAGCTCCACGTCCTCCATCAGAGAGACGGAGAAGAGCGGGTCCAGGAAGGAGGGGGGCAGCGCCGCCGTCATGGACTTGGACTTGAAGCCAGAGGTCACCTGAGGAGGAGGAGGTGAACAGGAGGAGAGGAAGAAGAGGAGGAGGTGGGGCTGAGGAACAGGTCCAGATGGTTCTAATAATGTATTTTAGTTGGTTCTGGTTCTGGTTTCTGAGTCCAGATAAAATCCTGAAGGGCAGAATTTAAAACCGGGTTTTTATTGCAGAACCTTTGGGCAGAATTCGGCTCGTGTTCGGCTCCCTGCAGCCGAAGCAGCTTTAACCTTCACACGACCAACAACCCTCCGGTCTGCGGCGCCGGCCGTTAAAGCCCGGTTCAACTGACTGGCACAGCTGAGGCTCCGCCCCCACCTGCAATGACCTTTGACCCCTCCCCCGGCTGCAGCCGAGTGAAGGGGCGGCCGACAGGAAGCGTCTGAGCCTCCAGCGGGTTTCAGAGACGAGCGTGGGCGTTTGGATCTCTGCCGGTTCTGATGGTACCACCAGAACCTCCTGGTGTCGGTCAAACACCGTTCATCCAGAAGCACGAGGCTTTAAACTTAAACATTTTAATCTTTTACATGTTGGAGGAAAACTTTTCATTCAGCGTTGAAAATAAAACGTTTTCAGACATTAATTAATTGATTAATTAATTATTATTTATAACTAATTAATTATTATTATTTATTTAAGTTTGTTCGCTGAGTCATCATTCATAAAATGTAGCCGTTTATTTCTCTGCAGTTTCATTTGTACAAATGTTTTTATTTTTTTGTAAATTCAGTCGACAAGAAAACTTTTAGCTCTTTCAGGAGGTTCAGCTGTGACTTTTAGACTTTCCCATAAAAATACAAAATCTTTAAAATCCGTTACTTTCACTTTTTTAGCTACTTTTTCCTCGCTTGTTGCTACATTTTAGCAACTATTAGCTCACTTATTGCCTCTTTTCAGCTATTTTTAGCTTTCCCTTTGCAGCCAAATAAACCGTTTGTAACTTTTAGCTACTTTAGTATGATTTCACCTTGAAGTTGCCTAAAGTTGCTTTTTGCTACTTTTACCTGGTGTTAGCTCATGTTAGCGATTTAAGCTAAGCTTTTGCTGCTTTTAAGTTGTTTGTTGCTACTTTTAGCTTTTAGCTATTCTTTAGCTAGCGTTTCTCTTATCTTCTAGCTAACTTTCTGCCACTCTTTGCTTTTAGCTAGTTTTCCTTTCTTTAGCTACTTTTACTTTTAACAGCTCAATTTTAGCTTCTTCAGCGAAGTGGTTCAGCTCGGACAGAATTTATTAATATTTATTTTGTTTTTAGACACTTTTAATGTTTTTTTTTTCATGTTTTGTGTAAAAACCCTTTGATCGACATCTTAAATGTTTGTTAATAAAAACCTGATTGAGTTTATTGACGCGCAGCGAACACAACAGCCGAAATGTTTTAATGAACTGGAATTAGAACAGACCCTCGTTATTTATTGATCGTTGGGTAAAATGATCAACACGTCTGTGAAACTGATCCAGAACCAGCAGCTAACGCAGCAGAGGACAGATTATTTAATCTGACGGCCCAGACGGGTCCAAGACCTGGACTCACCATGATCAGGGAGCTGAGCAGCATGGTCTGGATCCTCTTGGTTCCCTGATGCCTGGAACACAAACAGAAACTAAATAAAAGTCTAAAGGTAAACTTCAGCTGCAGGTCAGAGTCGTGAAGACACGACGCTCCAGTTTGAACGCTCTGGAAACGTTTTCACCTGAACTGACATTTAACTGGGAGTCGACCTCATTCAAGATGGCCGCCACTGACAAACGGCTCGACTCGGTCAGACCGACAGACGCTGAGCTGCGTTTTGTCGAGTCATCCCAACACGACGGATCCTTCTGGCGTGACGTCCGACTCATCGACGGGTTCAGGTTTGAGTTCGGCTGAATGAGGCCGCAGGAGAAACGTTCTGAACCAAACTCCGACAGGCTGCGAGGAGGAGGAGGAGGAGGAGGAGGAGGAGGAGGAGGAGGAGGAGGAGCAGGACGGTGCTCATTTGATCTGGGATTATCTGTTCGCCTCCCGAGGCACCGAGCTGAAGGTTTTCATCTCAGTGAAGCAGGAGCCGAAGCTCTGCAGGACGTCCAGGAGAAGCAGCCGAGGACAGAATTAAGCAGCTGAAGGTTTGATTTATTCATCTGCAGAGGGAACATCTCAAGGAGTTCAGCCCTGACTCAGAGGGAACATCTCAACATGTTCAGCCCTGACTCAGAGGGAACATCTCAACATATTCAGCCCTGACTCAGAGGGAACATCTCAACATGTTCCTTACTGGATGCTGAAGCTGCAGCTTAAAACAAGAATCTGGAGTTGTAGAGTTTTCTCCTCGTCACTTGTGATTGCGCCTCCAGATGTTTTTAAACATTTTTTCTCAGCTAAAGGTTTAAGAAGGAGCTGAGCTGCAGGAGAAGCTCTCCGTTTCCCTCACCTCTGGTCACGACTAAAAGAACCAGATCCTGGATCCAGGAGATCTAAATGAGTTCTCTCTGCAGGGTAGCTGGACTCGCTTGGAGAGAGGGTGAGGAGTTCAGTTCTCCAGAAGTAGAACCGCCGCTCCTCCACATCCAGAGGAGCCAGGTGAGGTGGTTCAGACACCTGGTGAGGACGGACCCTGAGCGCCTCCATAGGGAGATGTTCCAACGTTCACCTGGAAGAAGACCCCAGGAAGACCAAGGACACTCTGAAGAGACTACGTCTCTCAGCTGGTCTTGGAACAGCTTGGAGTCCTCCCAGAAGAGCTGGAAGAGGTGGCTGTGGAGAGAGATGTCTGGACCTCCGTGCTCCAGAACAAGAGGTTGGATCTGAACCAAATCTCCCATTAAAAGCCGGACATTTGATCCTAGAGGACAACCAAACTGGATTCTGGATCCAAGAGGCTGAAATGAACTCCATGTGGCAGGTGGTCGAGCTCAAGAACTCAAATTACAGCTCCTCCTGGTTAACAGGGGTCAGCAGAGGTTGTCCAGACATCTGAATAGGACACCTCCCACAGGAGGATTTCTTGGGGTCAGACCGTTCTCTCTGGTCTGGGAACACCTTAGGTTCATCCAGGATGAGCAGTAGCACGTTGCTGTGGAGGACGGACAACTGTTTCCTCCTAGACCTGATTCAGGCAAGTTGAAGAAAGTGGATTTCTGCTGAACGAGACTCATTTGTTTCTCTGGTTTAGTTTTAACAGTCAGCAAAATGGTTTCTAATTAACTCCAGCGCCAGTAAGACAGTTTCTGATGAACTCAAGAGTCAGCAAGACGGTTTCTGATTAACTCCAGAGTCAGTAAGATGGTTTCTGATTAACTCCAGAGTCAGTAAGATGGTTTCTGATGAACTCCAGCGGCAGTAAGACGGTTTCTGATGAACTCCAGAGTCAGCAAGACGGTTTCT
>NC_056506.1:49880702-49883923 GCF_014905685.2 Nematolebias whitei | reverse complement strand
TTCTGATGAACTCCAGAGTCAGCAAGACGGTTTCTGATGAACTCCAGCTTCAGTAAGACGGTTTCTGATGAACTCCAGAGTCAGTAAGACTTGCTCACTTCTGGAAACTAGCAGGTCTTTCAGAGAAATGAATCAATAATGAGAAAATAAACCTTTTGAACTGAGGTGATTTAATTCAGTCTTTCCAGCATCTACAACCTTCCATCGGACCTGTTCCTTCATCCATATCCGTCTTATTCTAGCGCTCCTGCATCTCAGTTCTGTAGAAACTCTTTGAGGAACGTTTGATGACTCAGTCCGGTGTGAAGTCGGGACGTTTGGAGCCTGAGGCGTTCAGGAGCTGCTGTCTCAGTCTCTGCATCAAAGCCAGGAATAACTGGAGTCATGACTCACCCGATCTTCACGGTGTCCAAGGTGTGGCAGGGGGTCCCGAACACGGGCACCTTGCCCATGATGAACATCATGACTTCGGCTCGCTGGTAATCCGGCAGATTTCCACCAAAAAACCCTGCAGAGACGAATAAACCACTTTAACCCTTTTTTATTTTAGAACAGGAGCCGTTTATAAAGTGTGTCGCTTCAAAGCTGAACCACAGAACCGTTGGAAACACGAGCGTCTAAAAGAAGAGCTGAAGTTTGGGTTTCGCCCTCCTGCTGTCCTTGGGGCCCCCGGGATCATGTGACCCGAAGACTTCAACTACATTTTCTGCTGAAACACAGCGAGTGCTGAGCCCAAGAAGCTGTGACTTTAAATTTACAAAATAAAAACAAACATCAACGTAGTTAAGTGGAACCAAACGCACAAAAAGGACAGCGCAGAAAAAAGGCTAAAACAATAGCTAAAAGCCAAAAATAACAACGTAGCTAAAAAACAAACAAAAAAGCTAACATCTAAAAAACAAGAGCAAAACACAAGCTTAAAGAAAAATGCCAGCTTAACGCTTTAAAGGATTAAAAAACTAGCTGAAACAAAGCACCAGCTAAAAGCTAAGTAGCAAACCGCTAGGAAAAATGCAACATAGCAAAATGCTAACTTAAAGTAGCAAAAGACAAGCTAAAATTAAATAACTAGCTAAATCTAAATGTAGCAAAAGGTTAACTAAAAGGTAAAAGTAGCATAAGGCAAGCTAAAACCCAAAAGTAGTAAAATTTTAGCCGTGATTTAAGTGGAAAAATGCTAGCTAAAACAGCTAAACAATGGCTAAAAGCACTAAAATGGCAGCTAAAAGTACAAAAACATTATCTGAAAGCAACAAAGAGTTAGCTTAATGTACCAATCTTACTTCAAAGTAGTGAAAGACAAAAAAGTAACAAAAGACTAGCTAAAAGTAGCTAAACATTAGCTAAAAGCGGCTAAATGCTAGCTAAAAGTAGCTAAACATTATCTGACAGCAACAAAGACTTAGCTAAAAGTACCCAAATATCATTTCAAAGTAAAGAAAAATGAGACAAAACAAAAGGATAGCTACAATATAAATGTAGCTAAAGGTTAGCTAAAAGTAGCAATAGGCTAGCTAAAACCCCAAAATAGCAGAACAGAAGCTAGAAGTCAAAAGTAGCAAAAGGTCAGCTAAACTTAGTAAATCATTAACCCAAAGATTAGCTAAACCCGTAAACATCTGCCTAAAACTCAAAGCATCAAAAGTCTTCCCGTCACATCTCCTGACTGAGCCGAACGTTTTGATTTATGAGCAGCCGAAACAGCAGAACGTCTGTAGGAGCAGCTAAAAGACGTTCAGAAGAATAAGAACAGGAGAACAGCAGCATAAACGCTGAGTCAGCGTTCAAACTGCCGACTAATGGCAGGAACAGGAAGCGTGGTACCGATGGTCTGGATGATGGCGTTCTGCACGATCCGCTCCTCGCTCTCCTTCCCCCGGCCGGACGAAGCGCTGCTGCTGGAGTTCCTCCTGGAGTTCTCGCCCAGCTCGAAGTCCACGCTCAACCGGAGGTGTTTGAGGAGCGTGTTGAAGACCTCCAGAACCGTCGGACCTGGAGGCACAACAGCAGAATCAACCGGCGACCTCATCCTCGGGCGTTCGAGCAGATCGCTGCAGACACTTTAACTGCTGTAAACTGAGGACCGTCGCCTTTAGATTATAATCTGAAATCCAGCAGGAAAATGTGCCCTGAGTGAAACCTGCAGCGAACCGTTGGACGCCCCGACACGACGAACTGACGATTAAACATTAAAAACATTAACAGCTTCTGTTCTCAGCTCCAACATCACCCCCAGAATACAGGTGTGATGGTAATCTAACAGGGATTACTAATCACTGCACAGATTAACTTTTCTACAAAACAAACACGGCCCAAAACCTGAGCAACCAGAAAGAACAACCAAAAACCAGGAAGCAAATGATAATTATGAACTTAAATATTCAAACTAAACCGTCAGTAATCTGAGTGAGAAAACAAAACGTGATTCACTCTGATAATCTGCCACAGCTGAATTATTAACTGCTTTATAATAATAATAATAATAATAATAATAATAATAATAATAATAATAATAATAATAATAATAATAATAATTATTATTATTATTATTATATTTAATGGAGTTTTTCTGTTTCTGGTCACTCTGCGTTCTCAGATTAACTCAATAAAACATGTTGGAATAATCTGGGATTACCCGGCATCAACGTTCAGTTCTCTGAGCAAACCTGAAGACACGTGAAAATAATCTGCATATTAACAGATTGACTCGTTCACATTTGACTGAAAGTGTTGAAGAGGAGGACGTGTGAGACAAGTCGCTGCGTGAACAGATGTTTATCCTTTTATTAACGAAGGAAACAACAAAGATCAATTAAATAATAATAATTAATTAAATCTGTCTTTGCTTTGAATTTGGGTTCAGCAGAATTAATTAAACTAATACAAGTGGATTTTGACAAAAAGGACAGTTCCCAAGAAAAGACCTAAAACAATGTGTCCACAGGGATGTGTCCTGTGTCCAGCAGCTCAGGAGTCTTCAGTCTGTAATCAGTCTGCCTGTTACAGAGGACAGGTGGACCAGAGTACCTGAGGACAGGTGGACCAGGACACCTGAGGACAGGTGGACCAAAGTACCTGTGGACAGGTGGACCAGGACGCCAATAGACAGGTGGACCAGAGTACCTGAGGACAGGTGGCCCAGAACACCTGTGGACAGGTCAAGTCAAGTCAAGTCAGGTGGACCAGAGTACCTGTGGACAGGTGGACCAGGACACCAATAG
>NC_056506.1:49871663-49880692 GCF_014905685.2 Nematolebias whitei | reverse complement strand
TGGACAGGTGGACCAGGACACCAATAGACAGGTGGACCAGGACACCAATAGACAGGTGGATCAGGACACCTGAGGACAGGTGGACCAGGACACCTGAGGACAGGTGGACCAGGACAACAGTGGACAGCTGGACCAGGACACCAATGGAGCGGTGCTGAAGTCTCAGAGTTACAGACATCACCTGGTTCTTTCAAAGTGTTGGACAACATATAAAGTTCAGGTGCCGTCCTTTTTGTCTCTCATGAGGTGTGTTTGTGTGTAAACGTCCTCAGGACGCTCGTTGATGCCAGGTGAGTCGGGTCTTTCAGGTATTTCAGGTGGATCTACCAACGTGTACTGTACCGAGCCACAGATTGGGAGGAGTCGGGGTTTCACTTTCGAAGCTGAGCACGTCGCTTCTTTTCGACTCTTGGATCATTCCTTTCCAGACGGAGGCGGAAAAACAGGTCGATGGAAGAAAAACAAAAACAACTTTTGTTTTGGGACTAAATCTGAATAAAGTTTTTAATCACCTCGTCCCGGCGGGGGATCTGCTCCTCCGTTTAACAATAAACTTCCTTCACAGCAGATTAAACCTTAATGAGCTTTGTGTCCGTCATAACTATCGTTTAATTAACACGTCGTTAACGGCAGAACCTGCCAGGAGCGTCAACACGAACCAAACTCCAGGTCTGACTTGAAGAAACGGATTCTCACTGAAAGTTTGATTCAAAATAAAAGATTAAAAGTTTTTATGTATAAAAAGATTTAAGCTGTTTATTTATGATGTTATTTTAAAAAATATTTGACAAAGGTTCCTCTTCGGCTGTGATGAAGAGTCTAAACGGAGTCCTCCATGGAGCAAACCACCAGCTACCTTTAGCTTTCAGCTAGCCTTTTGATACGTGTCGTTAGCTAGCTCTTAGCATTCTGAAGATTTTTATTTTGTCTACTTTTAACTGAGCTGACTTTTTGATACTTTTTCTTTTAGTAATCTGCTACTTTCAGCTATCTTGTTACAACTTTTAGCTAGTTTCCTTTTAGCATTGCACTGTTTTTAGCCAGCCTTTTGCTACTCTGCACTACACTTATTTTACTTTAAGCTAGTCTGAGCTAGCCTTTTGCTACTTCTGTAACTAGCTTAAAAATAAATTCAGCTTTGAGTTAGTTTTTGTTGACATTAGCTTTTAGCTACCTTCTAGTGTGTTGCTACTTTGTCTCTTTAGTGTTTTATTGTTTTTGGCCTCATCATGTTTTTGGTACTTATACCTTATAGCTAACTTTTTGCTACTTTTGGCTTCTAGTGTTCATCTACTTTACCTAGTTTTTATCTTCTTTTAGCTTTAAGCTAGCTTCTAGCTTTCTGCTATGCTTTTCTTTAAGTTTTCTGCTACTATTAGTTTTCAGAAAGCCTTTAACTTCTCCAAGCTAGCATTTTGCTATTTTAGCTTTGAGCTAGTTCTTTGCAGCTACTATTTTAGTTGGCTTTTAGCTAACCTTTGGCTACTTTTACCCAACTTTTGTTACTTTTCCTTTTGCTATTCAACCTTTGGTTTTTAGTCAGCCATTTACTTGTGAGAGCTAACCTTCAGCTACCTTTTTGCCTTTAGCTAGCTTGTTGCTACATTTAGCTGCAAGCTAAGATTTAGCTTTGAGCTAGCATTTTGCTAATGTTGACATTTATCTAGTGTTCTGCATTTTAACTTTTTCAGCAGCTGTTCAGCACTCAGTGTTCACACCATATTTAAAGAAAAGGTGGTTTCTCTCATTTTTATTTATTTATTTATTTATTTGTTTGTTTATTTATTTATGTCTTCCAACATGGGCTGGTGTTTTTTGTTGGGAGGTATTTTATTGTTGATTGTTTTGGTGGGAGGACAATGAGAAGTGAATGTTTCCATTTATTTTCCCGTGATTAATCTCCAGAAACGTTTTCTCAAAGAATTTTCTGCATCGTCTTAGTTTCTGGTAGCTGACGTCCGAGAGGCAAATCAACACCGTATTTATTTTGTTTAGTCATTTTATTTTAGTATTCATAGTTAATGCAATAAAATACCCTGAATGAAAAACTTTAGTGAAAAAATAAAACTAATTTTAAATAAAAATACCAGTTTGATGACAAAGTAGCACAACAAGTCAGGAAGTGGATTACGTCCTGGTCCGGTACTTTCCGTGACTCACCCACGGACCCTTTGGCGGCGATGGCCACGGTCTCCAGGAGGACCTGGACGATGCCGGCTCTGAGCCGCGGCGTGCTCTTGCTGTGGGCGTCCAGGTGGTTCAGAACCTGCTGGATGACGTGGTGCGAGTGCTGGGCCTGTGCAAAACACACGAATTAGAAGAAATTTCATTTGACAAAAAAGAATGTGCTGCAGAAAAACAAACAAAAACAAAAGGTCTTTTTCACATTTAAATAAATAAAGGGGTTTTAGTGATTTATTGTTTATTTATTGTACAGCTAGCCTTTTGCTACTTCTGGCTTTTAGTCTTCAGCTACTTTACCTAGTTTTTAATCTTCTTTTAGCTTTACGCTAACTTCTAGTCTGCTGCATTCCTTAAAGTTTTTGGCTACTGTTAGTTTCTAGCCTTTTACTTCTCTGAGCTAAACCTTTTACTATTTTAGCTTTGAGCTAGCTCTTTGCTGCTATTGTGTTATTAGCTAGCTTTTAGTGGTCAGCTACTTTTAGCTAGCCTTTTGCAACTTTTGCCTAACTTTTAGTGTTTTGTTACTTTTCCTTTTGCTCTTCTACCTTTCGTTTTTAGTCAGCCATTTAATTGCCAGAGTTAATTTTTAGCTACCTTTTTGCCTTTAGCTTACCTGTTGCTACATTTAGCTTTAAGCTATAATTTGGCTTGGAGCTAGCCAAAATGGAAAAGGAGGAGGCTGCATGATCCTTCTCATTTCTGCTTAATGAAGCACGGCGGTGGGAGTGTAATTATTTGACAGATGCTTTAGCTATAAAAACAGAACATACTTTAGACTGTTCAGCTCTCTTCAAGTTGTTTACGCTGCAATGCATTCTGGGTAAATGACGTGGACAGGTGGCTCCGGTGCGAGCTCCGTCCAGCTCGAAGGTTAATTTTGTACCGTGTCCGACGTTCAGCCCGTTAATTTGAACCGGACCACGTTGACAGAGGAGAACGTAGAACCGAGTCGGGCTGCTGCTGACGATGATGAAGACTGAGCGATGAAGAGTCAGACAGAAGAGCTGCTGATGAGAGACGATGCTGCTCTGCTGCTCACGAACATCGGGATCGAAACATGCTCACCGGTAGATTAATTATGTTATATAATCTTGACTTGAAGAAACTTTAGGCACAGCTTAGGTAAAAGCTTTAGCCTTTTAGCTTTCGCCTTAGCTCCAGGGCTAACGTACAAAACAGCAGAAGATGATCACATTTGATGGTCTGGACCCACACATCGTTCATAACGGCATTAGGACAAACACAAATTACAACTTTATTGTCAAACTTTAGCTTCGACTCCGTTTGTGTTGGTCTCCGCTACAACCGAAGTTCGTCATCCACCCAGAATGTGTTGCTCCGGTAAAGTAATGTTGACGTCCTTAAGTAAAACATGTAATAAACGTATACAATTTTTTTTAAAGTAATGAAGCATTTTTTGAGTCACCAACAACTTTTATTAGAATAAAGAAATATATCAAGGCTAATGTGACAGTCGTCTGAGATTTCTTTAAAAAACTAATTCTGTCGTCACTGTACCAAAGTGCTTATAAAGCAAATGTTACAAATATTTTATATATATATATATAAAAATATTCCAGAAAACACCACTTTCACCTCAAGATTTTTATATTTATTAGAGCCCGCCTGATATGGAAATTTTGGCTCTCGCTGATACTAATACGTCCCAAAATGTTGGCCTTACCGATACATCGGCCACGCTCTAACGTTTATATCCGTAAACAACTGTTTTGCCGTTCTTGTTTGCTCTCGGTTGTTTTAAATGAAGTTGTGTAGTTGGACAAAGTTAAGCTGACAGTTGATCATTTCATTTCAAGAGGAAAATAATGAAATGATCATTTCATCAACGTGGCAGTAGTTCACTTTTGACCCAAACTCTTTTCTGAATTTTACATCGGCCTGAATTTCTTGTGATGTGCGGCTGCTGCGAGTACCGTACGTTTAACTCTAAAAACTGGTCGTAGAGTTGTAATCAAGGCCCCGCAGGGCGGTTTTAGACAGAAAAGGACAGAACTAGTGTCCTTTTGTCTCCGTTCTTTGTCGTGTTGTGATTAAAACCCGACACTTTACACGGTCGTCTCCCGCTGCGAGCTTCAAATCAATGCGTTTCTTGCGTCCTTTGATTGATTTCCTGCTGTGCGGCTGCTGGAGTAATGGCACAAGGACATGATTTTAGAAACCAAACATCGACGGCAGATCACTTGTACGGTTGCTCGCTCAGAGCCGTCTCTGCTTGGGGATGGATTTTATCTTTCTAAAAGGCCGTTAATGCTGCTGTTTCCCCTCCGATAGCAGAACGCCTGATGGGTCGCTGCGCAGGATGAAACTGCGTTTCGCTTGTTTTGTGTTAGATCAAACACTTGATGGATTCAAACGTCCCCGACGCCTCAGAGATAAAACTCTTCAGGGACAACAACCAACCCCTCCTGCCAGACGGACACTTTAAAGACCCGGGCTGAGGAAAAGGGTCAAACTGATTTCCTGGTGCCAACGTGTGTAAACTCAAACAAAGGCAACGATGGAACAGTGACAGGCTGGTGTTGGGCGGTACACGAACTTTATCACTAGACGTCCTGATGCTGCTCAGTAACAATTCCAGGACATCCTTATAAAAGAGAATGATGATCTCAATGGATTTCTTCCTGGTAAAATAAAGTAATAAAAAAATTAAAAATCCAGGTAGATGAATCTAACCAGGTGGAGTCAGGTCCTCTGGATGATTCTTCTTGTAGAAACGTTTCTTCTTTTATCCAAAGGACTTCTTCAGTCTGAGGAGCTGCAACAAACTCAGTCTTATAAATAGCACCTTCTCATGGTGGATCAACCAGTAGGTCTGTCATGATAACAAATTTTGCTGGGCGATTAATTGTCTCAGAAATTATTGCGATAAGCGATTATAATGTTTGAAATTTGACAATAATTAGTAATAATTAGTAATTATTGTCAAATTTAAGAAGAAAAGTTGGCTACTTTTTGAGTTTAGTACATTTTTGACCACTGGATGGCAGTATAAGACTGAACCGAAGGATGGATAGTGAGGGCGCGAGCAGCGTGTCTCTTTCTAAGAAAAATGGGAGGGAGGCCTCTTGACGTGACATGGGCTGTCTCTCTTCGCTTCTCAAAATGGCGGAAGCTCGATGTAAATAATCGTATTTTAATTGATGCCATCATCAAAGAGCGAATCGTTCGCTCGATGACCACTTCATTCTGCTTCCTGTCGTATTCTGGGTCAGAGCTTGTGTAGAACTCCGTGTTTTAACTTTGTGTTTTTTAATAATGTGAAGAAGCTCCAAATTATTGTCATGTTAATCACTGGTCACATCAGCCCTCACTGACACCCAGTATCGATTCTTTAATCCAAACGCTCCTGGCTCCTTCTCTCCTGACCACCTGAGAATCGAGGTTTTACTCTGAAGGAACTCCTCCAGAACCTCCAACAGTTCAGTTAACATCTCGAACGTGTCGTACCTGGATGGAGTACATGGTGATCCTGAAGCAAGAAACTGCAAACTCGTTGGGGTCCCACAGATGGTGGTTGTCCAGGTGGCTGCAGGACAAAAAACACGTTTCAGTAAAACCAGATATGAGATTTTATTCAGCTTTAAAACAAATCAGCAGCTGGTTGATCTTAGAAAGCCGACACAGTTCACGTGAACAGAGTCTCGGCTCCAGTCCCGTCTCTTTAGTGGAAAACGTTTCAGACCAACGTGATGAAAAAGCCAAGTTTATCTGTACAGGTCAGTAGAAACAGGAGGTCGACCAAAGCACCAGAGTTCAAACAGCAGAAAAATAAAAAGAAGCTGAAATAAACAACTAAACCATCGTTTCTTGGGAAATAAGAAAAACTGCGACTTCTGATGCAGCTCAACTAATTTTACAGGAGAAAGTTTAAAGATAAAAAAGTGAGGACTATAAATAGTTCCTGCAGGGGAGGCGAGCAGTAAAGCTGAAGAAGTGTGCGTCACGGGGGAAACAGAAGGAAGAAGACCGGCTCCACGAGGAGCTGCAGAAGGTCAGAGGTTTAAAAAAAGAAGTGGCGGTGGGCGTCGGAGGCGACAGGAAGCTCATCGATGGATTCGTTTGTCCCCGTGCGAGCTGACCCGCTGCTGCACGGTAAACTAATCTTTGTGAAGAACCTGCTTCGTGTCTGCAGACGCACAAACACGCAGGCGGGATGTCGGATCATTCATCTCCCACTGAGAGCAGGAACAGTTCTGCCTGCAGCTCAGAGAAACCACAGATCTGGTGTTCAACTCCCAGCGTAGCTGAAAGGTCAAAGGTCGTTCCGTTTACCGTGACTCCAATTCTACGGTTTTAAAACACCAGAATCCACTCAGGTCTTTGGCTCCGCCCATCTCCATCTTCACCTCCTGGACGACCCCGAGGTGTTCTCAGACCAGTCAGGATGTATAATCCCAGAGTCTGCCCTGGGGTCTCCCCAGTGGGAGGAGTCCAAATCAGAGGACCACCTCAACGGACTGCTTTTGATGCAGAGGAGCAGCGGCTCTGCTCCGAGCTCCTCAGCCTGTCTCTGAGGCTTCTTCACCACGGCCGACCGAAACAACGGCCCCATTACTGAGGACGAGGCCCTCACCCGTCGACTCATCTCCTTCTAGGTCCGACCATCACTCAGGAACAAGACGCCCAGATGTGACTCCACCCTGGCGGGATCAGACCCATTGACACGGTTTTACAGCGGCTGCACGTTCAAGCGCCGCGAGACGACGACAACGAGACGTTTCTCAACTCGAGGTGCCCGTCAGAATAGTTCTCAGGTACATCGAGTCCAACCCGTTTAAACTCTGAATGATGTGACGTCTGAACTGTAGAGCTCCAAACAGGGCTTGGTCTCGTTCAGACCAGCAAGCAGTAGGACATGTCCCCCGTAGGACATGTCCCCGTCACTGAGACATTTGAACAGTGAATGTAATTTTCCATTAGTGTTTTTCTGGACTGCACCTTTGTATCTAGACAACACACTCGTTTACCTCCACACACTCACTCATACGCTGATGGGACACACATCAGAGGGGTTCAGTGTCTTGCCCATGGACACTTCGACATGTGACTGATGGTGGAATCAAACCCCCGACTCTCCCATTGGAGGACGACCGCTCTAACCACTCAGCCACAGCTTCCCCTGTGCCCATTAAGTAAACCTTAATGGTTTTGGTGGAAGATATAGAAGTGGGGAGGAGCTACACTGAAAACAGCTGTTTTGGTTTTCTTGTTGCCATACTGTGGCGGCCATCTTGGATTTTGACATGGCAACCCGGTTTTTGATGGTGACCTACAAACAGCCAAACAGCAAAATGGAAGTGGTTACGTCACAGATTTTTCACGTTATCGTGCGCAACGTGCACGGACAGACAGTTTTCTTCCTCTTCGCTCCGTGACGGAACAAAAAAGTGTTTTTTATTTTAAATAAAATTCAACTATTGAGCCGAGGAGCTTGAAGCCTGCCGGCGGTAAAAACCCAGACTGAGGTCCGAGGCCGGTTCAGCTGTGGCTGCAGAGATGACGCGTGTGAGGACGTGTCCAACTCAGCGCAGCTGGAGGCTGATTGGTCCATCACGATGCTGGGTCGGGCTCGTTAATCAGAACATCACCGACACACGACCAGGAGGAACTTCTGTTATTTACAGCAGAAAGTGGGAGAAACGTTGGCGACATGTGGAAGGACTGACATCGCAAGCAGTTTTACAGGAAGTACTGGTTTGGTATCGACGAGTTCTGGTCATGCAGCAACCCGACCTCCATTCAGACCCTCCAGAGGGAACTCCAACGTGAATGGTTGAATTAAGAACCATGTTCAGAGCAGGACTTTAAGACCGAACCATAAAAACCAGGTTTTACCAACGAGGGCTCTAAAGACTGAAATGACGTCCGTTCAAACCCCCAACGTCCTCCTTCTCCTCCCCGTCAACCCTGATCCTGCCTTTTGATGGTCTGAAGACGCTCCCCCGTCCTGCTGCTGCTGTCTGCAGGACAGGAACTGGTTTCTCCCTCAGACATGCAGAAACTGTTTCACAGACAAGATCTGAAGACTGGGCCGCTGCAAGGTCCGGCTGCATTCATGGCGTCGGTTAAACGTCCCGTTCCACCACGCAGCGACACCGAAGCCTGAAGGTGCAGCAGAGACGAGTTCATTATGAAAACCTGCGGTGACGAAGGGTCCACATGAAGATCCTTCTCCGAGGATTCTGTGCAACTGGACTCGGAACTAAAGACGGGACAAAAACCTGCGAGTGTTCTGCAACAAGTAGAACATCAAGGAGCCGATGTTTGCCGTGATGGCAGCTTCTCAAAGAGTCCAAAATATGAACGGTTCTGTTGGAACCGTTTTAAGTCCAACCAGTGTCACAGAGTCATCCAACCAACGGTTGTCCTGTAACCGTCCATAAGAAGACCACTGGACCGGAGAGCACGTATGTTCGTTACGCTTCAGGGTTTGAGTTGATTTAGAGCTGACTGGTCCCTGTAGAACCAAACCAGGAGCTCTGCCAGGACCGTCCCTGCAGTCCGATCCTGCTTGAGGTCTTCATGGACAGGACCTGGAGAGACATGATGAGGAAAGAGTCTGGTTTTGGAACCTCAGGTCTCGTCTCTGCTTTATGCAGATGATGTGGTTCTGTTGGTGTCAGTCTGCACGGTGACACCAACAGAACTGTTGGACGGTTTCTTCTGCATGGACCCAGATTTTAATCTGAATCCACAAATTTTCAACCATGTTGAGGTTAGAGCTTAACGTCAGCTTCCTGCGAGTGTGTGATTTACTTTCTGCGAGTGTGTGATTTACTTTCTGCGAGTGTGTGATTTACTTTCTGCGAGTGTGTGATTTACTT
>NC_056506.1:49842273-49861663 GCF_014905685.2 Nematolebias whitei | reverse complement strand
CATGTTGGTAACATGTTGCCAACATGTTGATAACATGTTGGCAACATGTTACCATGTTGGTAACATGTTGCCAACATGTTGATAACATGTTGGCAACATGGCGCGTTAGACACAACTTTAACTTGCTGCTGCATCAGGAACAAAGAGGGCGACGGACTTTGTGTTGGACAGGAAGCTGCGGAGACGCTGAGCTTCTTAAAGATGGACGCTGCGCCTGAGTGGGCAGGAAGCTGCATCGTTGTCCTTCAACTGTCAGACATTTCTTTTCAGAGCTGAAGTGACAACAAACAGCCGAGGAACATTTAAACCCACACGTCCTTTCAGCTGCTTGAAAAAGGCACCAGAGCATAAACAAAACGTTCGCCTGCTTTTTGTTGAAACGACTGCTACATCCAGCCTGCCTGCACTAAAATGTTCGGTTTTTGTCTTCTTTCACTCAAAGGAGGACACGGGACTTCTGGATTTCTCTCAACCACCCCCACATCCGCCCGCGCCCAAGAGCTCAGAGTTTTCACTTTACTGACTTCCATTGAAAATGAGCTGAACCTGAAGTGAAGGGTCCCTTTAGTTCAGCACACATCAACTATTCTGGCATCAAAAGGTTCGGCTCATATAGAGACAGCTGCTTTTGAAACTTTTTGCTGTTAACTACTGTTTAGCTGGTTTTACGTTTAAGCTAACTTTTGGCTTACAGCTGCTGCTTTCCTTTTCTTAGGTTTTAAATTTGTTTTGCCAAGTTTAGCTTTTAGCTACTGTCTAGCTAATTTTAGGTTTTATTTTTTTTGGGAAGAAATTTAGCTATTAGCTACTGGTGGATGATTTTAGGTTTTAGCTACTGTTTAGCTAGCTGCTATTATTGAACAAATTTTAGGTTTGACTTTTGTTTAGCCAATATTTGCTTTTACGCACAATCTTTTTTTAATTTTAAGTTTTATTTTTTTTATTTTTGTAGTTTTAGGTTTTAGCTAATGTTCCACTGATTTTAGGCTCAAGTTACTGCTTCGCTAATGTTAGCATTTAGCTACAATCCTGCTAATTTTAGGTTTTATTCATTATATTTTATCTTTCAGCTACTGTTTTGACAATTGTAGTTTTTAGCTACTGTTGTGCAACATTTAGCTTTTTTTTAATGTTTAGCTTATTTTAGCTTCTGTTCCGCTTGTTTCACCGGACAGTTCAGTTTCAGCTTCATCAGCAAACTTCAGTGAAGTCCTTCGGCTTCAGATGCCGGACTTTCCTTCCAGAACCTGGTGGCGACCGTGAGCAACAAACCCCAGATCCAGGGCTCATTCGTACCCAGACGGAGTTTGACCAGAACCTCTGAGCTCCGCTCGGCCTGAGGAGGAAGAGTCTTTCCACTCGAGAGGTTCTCGTCAGCAAAAACGCAGCAGAGACCCAAAACCAGATTTTTGTTCAGGCGAAATGGAAGCGATGAGATGAAGGAAGAGGAAGTGAAAGCAAGAGAACAGAACAGGTGGTTTTGGCTCGGCCCGTTCGGTACCTGTCCAGGTCCTCGCTGTCCTGCATGTTGAAGAGCATGGAGGGGATCAGCTTGTCCATGTGCTGCGGCTCCCAGATGATGGCCTGCAGCTCGTCGTTCACCGTCTTCCTCACAACGCCCTGCAGGCCTTTGATCCCAGCCACCCGGATCCTGAGCAGGAAACAGAGGCGGTTAAAGACGGGCCTTCAGCAGAAAATAAAAACCACAACAGACCAGTTCAGGGTAGAACTTATGAAGCATTAGAGCAGGGGGTGTCCACACTTCTTCATCATGGAGCTGCTTTTAAAGTGGTCTACCTGCTAGAAGACCCTGTGAGAACAACCTCTGGAAACTTCAGTGTTTTTCAATGTTTACTGGGAGTAATAAACAAAAAATGAGCAAGTTTACCCAAAAATGCTGTAGTTTTAATGTCAGTCACGTTGCCAGATAAGAACTTATGAACTACAGTACTGTCACTTTAAAATGATAGTATTTTGAGTTAAACTGTCAGATGTGCTGAGTAAAGATATTCCAAGTTGAGGTGTGTGTTGTGTTTATTGAACATGTGCACAGAAAAGAAGGGGGTAGATGAGACTTTTTAAATTGATCTGGCAACCCTGATGCAGGCTCAGCTGCATTCATCGTGCATGACAGTTAGTAGAGACGGTGGCGTCTTCACCAATTGGACTATTCATTCATTCAACCTTTATTTAGACGGGGCTCAATGGGATGTAACCGTGAATCCACCAACGTCTCCTTGGAGCCTGGAGTTTATTAGTTTTGCTCCTACAAGCTGAAAAAAGGTGAGCAGCACAAAAACACTCTGCTCTCTGACATTTATTATAACTGTTGTTATTTATTATAACTGTTATATTTATTATAATTGTTCTATTATTATAACTGTTATATTTATTCTAAAAAAGTTCAATCTGGTCCTCTGGACATTGAAAAAACAAAAAGCAAAACAATATAGAAATGTTTCGTCTCTCATCCTGAGGACTTCCTCAGTCTGAGGTGCTGTATTCAGCTCAGTCTCTTAAATAGCACCTTCTCAGAGTGGATCAACCAGTTTGCTGCTGACAACCAAAACCAGCTGATCACATGCTCAAGAAGGACCATCAGCCTAACAATGGATCATTAGCACCTGATGGCTGTTTACTACTCACAGAGGGCTGAGTGATACTAGCAATCACAGCATTGTAAGAGGGGGACAGTTGAACCTGGAGGCTCCACCCCTGTTTAATGATGGACGGTTTCTTTTCACAAAGATGGCCTCCCTTACTCCTCTCAAACCATCGCTTTTAACGAACCAAAAGCACAAATTTAGAGGGTTAAAGCAGATTTTAAAGAGAAAAGAGAAAGGGAGGGGTCCGTGAAGAGCACCGGAGGTTTGTCATCCAGTGTCTTCAGTAGAAAGAGAGAGAGAAGAAATGATTAAGCCAATAAATGAAAATGAGGTTATATTTTTCATTTATCATGCGATTAAACTGATTAATTATCGCGACAGGCCAAGTGGAGGGTTGTTGGTTCGAGCACTCCGCAGCCGTTTGGTCTTCTCCGTGGACCAAAGGATACTCGAGTCAGTGAATGACAACATGAAGAAATCTGCTGAGGTTTTGTGAACTCGAGTTTAGACTCGATTCCTTTTAGAACCTGATTCAGACCTCATCCGTTAAAGTGTTCAACCCAAGAACCGAATGAGGGCGGACTTCCTAAGAACCTTATTTGTTGCTAAACAAATAAATGTATACTGCAGCTAAAACCGATTTAAAGACTTCAAAGCTTTCCTTTAAAGTTGCTGCACAAACCCAACGTGGCACGACCGGCAGCCGAGCGCCGACAGTCTGCACAGCCGAACGTTTCAGAGCGGTCCGGCTGAGTCTTTGTCCACCGCTGCTGTTTCTCACACAAAACTCTCTGAGCAATAACAAACTCGGGGCAGGTGACCCCGTCTGCAGCGTGATCCAATCAGCACCACAGAAATTCTATTTGGGATTTCCTCCCCTCCTCCAGCGAGTCGCCGCTGAGTGGAATAATGAAATACAAAAGCAGAGCGAGAAGTCGCCCCGTGTAGAGCAGGCCGCTGTGAGGTATAGAGATAACTGGAAAATAATCCCAGCATCCCCGGCTCACCCCCCAAATCAGACACGCACACCCTCATACATACAAATAGAGATAAAATTCACATTTTTATGCACAAAGATTCTGGTACGCCACCACTGAAGGGGTCTCATCTGCTGCAGTCCAAACTCTGTAAAGACGCTGTGAAGGCAGAAAAACGTTCTCCTACAAGGAATAAAACAAAAACCGGCTTCAGATGTTTTCATCAGTATTTTAATCTAACGGCAGCCCTCTCTCTGGGAGAACACAACTAAATCAAAGAATCAATACCTGTTTAGAAATAAGACTGATAGGATGGGGGAGCTGCAAAACAACTGTGTCTTTTTTAATAAATAATAAATATTGTGAACATGATGTGGATAGAATGATAAAGTTACTGTACAGCATCACCTGTTCGTTTTATTTTCTAATTTTACATTTAGGGAGATCTAAAGAAAAAGTATCTTTACGCCTCAGAGGTTCTGCTGCATTCAGAAGATTTTTAAGGTCTTGACGTTTCTAAAAACATCTTAAACACGACACTGTTTCCAGAAATGTCTTTATCCACAGAAACAATGAGAATGACCCAAACCGCTGCAGTAACTTCATCAGGCCTATAGGTGGTGCTGTAACACTGCCATGAAATTACAACAAAAACAGGAAACAAGGCGGGACGCGTGCACGGAAAGCTTGCAGGCTGGTGTGAAATGTGAATACAGTAGTCGCCGTTTAACACGGGGGGTTTCCGTTCTCAACTTCCTGCGATAAGTGAAAAACTGCAATGTGGGAATAGTAGTACAAGTAGCAAGTAGTAGTTTATTTTAGTATATATATATATATATATATATATATATATATATATATATATGTATATGTGTGTGTGTGTGCCTGTGATTGGAAGATCACCGGTTCAAGCCCCGGTACCGTCAACAAAATGTGGGTGGGGTAGGTGAAGCACTCACACCTGCCTCCACCCTCATTCGTCCCACTCTGGGCCCTTGAGCAAGGCCCTCAACCCCCACCATCTGCTCCTCTGGATGCTCTAGATGCAGCTCTCTGCTCCACACAGAGGCTGTGGTAGCTCGGTGTCTGTGGTTGCATCAGGAAGAACATCCAGTGTAAAAATAACTGCCACGTCTTCGTGCGACTCAGTTCGCTGTGGTGACCCCAACACAGGGAGCAGCCGAAAGAAGAAAAAAAATATATATATGTGAAGGCATTTTAAAGCCTTCCTGCACTCTTGCAATATTCTAAACAATGTTTCTAAACTCTAAATGCTCTAAAAGAGACAGAATGTCATGATCTCTGCTCTCTGCCTCCTGCCAGTGCTCTCGGCCACGCCCACTTCTCTGCTGCAGAGCGGACATCGTGACACGCTGCAGGAGGGAGCTCCTCCCTGCACCTATGGGCTGCACACAGGTGCATCAGGTGCGAAATCATTTAAAATAATTTATTTCAAATAAAAAAATCCATGCTGATCATGCGGCTCATCCATCAATCATCCAGTTGTGTGTCATGTCCAATCTTACTTAAAAAAAACCGCGAAAGAGTGAGTCCGTGAAAGTCGAACTGCGAAGTAGCGAGGGACTACTGTAAAAGAAAAAGTGGATGACCTCATGTCATGGGTCATCAGTTTTTAAAGGTGGTGTTTTGATCATTTATACACAAACTCAAGTGGACATTTTAAAAAATGTTCACTCTAGACATCCATCTCCTTTCGCTTCCATTGATCCAACACATCCAGCAGTGGAACCCATCAACTCTCTCCAGTAACACTCCAGCTCCTCCTGGGGATCCAAGGTGAGGAAGAATAATCCATCCAGCAAATTCTGGGTCTGCCACAGGGTCCCAGTGGAGCATGTCTGGAAAATCTTCCAACGAAAGGCACTCAAGAGGAATCATAATCAGATGCTTGAACTGCCACAGCAGCGTCCTTTTGATCCAACCATTAAAAAATATATACAATTTTATATCTTTTAAAATGCTGTTTCCATGTGGACGCAAGACTGAAACAAGCCCACGGTGTTCTTAAACCCTCTGAAGAACCTGCTACCACCCTGCATGTCCTGACAGATTTTTTTTTTGTGTCAGCTAGTATGAAGCAAGACTGAAGGGCTTAAGCAAATTATAAATTTCATATCAAAACAGCAATTTGCATATATAAATTTCAAAAGGCATCAACGGCAATGAAACTCCACAATAAAGTGATTATGGGAAGAAAAAAAAAGTTTTGTAGAGTTTTACAGAAAATGAAGGACCAAGTGGTCATCCTTGAGGAACTCCTTATAGGATCTGATAATGCATGGTTCATGGTCAGGAGAGGCCTTCCTTGTTCTACGAACTGCCTCAAACAAAATTTATAACAAATAAATAAATAATGGGAACATAAATACACTGTCAGATTTATGTTAATACGTTTTAAATCAATCAATACAAAACAACGTTCAAATGAGATATTTGGAGTTATAGTGTGAATTTCCCAACCGAGGGCTAATTTGATCATTTGTCTTCATACGCAAGACTTTTGACAGTAAAAGAGTTTTTGTTCTGGAAGTCTTTTCATTAAAGGTGAAGCGAGGCCTGTCCTCAGATTAACGCAGCAGAAGACTAACGTGATAATCTATAATGAGTTTCAATCTAACGAGTTATGACTCAGACAGGAAAAATGTGTCAACCGCAGCAAATCTGGGAACAAACCATCAGTAAATATCTGGGCTGCTTGCACATGTTCAGAAGCCATTATGGCCCAGAATAATAGTTTTGTTTGTCTCCCTTCACACACACTCGGCTCGGTCCTTTCATTTAAGGATTAGTGTTTCTCCAGAAGACGTACGAGGTTTGTTTGAATGGTCCACCTACCAACAGGCTCCTCAGGCTCTAATCCTCTGGGCTTGCTACGCTAAATATTCTCTCCTCGTCTCTGAAGATTGTTGTGCATGACTAATTATTGGTGAATGTTGGTTTTCCTGCACTCTCAAATTAAACCCTGGCTTGATTTATTCCTCCAGGAAAACATTTTCTCACAAGACCACAGACACTTGGACAGTGTACGCCCGTCTACAGTCTGAGGTCAGTTCTGATGAAAGCAGGTGTGCTGGTCCTCTGATGAACATCATGTGTCTGGAAGTGGTTCTTGTAGAGATGTTGCTGGAGCCTCACCTCAGACTGGGAGCAAAACTGCTTCTTTCCCTCCTGCGATCAAGAATAAACAAGTCCACCTTCCTTATAGTCTAGGGTTCTGTGTGTTCAGTGGTTTGGGCTCCTCGCTGTCACCGAGTCGACCATGAACTCCTCAGCTGTCCAACAGCTGAAGATTGGACCAAACTGGGTCATGATGTTGATGTAAAAGTCCAGAACCTCCACCAGTCTGAAGGACAGAGCGGTAAGTTCTGCAAACCGGCTCCTCAGTGAATCCCTTCAACCTTTTCCCAGCATTTACACTCAGCTGCTCTAACGCCACATTTTATGGCCAGCGTCGTTTCAAGTGCTCGTGTTTCACTCCGGGACGTGCAGCGGAGCCCTCCTGAGCCGTGTGGTCTCAGTGGAAGGGAGACGTTATGAAAAATGGATTGGGGGAGATGTATTTATACCTGTGCTTAATGGATATCTGTGGGATGAGAGCGGCTCTGGTGGGGATTGCGTTACCACTCCTACCACTCAGTGTTGCTGCTGATGTGAAACCCTTTACTGCCTTTAAAGTATTTCTAGAAATAAAACTACAAATGTAGGCATTATGGCCAATTTGGACCTCAGTATCCATAAGTGAAATGTGAAAATCAATCAGAAAATGTGTTTTATTTCCATCCAAGGACACGGCTCAGACTGGAGCAGCTGATTTCTCAGGCTAATGCCCAATTCCACCTCATAAAAAGGGAAATGATCAGGATTCTGTGCATTAACAGCTGCTTCAGGGAGCCTCGGAGCCAAATTAAACAATTCATCATTTGGTCGAGAACCACCTTGATTTTAAAGTCATATGCAGATGAGCTTTGCTCAGATCCTGGGGATAATAAGCAATGTGTTGTTAAAAGCTCTTCTCAGACAAGTTTCAAGATGTTTCACATCTTATAATGTTGGCTTGTGTTGGTAACAAACTGAAAGGGTTTGATATTTAATTAAAATAAAATAAACTGAATGTCATCTTGTGGATCCAGATTCTAAGACAAGAACCAAAAACAGAAAATGTAACTTTTAAAGAATCAAGAACGTTTTTGTATTTACCCGTTTGTGTTGTTTTAAACTAAAGTCGAGCTCGTTCTCAGACTGGAGTCCACCAGGACTGCACCTCGTCTCTGGTCCCGTTCTTCGTGGACAAGATCTGAAGGTGCGGTCATGGAGGGGAGGGTGTCTGGTTTGGAGAACCTCAGGGCCTCTGCTTTATGCTGATGATGGAGTTCTGTTGGCGTCTTCAAGGCTCAAGATGAGTCAGCTCTTCTGTCTCAGGCCACGCTACTCGAGGCTTCCTCCAGGTGGGGGTGCTCAAGTACCTGAGAGACGAACTGATGAATCGATGCCTCATGGGTAATAATGAGAACGTTGCTTTGGTCTGCTGTGATGAAGAAGGAGGTCCGTTACTGGTCTGTCTTTGCTCCAGCTCTCATCTATGGTCATGGGGGTGGACCATGACTTAAACAGTCTAATCATCTGAAAGGGACGTTCTCATAAAAGGTGCACAGGGTCAGAGATAAGGGGAGCCCCTGCTCCTCCTCATCACAACGATGAAGCTGAGGTGGTTCAAGCATCTAATTAGGACGTGGTTTACCAAACGTTCCACCGGCAGGAGAACCCAGAACACACTGGAGGGACCACCACCTGACCTCTCTGATCAGGGAACACCTTGAGATCCTCCAAGAGGAACTGGAGAGTGTCAGTGAGTGGGAGGGAGGTCTGGGAGTCCCTTCTGGATCAGTTAGATCTGCGACCTGACCATAGAAACAGGACAAAGGAAGAACTGGGGGAAGGTCTGAAGCAGTTTGGTCTCTCTGGGCTTCGTTCTTCAGGTTCAGTTCTAAAGGAAGCCTTCCTCATTGAACCCTGAAACATCATCTCACCTTCATAACTTGGTGGCACCAGAGATAAAACCGAAGCAGAAACCCACACAAGACCCTCTCTGGTTCCGTCCTCGGTTTAACCAACGTCTAAACGCTACAAACCGTTTAACGTTTACGCGGCTGAGAACAGGTCGGATCCTGGAGTTCAGCAGCCCACGTTTGTTCGTGGGGGACCTTACCTGCTCCTGGTCTCAGGATCTTCATGAGTCGAGTGGCACATGGCACTGAACTGGGAGACGAAGAAGTCGTAGCGGCGATGGTATGAAGGCGTGTCCTCCTCGATGTTGGCAAACTTCACAAACTAAAAAAAAAAAAGACATTTAAAAAAGTTACCGCCCGAAGGAACAAACACTCGGACCTTATTGTCCTCATGTGGTTGATGGAGCTTCTCAGTTGTCCAGGAGAGGGAAGCACGAAGAGGTTAATATCTTAAAAGTGACAGAACTGCAGAAAAACGATGGACTCTCAGCTACTACCAGTCACATTTTAACTCCGTATCTGTGCAAACGACCGACTTGTTTTCCAACGCTGACCAGACGTGGTGCTCGCTGGTCATTTCCTGCTCCAGTTCAGTCACGTCACAGTGAACGTGGCACAAACTGCCACAGCAGATGCATCATCCCAACGTTTAACCTTGAACCGTCCTTTAACTTCCTCGGGGGAAACATCCACCTCCTTCCTGAACGGCTTCAAAATATTAGTTGTAATAATTTATTTGACAAAAAGCTAGTCAGTCTTTTAAAGCTACCTCAGCCTGAAATACAAACATCAAACACGTATTTAAAAACTCCAGTCCACTGTTCTGACCCTTTAGAAAAGTGTTTTTTAAAGTGGGGGCCGCGGCTCCCTGGGGGGCCGTCAGGGGGCCCAGAAAGCTGGAGAGAAGATTAAAAAAAGCAAAAATAAAAAATAGTAATAATAATAAAAATTGCCCACTAGGACAATCTGTGTCTGTCATTTCCAGATAAACATGTTTGAGAAAAATTAGATTTATTTGTTTTGTTCTTCTGGTCAACACTTTGTTCAAAAGTTGTTTTTTCAGTGGGAAAATAATTCAGTGTTTAAAACGTGGTTAATATTTTTATGCCCAGCACCGTAATAATTAATTGAATATAGTGAATAAAAGTTAAACATTCTAAGAGTTGATGTTTCTACATATTTTGTAGCACTGTGTGTGTGGGGGGGGTGGGGGGGGGGGGGGGGCTCAACCAGAAGCTAATGCTGTTTGGGGGGGCCACGGCATGGAAACATTTGGGAACCCCAGACTCAGACCATTAAACTCTTCAGGATCGGTCGTCGACAACGACGCCTCGTTTTCAGATGAACTTATTCCCGGTCTTTGAACATGAGGTTTTTTTTGTTATAATCTTTTATTCTTATTCGTGTCTTTATTTTATGTATTTTTTAACTCTGCACATGATACAATCGCTAGTTTTCAATTGTTTTTCGCCTGCAGCAACTTGGAGCTAACTGCAGAGCACGGTGCACCTGGAAGGACTTCCTGCCTGCAGGAAAACCACCGGCAGTCGGCTGTGGACCGTGCGGTTCTGCAGCCTGCGTGCACGTGGAACAGCTCGTTACTACCAAATGTTTATTTGTGCGCTACAAGTGAGATTTTACTCTTTACACCCAAACTAAAATGATGCAGAGACTCTGGATTGGATTTTTACAAAGACCCTGGAATATAAAAGCAGAGCAACGTCTGGTGTAAAGATCAAAGAAAACCGTTACTGAGAGGAATGCATTAGTTTATGAAATGATAAATATGAGACTAAAGATGTTTTTATAGTGAATTCTAATGTGGCCGGTTTTTCCCCAAAAGACAAAAGAAGGATTAAAGCACGGAGGAGGGAGTGTCATGTGGCCCCATAAGGCTGACGAATAATCAGCCAATCTGGAACAAAGATTTAAAAACTGTTAAAAACTCTTTACTGCCGACGTGAACATAAGAAACAACAAGAGAACGGCAAACAACATTATACGATCGTCAACAAACTGTTTCTGTAGCACCCAACAGGACAAGGAAAGACCTTGAATAACCTCTGACCTTGATTTGTGACCTTAGAGCAGGGGAGATGAAACGTGTGCATGACACCGTCTAGTTACGATGCACGTTTCATTAAATTATCTTCAGAGGACCAGAAGTTCTGACTCCATCTCTCACACGATGATGGGCACCAGTGACCCCCCACGACCCGAAAAGGAGCGATCGGGTGGGTGGATGGATGGACGGACCAGAAGTTAGGGCCCGGACAAGAGACAGTTTTATGGACATACAGAAATAGTGCCAAGTCTTTCGACAGGCAAACAACAACAACAACAACAACAACAACAACAACAACAACAACATTAATAATAACAACAATTAGGCCGGTCACGATAAACAATAAATCAATTAATCGCATGATAAATGAAAATTATTGACCTCATTTTCATTTATCGTCTTTATCGTTTCTTCGTGTCTCTCTTTCTACTGAAGACACTGGATGAAAAAAGGCTCAACTCTTGTTCTTCACTGACCCCGCCCTTTCTCTTTTAAATCTGTTTTAACTGTCCAAAATCGTGTTTTTGGACAGTTAAAAGCAGCTAAGCTGAGAAGCTAAGCTACGAGCTAAGCTAACAGGCCGACCTCGAGGAAAAAACCTCCGTCTTGTCGAAGCTCCAAAATTCACTGTTGAAACTTGTGCCTTTGTGTAAAAAGTTGTTTTTCTCTGAAAAAGAAGCTGAGAACTTGTTTACTGATTTTTATTAAAAGCTTTGTGTGTAAAATGCTAAAGAGCTCAAACCACACCGAGCGTCCACCATTTTGAGAACCGAAGAGAGACAGCCCATGTCACGTCAAGGGGCCTCCCTCACTATCCATCCTTCAGTTCAAACAGTCTTATACTGCCATCCAGTGGTCAAAAAAGGTACTAGACACAAAATTAACCCATATTTCTTCTTAAATTTGACAATAATTACTAATTATTGTCAAATTTCAAACAATATTATCATTTATCGCAATAATTTCTGAGACAGTCGCCCAGCAAACGTTATCGTGACAGGCCTAACGACAATAATGAAAAATGGTGGAACACAAAACATGTTGTTGTATCTCTCCAGATTCATCTGCAGGAGATCCGGTTTGTTTCCTGTTCTGTCCCGTGCTCCTTGTTGTCCTGATCTTTCAGCTTGAATTATAAAGTTGCGCTGCAGTGAAAATGATAAGAGCCTGTTCTTGGCCCGTTTTTATTTTTCTTGCTCCCATGAGGCGCTGAGGGTCCTGTCAGGAGCCCCCCTCCTCCCTGCAGCTCTTCAGGACCCTCTCATTGTTCACCGCTACAAATTGCTGTGCATCGGTGACAAAGACGCTGCTGTAGCTGCAATTTCCTCTCATTTCAAAGCTGCCCTCTCCTGGAGGTAATGACTCAGACAGACACGGCAAATGGCTTCACTTCGGGGCTTCACTGGAGCTAACCACAAAAAAGGAGGTAATCCAGGTAATGGGCACCTGTGGAGGGGGAAGCTGTTGATACGACTTAAATGTGAGACCCGTCACGTCCAACAGACGATTCAGGCACAAGGTGGCGACGCCAAGATTCAGCTGCTTTAATGAACTGGCAAAAAAATCCACAATAACTGGAAAATATAGAAAAAAATTATATTTTGAAGCATTTTTCTGAGCAGAACTATGATTTTGAGCTTAAAAGTGCTTCAGCGCTAGTGAAGCTACTTCCAACAGCAGCTGAGAAATGCTGATATTTAAGTTAATCCACTTTATTTCTAAAGCTCCAAGTGTCAACAGAAGTCGTCTCAGGTACTGAGCAGAAACATTCATCTATAAAATAATGTTTACATTATTTATCTGAGGAGCAGATATCAGGTTTAAGGGTTCTTCTTTTAAAAGCTGAAAGAACTCCTCATTAAAAAACGCTTGAAAAGGATTCAGACCAGTTTCAGGAGCTGAAAACAGATCAAGCCACATCTGGAACCGCTCCTGATCCAGGTGTTAAAGAAAAAGACTAAAATCTGGTAGTTTGGCCCAAAAACGACTCAACTGATGTGATGGGTCACATTTGGTTAAGATGATTGTGATTAATTAATTTTATTAAATAAAACTAAACATTCTAAAAAAACAACACGTTTATTTATTTTGGAAACTTTGTGACGGAGCAGCTGTAACACACATCTGTTGGTCTTTAGTCTTAAGTGAAAAAAGTTAAAAAACTCCTTAGGTTTGTATTTTATGGGTTTGTTTGTCTGTTAGCAAAATATTTCTTGAACCAGTGGTTGGGCATTGATGAAACTCTCAAAGTAACCACTGTACGCACGACTGTCATTGACTTTTGTTGCCAACCTAATCCAAGATGGCTGCCGCACCTAAGCAACCTTAACAAATAAAAAAAGACTATAACCCAGTCAGTTTTACAGAGAGCGCTAAAATCAGACGTGGTAGTAGCCGAGAGTCATCCCCACATGTTCTGCTTCTCTCATAAAGTTGAATGTAACGTTATTTTCATGGTTTGACCAAATGGTTAACATTTATAAACCAGTTGGAAAACTGGGCAGCTCACTGGGTGCATGGATTCTGGATTTCCTAAGCAACAGAATAAAAGGATGGAAGGTCCTCCACTCTCATCCAAATACGGGAACACCACAGGGGTGTGTCCTCAGCCCCCTCCTGTACCCCTTGCTCACATACGACTGCATCCCCATTCACTCCACTACCACCACCGTTCGCTGATGACGCCACCATTACAGGGCTCATAACGGACAACATGGAACCAGCCTACAGGGAGGAGGTCCAGCACTTGACAGAATGGTGCCACAATAACAACCTGGACCTCAACACGAGTAAGACCAAGGAACTCATTCAGGAGATCCAAGTGCACAGAGCACTTGAGGGTGGAGAGCTTCCTGAGAAACTTATGAAGCTCACTGGACAGGAAGACGTGAGCTACACAGAGTTATTTTATACAGACGCCATCGTTTGACTTAAAAAAAACTTTGAACAACTTCTCTGTGAACTTCATCACCTCCAATAACCAGGTGGGTTTCTCTTCAGGGTCATCTTGTCATCTCAGACGTTACAAACAGCACGTTTGGTGTGAAGATCTCAATCCAAGGAATCCTTCACAGTTCACGACCTGAAACTACTTTCCTATGAAAACTGTAAATCTCTATGGGTTTAGATTAGAAACCCAGAAGAGTTTCTTATCGATTCACTGGGATTTATTCATCAGTTTTTTATTGTTCATCTGTAGAAAATCAACAACCAACTCATCAACGGGTTTTACTTTTCAAAACGACCCAATCCTCAGTGATCCACAGTCGCCTCTGCTCTAAGAACTTTACCCCACAATATTGTGTAAATGCTGAGTCAGCATTAGTTTTCATGTTTTGTTTTTATATTTTTGCATTCTAACTCCCGCAGACTTTGTGCCATTTTAGCCGTTCATACGTCCAAACCTTCAGCTCATCCAGGAGATCGCTGCTGTCACTTTTAGTTTTTATAACTTTTATACTTTCATATTTAACTTCATTTATAAATAACGTAATTTCGTTCCACCTCCTCATGTGATGAGAATGACAACAAAGAACCTTGAATGCCCCGCCCCTAAAAACAAATACATTATTTAGTTTCGTTCCTTGAAAAACAGTTCTGGTTAAAATCTGCTTCAGCAAACCTGCTTTGTTTTTGTTTTCTGATGCTACATTTAGCTTTTAGCTGGACTTTTGCTACTTGTACTTTTTAACCACCATTCTGCTACTTTCTGGTAGTCTTTAATATTTTTTAACTTTTAGCTAGTTTACTGTTATTTTTAATTATTATTGAATTTTTCTCAATAGTTAGCCTTTCGCTACCATTAGCTTTAACCTGTTGCTACACGTTAGCTTTTTGATACGGTTAGCCAGCCTTTTGTTTCGTTTAGCGTTAAGATAGTTTATTGTTATCTCTGCATACTGTTCCATTTTAGCTTTTAGCTGGCCTTTTGCTTCTTTTACTTTTTAACCACCATTCTGCTACTTTTAATATTTTCAAATTTTAGCTAACTTTTGTCATTTTTAACTTTTTTTTTGCTAATCTTTTACTACTCAGCTTTTAATTAGCATCTTTTTACTTTCGGCTATTAGCTAGTGTTTTGCATCTTTTTAGCTTTGGCAACTAAATTTCAGCTAATTCAGTAAATTTCAGCCACATAATAGCACTCAGCATTTACTCTAATTTTTACAGAAAGCACAATTTCTCTAGT
The DNA here is from genome assembly GCF_014905685.2 of Nematolebias whitei. Classification (NCBI taxonomy): domain Eukaryota; kingdom Metazoa; phylum Chordata; class Actinopteri; order Cyprinodontiformes; family Rivulidae; genus Nematolebias; species Nematolebias whitei. The sequence continues at coordinate 49,846,799 of NC_056506.1, read as the reverse complement.
TCTTTTGAGATTTAACCATTCGGTGTACAGCAAGGCTGAGTCCCTGGTCCTCTTGTGTTCTTCCTGTAGGCCAGCTCATTCAGAACCAGAATAAAACTTTTATTTCTGCACAGATGTCGGTCTGTAGCAGTTTGTACGCTTGTTTTCTTTTACAATGATCTCAAGTTGATTGTTACCTGTTCCCAGGTTGGTCTTTCTTTATTCAAATGTTTATTTGGTTGGACTTTCTGCCGACTGAACTTGTGCATCAACTGTGAAAGTTTTTTTTTTGTAAAAACTTTTAGAAAAGTGTGATTTTTACTGGTTACTGCCATGAAAGATGGGTGACCATGTGACTACCAGTATCTGTTAATGTGTTTATTTGTCTTTTAGTAAAATATCTCTCAAACCAAAAGATGTATTTTATTGAAACTCTAAAATATGTAATCATTGGATGTACAACGAAAAACCTTTGAGCTCAACCTGATTCAAGATGGCTGACACGGTCTCAGCAGATAATCAGCTAAAATGTAGTGTGGTAGTAGTTGAGAGTGATTTTAAACACATACAACACAACGCAAGTTCTTTGTTTAAAACTTCGGCTTGCAAATCAGCCGAAGATGTGATTCTTCAAGAAATGCTCATTTTATTTTATTTCACTTTAAAACGACTCGTTTTGTGAAACCCGGTCTCGTTTTGAAATGTTTTGTAGCATTTCAGGGACGATAATCACCAAACGTGTGATGTTTCCGAGTAATTAAACAGAACTGAAGCCCCGCTGAAAGCAGCCGAATGTCTTTCAACTGACTTGCTGTCATTTGTTAAGCTTTGTGTTTTTGTTGTTCGGCAGAAATCTCCAACTCATTAAACTGATACTTGGGCAGCAGAACAAACAGAAGCGTTTTGTTTTTCTCCGGTAGGCCACAAAGAAAACAAACACTTAAGAGGACATCGTCAGCTTTGTGGTGGGCGCCGTGAAGAAAATTTAATTAGCGCGTCTCTAACCTGCAGGCTGTCTGCACCTCAGCCCTCCAACCTCCCGGCTCTGCGTCTGCTCTCAGACTCTAAATACCACACATAAATAATGCAGAGCCGAATGCATCCGAACCTTCGGCTCCGTGTCCCGCTCGGATCAACCGCTAACAACGGCAAGGGCAGCGAGCTCGGACGGAAAAAACAACTTATTTCACCTTCAGAGGAGTTGAAAGTGGAGCTGAATGTGCTACAGCTCTTACACAGGAGGTGCTAAAAAGCATTTTCCTTTACCGAAGTTACATTAGCCATTAAAGCACCGTCAGCCTCTGGGCTGCAGCGAAAAACGTGTGAAAATAAACAAATAAATTCAAGTTGAAAGCAGATTATGAGCAAATATGACAAGAAAAATCTATTGAAAAAATACAGGGACGCTTTGCAAGAAAAGGTCAAATATGTGGCAGATAAGGTAAATAAACCTAATTTGCTGTTAAAAAACATTAACTTGAACTTAAAAACAAAAACCTTCAGGGAAAAGACGCAGATGTTTAGTGGTGAAATTATTTACTTTTTAATTTTTCCGTGTGTTTAATATTTGCTGTGCCTGCAGTGCGACATTATCCACACGGTGCCGATAAATCTGAACCAAGACGCTTCAGACTTTAAGGGCTTTTATTTAGAAAAATGCTCCAATTTAAAACCTCTAGAGGCACAAATTAAAAGTGTGAATCTGAGTGACTGCTCAGGCGGAGAGAATTAAATAATCTGCACTCATGACAAAAAGAAAACTGAAGTAGCCGAGAGACACGCCTCCATGTAGCCGGACTTTATACCGGAGCGCCTTACCGAGTTTGTCCCCAGAACCTGCAGGTCGGGCTCTCTGGACTCCAGCAGCTTGGCCACCATGTGCAGGAAGCTCTCCACGAAGGGTTTGATGCTCTGAGAGTGACACGCCATCAACAGCTGGTCCAGGGCCTCCATGGCGATCACCACGTACCTGCAGACACGGGTTTCAGTTGAAACTAAACCCAGAGCGTTATCTGGATCAAAACTCTCGAACACTTCAGGTTTAAACACAAACTAACAACCTTCAGTTAGAAATTTAGTCCCTAATTAATAAGAATTTGTAGCTGTATACAACACCAAGTTGGAAAGACATCAGCAATGATTTTATAGAAGCAGCAGTACCTGCTCGTCGACCTCGGAAGGGTCAAAGGTCATTACAGAGACAAAGATTATTCACACGAGGGAAACATTGAAGACAGCTGCCAGGAGTGGTAGCAGACTCACCCTGAAGGTCAGACTGTGCAATGTTTTACCGAACGGCCTCTGGGACCTTGTACTGGGACTGTGCCGCTTCCCTCCAAACATGGCCCGGTGCATTATGGGTAAACAACAGGTTTAGCCTCACCCGTAGCGGTGTCGCACCACGTCTCTGCTCAGCCTCTCCGCCAGGTACGCCCCGATCCGGTCCAGCTTCTCCGGAGCCGAGACAGCGTAGAAGGTGAGCTTCTCCATGTCGGACTTGCTGAGGCCATCCTGAAGAACAGAAACAAGTCCACGTGAGCAGGTTCCAAAGGCTTCGGTCTGCTGTAAACGTGTTCTGAGAAGATCAAGAACAAGGACTGGAAAAAGTGTCCACGTTAATCATTTTAATCAGTAAACGAGGAACTAGAGAAGTAATGTAGGTGGCTTCAGGTTTATCTTCGCTCCTGTGCCGTGGGTTCGAAACTCCCTGGTGGTGTCGCCTCGTCACACTAAGTGGGCGCCAAACTCGGTAAAGAAAAGCACCCACAGTGTGACGGGAACTGGACAGATTCAGGTGGAACCAAATATTAATGCAACATTTTCATCGACTCCAGCAGGACTGGTCGGACCTGGATGTAGTTTGGTCCCAGTCAGATCTTTTGCTAACCCATCTGAGCTCAAGAGCCACGTGCAGCAGCTGTGGACGGACTCGCTCCAGGAGGATACAGTGGGTTTAGACTTGTCTCGAGGGAGGACAAGGGACCAGCAGCGGGCCTAATCAGCCGTTTGAAATTATAATAATGTCTTCACCAGCACTTCACAGACATTTAGGACCTCCCAGGTGTGTAAAGCCTCTGATGACTCACTTTAGGGTCCTCTGGGAAGATGTTGTCCACCAGTCGTTTGTACCTCGGCCTCAGCGGCCCGCAGCAGCCACACACTCCTAAAAGAAAGAAAAGTAAATGTTGGTCTCAGGACGTCAGGAAGCCAAAGACAAAGCTTCATACCTTTACAACTTCAAACAAACAAAAACTGACGGGAAAACAGAAGTTGAAGGAAGAAGACTGGTTTTAAGAGCAGAGCGTTTTTACTCGGCACCTCTGACTCATGCCGGCCTCTTTCGAGACAATCCTGACTTTGTATTCAGGAGCAGGAAGAGATAGAGCATCTATTGACCGACATGAATTAGTATTAGCAGCCGCAGCCTCCGTATCAATAAGAAGTGACGAGTCAGAGTCACGACTCAGCGGCGTGACGTGAGAAAGGTAAAGTCAGAGGGGACGTCTTCGTGACCGGAGACAAGAAAGATGCTGCAGGTTCCAGCGTGCGCTGGGCTCATTCACCTTCCAATCAATCTCTGCTTATATGACGAATAAATAAACATTTAGAACTTTGCCGTCAGGTTTTCTTTTAGTGTTTGCCTGTTGCCCTTCTCAAACCAAACAATGTTAAGACAAACTTAACAATCTCCCATGAGCCTCTGCTCAGAGCTCCAATGACCCCTTCATGCTGTGTAAACACCAATCAGGCAACAAGGAGTCACCTCAACACCCCCAGAGTTTATTTTTGCAGCTATCCAGTTTGTCTGCAGCCCTCGGAGTGTGGAGATTAATCAACTTCATTACGGCTCGTATCAACAGCCGGTTGTCAAAGCAACGCTGCCTCTGCAGAGGCTGGAAAATGCTCATTATGGATCCTGCAATTACTGACCGCATGAGAGCTTAGAACAAAGCCAAAGTGTGAGTGACCTGCAGGACTCATTGGAATTCAGCTCCAACACCTCCCGCAGCTCAATATTCAGCACGAACAGCTTCAGGACTTTATACCAGCAGAAAGACCGACTACAGGTGTGCACGTCTGCCAACGAGCACAAGCAGCAGCAGTGAAATGAACCTCAAAACTGCCCAAAGGAAAATAAAACCACTAACTGGTACTTTTAATCTTCAAAAGTCTTTTAAGATTGACAATCCGGGATGAATCAATCAGTTGGTAATCACAACCAGACTGTTTTTAAGTTATCCAGTTTGACCAGTGACTAGCTGGTACAACACGTAAAAATCTGGTTTTACTTTCATTTCCAGTAAACGCATCAACACTTCCTGTCGTTGGCTGGGAATAGGCAGCAGCTCCCTGCGACAGAATTAAGAAGTGTAATGTTGGTGTGGTGTCAAGGGGCAGGTAAGCTGGTTGGAATGGTGCATACTTGTAGGTCAATATAATGTGTATTAATGGGTTAGTTGGTACAGTATCAGTGGGACCACTGGGCTGCTTGGTATGGCACCAGGCTGGTTGATAGGTCATTGGGTAGGCTGGTATGGCGCAGGGCT
>NC_056506.1:49825618-49842263 GCF_014905685.2 Nematolebias whitei | reverse complement strand
CCAGGCTGGTTGATAGGTCATTGGGTAGGCTGGTATGGCGCAGGGCTGGTTGGTAGGATATTGGGCTGGTTGGTAGGGTGCCAGGCTGGTTGATATGGAGGTATTAGTAGTTTGATATGACGCGTATTGATGGGTTGGTTGATCTAGTGTTGGGTGGATGGGTAGATTGGTTATTAAGGCACTTGGTGGACAGGTCACAGTTGGTTGGCGCAGTATTAAGTGGATGTGTTGATTGATTGGGTGTGTATGTGGACTAGTTGGTTGTTGGATGGGTTAGTGAGTAGGCTTGATGATTTGGTTAATTGGTTGGGGGAGTGGATTGGTAAGCTGGTTGTTTGGATTAAACTACTGCCCAAGTTGTGTATTTTCACTACAGTTCAAACCTCAACGTTTCTCCTGCAGGAGATTAAATTCATAGGAACTTGTTTGCTTGTATAGAGGCACCAGTGGTGCAAAATGAATGACAGCAGACTCAAATGACATTAAAATTCATTCTGGCTGAAAGCATCATGGCATCAACACTGTAATAGAGGCGATGCATCAATTTAAGTGTCCAGTAACGCATCTGCGGAGAAGGCGGCATAATCACAGCCAGCCTGAGATCAAGAGATTGCGGTGGACGCATAGACTGATAAATTACACTCAAAGACAACAAACTCGGCTGGCTGAGAAAAAAAAGGCAATTACAGAAGATCAAATGCATCATCCTGTTGCAACCCAACACAAAGGCAGGCCGACATTAATACAAATGTAAGCACTTACATCACCACCTGCTGCCACAGATCACCGCTCAGGCAATCTGCACCCAAAGGCGTCAACAGCTTAACAGTTTTTTATACTCGATAAAAAAATAATGTGTAAACTTTAAAAATATATAAACTGCTTAATGCCACCGTCTCAACAATTACATTTTTATTCATGCTGCTCTGCCGTAAACAAGGAGAAAGAGGGTTCAATCAGTGGTTATTGATCTTTATTATTTCTCAAAGTGAAGAACGTGAACGACCAAGTAACACCAGCTGTGAATAATAATCTGATTTCCTGGTTAAGGATTAAATAGATTGGTTTTAATCTCAATATTGATGTCAGAATGGTAGTTAAGTGAACTGCCTTATTGGACAAATAACCTGGGATTTGTAAAATCGTTTAAAAAGTCCATTGAACCAAAACGTTCAACAGTTAACCGTCGTTTAAAGACTACATGACCAAATATGTTACGCCAGTTTTAAAGCCGTTTATTAAAGTTTGAAGGAAATAATCTAGAGCTTTAATTTCCTACCATCAAGAAGAACATCGTACCAACATGCAAATATGAAATGGTTGTAAATTGTGTTTTATTCATTTAGGGGTCGATTGAAACATTTAACATTGGAGCATTTTAATCATGTATTAGTCTGTTTTACCAGAAGGTTTACCAAAGAAGAGTTGAACCCACCGGAGTTCAGCAGGCCTCGTCCGTTTGAGGCTCGACTGTAGTTGAACGCTCCGTCGGCCTCAGTTCGAGGAACCTGCCTGTATCTCCTCAGGACGGCACGAAGAGACGGCATGACCGAAGCAAACGTGAGCAAAACAGAGGTCCTCAACAGGTCCAAAAGTTCTGGAAATATCCACCACAGGAGGGCAAATCAAGTCCTGGATCTACCTCGCCAAGTAAAACCAACTCTTGCACCTTCTGACAGGTCCCCCCTGACACCAGCTCAACGTGACATCAATGACGAACAGCAGGTTGGGCCAATGAGAGCACAGTCTTGAGTTGGGCTGTTTACAATCACCTGGGATTACCAGACTTTGACACTGAAGACAAACCCCGGTTGGTCTAATGTTCCCCTGTCCACGACTCGAGTTACCAACCTGTGTTCACAGGAAAATGTGATCCAGCAGAGATAAAACTGGGACCAGACGAGCGTTGAATATCCAGGTTTCCATTCAAACAATGCAAACAACCAAAGACGCTGCTGGTTTGAGATCAATACCCTCTTACAGGTCACGTGTGTTCTGGTGAGAATCAATTAAACATTTATAATTACAACTTTAATCCTAATTGCATGTTTAAGAAGTGGAACAGAAGCAAAAAAAGATCAAGTTTGACTCAAAACCACTGGACTATTAATTAAAAAGTTGAGCTCTGATGGGACTGACTTTTAAAAAGCTTCAACTCACTGAAGTGTTTTCAAACCTTCGAGTCATTCCTTAAAACGACTAGACGCAGTTTAATTGTCAGTTTTGTGCCGTAAACGTTAAAGCAAACAGCGGAATCGTGCGAGAGAAACCATTGTCACTTATCGTGTCATCTGGAGCAGTTCTTTAAGTGAGAAACGTTTCGTCCCCCATCCAGGGGACTTCCTCAGTCTGCGACCTGCCAACCAGATCTGTCCCATAGGTAGCCTTCACTGCTGTGTTTCAAGACAACCTCCTGTTGGAATCTCAGAAGTAAACTTTTAACACGTGCAAACAGAGCACACCCATCCAAAACAATTAATAAACAACAATCAAATATTTTAGGCCAGAAGTAGAGCTGTGGGGTTCAAAAATTATGGCTACGGGCTGGGGCCGGGTCGACTCAGATTTTTTGGACCCGAGTGCAACTCTAGTCAGATGGCTAACTTGCTACTCACAGAAACAGCCTGAGGACAACCAAGGCCAAAGGGGTTCAGAAAAACGGTTGTAGCTCAATCATCCAGGTAGATAACAACAACAAAGGTTGTTCTCAGGATGTTTCTGTGAGTAGCAAGTTGGTCATCTGGTCTAAAACATTTGATTGTACACGACAATCGATTGTTTTGGATGGGCGTGCTCTGTTTGCACGTTAAAAGTCCACTTTTGAGATTCCAACAGGAGGTTGGTCTTGAAACACAGCAGTGAAGGCTACCCGTGGGACAGATTTGGTTGGCAGGTCGCAGACTGAGGAGATCCTCTGGATGGGGGACGAAACATTTTTCACTTAAAAAACTGGTCCAGATGACAGGATTTAACCTTTTTTGTTATTAACTACCTTGATGATTGAGCTTACAACCTTTTTTCATCTTCACTTATCTTACATTTACTGGACTTCTGTTACGTTGTCAGAGTTAAAAACTGATCCATGGCCGGTCCAGAATTGTTCCATTAGTTCAGCTATGATCAGGTGTAACAGACATCCAGGGGACGTTCAGAAGGGCTGTAAGGTAGCTTTAGAAGGGTTCTGTGCTGGTTCCTGTGTCATGCTATGTCTGTAGTTGCTGCTGGATGTTTGCATTTCCCTCAGGATTAAAACGAGGTGGGAGTGATGACTGACTGAAGGTGTGGACAAAGGACGTGCATCTAAAACCAGGGACCTAATCAGCAGGGGTGATGGCCATGTTTAATCTAGTAGATTATGTTCCTCAGACTGTTTGGGTTGTAATAAAGCACAGTGCTTTGCTGGGGGAGGGAGTTTTACTGTGACAGGACGATGTTTGTTCATAACTGAGGAGAAGATGGAAGTCCTGTCACGAAAAGACACAGTTCCCCCTGAACCCAGGCAAGAACCTCCTCACCTTGTCCTGTAGGTAAATGTTGGCGTCCTCTGCCGCTGAGAGAAAACGGGGAATTGGAAATACCTGCCTACTGACAAATTGTCGGATTTCCATTGTGGTGTGTGGCTGCATCCCGACGCAAGAAAGGTTCTTTTAGAAAATTGGGATGCCGGGTCAAATCCAAGATGGCTGCCACCATATAAAAATAAACCTCGTGAGCTGGATGTGCCAACTTCCTTTTTAGTGTGTGGCTGCAGCTGGGTGTAAAAGTTGGAAAACTGGGTTGCCAATAAAAAAAATGTACCTCCCTCTGTTCTCCAGTGCAACTCCTACCCAGCTTGAAAATCTTGCAGTAAAAACATGAAGGTTTACTTGCATCCCGTTTAATTCCAGTCCAGAAAACACTCGTCTCCAAAACTACAAACATTTACTGTTCAGGTCCCTCAGATGGGGAACATGCTGCTCGTTTGACCAGAACTGTAGGAGAATGTTACTCTGCATAGAAAAGTCCTCTAAAATGTCTAAATGCTCCACACAACACAGCATTTATTAAAAATCAAAGTTTTGATCAAATCTAAAACCGTCACTGAAACATTTGAGGAAGCTCAGTAATCTGAAGATATTTAATCTGTTATTTGAGCCAGAAGGAGCTGAAAACAACAGAGAAAATTTCCTGCACTTTAAACCTGACCTTTCCTGAGTCTGCAGAAAAAGCTGCCTAAAGGCAACAATGTACAGAGTGTTTAAGCCCAGGAATTATCCAGAACCATGTTGCAGTAGAGTCAGCATGACATAAGTTGAACATCCACGACTGTGCGATTAGAAACAAACTCAACAAATGGGGTTCGTTTGGAACAAAACGTTTGCTTCTGGAACAAAACAAGACCAAAGTAGAGATATGTACTAGAGCCCGACCGATATATTGGCAGGCCCGATATTTTGGGCCGATATTGACGTTTGGGGACATATCGGCATTGGTGATAACTGTACCATTATGCGTCGATTTAAATACTTCTAATTCTCACCTCTAAAATGCTAGAACCAGTGTAATTGTACAATGTAACCAGCAGAGGGCGCATGAAGACAACTTTCAAATCATGGCCGTTCACTTTAAGTTTCACTTTCAGCACAGCTGAAGCAGGGAGCAGTACTGTGTATTTTACTGAACAGAGCACGGTAAGTTTATTTGAACTGATCTGTAAACAAATCAACAATAAATTCTCTTCAATCCTCCAAACTGATGGTCTTTAGCTACATGCCTCTTAAGTTAGCAAGCTAACGTTTAGATAACCTAGCATTGGCTATGGTCTTGTAAAACTTTATCCAAAACAATAAATATAACGTAGAGGTAAAATATATCAGTGTTAGTAAAGTTATCTTTGTCGTCCTCAATGAAATGCATCATTTAGTCTGAAATCTTTACTTCTTTACAAAGAAAAAACAAACTCTGCTGCGGTCAACACTAATTAGACCTTCACCATACATGACTGTTTAAACAATGAACAGGAAGGATGAAAACAACAAAGTCCATGCTCAATAATCCAGGTATACAATCCAACATTTTTCAGTCAGGTCATCTGGACAGTTTCTTTTTTTTTGTGCTGAAACGTTTTGCCTTCCATCCAGAAGGCTTCATCAGTCAAGGAAACACACAACACAAAACTGATTCTTCCTCCAACAGCGGAACAAACCAGTTCTGTTGGTGCTAAGATAGTCTCTTTGTCACGCCCCCTCCTCCATTGCCGGCCCTCTTCCTTGTTGACAGTCATGTCAAACTGGTTGAAAACAACAAAGTCCATGCTCAATAATCCAGGTATACAATCCAACATTTTTCAGTCAGGATGTCCATCCATCCATCCATCCATTATCTTTACCCGCTTATTCCATTTTGGGTCACGGGGGTCGCCGGTGTCCATGTCCAGCAATCACTGTGCGAGGGGCGGGGTACACCCTGGACAGGTCGCAAGTCCATCACAGGGCCACATAGAGACAAACGAGACAAACAACCATTCACTCTCTCACTCACACCTAGGGACAATTTAGAGTTACCAATCAGCCTAACATGCATGTTTTTGGTCTGTGGGAGGAAACTGGAGCACCCGGAGAAAACCCACGCATGCACGGAGAGAACATGCAAACTCCACCCAGAAAGGCCCCTGGACCGGGGTTTGAACCAGGGACCTGCTCGCTGAGAGGCAGCAGCTCTACCAGTTGCACCACCGTGCTGCCCTGGAAGGATGTTTCTTTGTTTAATATATATTTATGTTAACACGCTTTATGGACTTTATGGTGAATAGTGGAGGATAGAAAATGTGAACGCACGTTAGGAAGGCTCTTTTTTATGACCAGTGCTTCACTTGTAAACCTCCTGTGGGACTACATATAATGTGGATCTGATTAGCTTAGCTTCATGGTTGCTAACAGCTGCGCTAAATAAACAAGCCCCACTCCACTCGTTGTTTTTCTAGATTCTTAGGGGTGGACAAAGCTCAAAACTTTTCAGCCATTATACTGGTTATTGGTAGTCAACTCCCCTTCCCAGCATTGGTATCGGCAACAGCCAATATTTCCATATCGGTCGGGCTCTAACATGTACCTATAATGCACAGCAACAAACAAGTAATCATCAAAAATACTCCATCCCAGCTATCGGCATGATGGTGGAGGGCTGACTGAGGCTGTGGCTAAATGGTTAGAGCAGTCGTTCTCCAATGCAAGAGTTGGGGGTTCGAATCCACCAGCAGTCACATGCTGAAGTGTCCCTGGGCAAGACACTGAACCCCTCATTGCCTCTGATGTGTGGCCCTTCGGTGTATGGATGTGATAAAACTGATTAGTCTTTGTAGAGATCTAGTATAGAGCTGTATGAACTGGTAAATGAGGCACAGATTGTTGTAAAGAGCTTTGAGCCTTGATCAGATAGAAAGGCGATGTACAAGTACAGTCCATTGTTTGAGCTCCTTGCAGTCATTGAGTGGACCTCTGGAGCCAGATGTTATGGTTCTGGACTCTAGCTGCATCGGCACCCTTCAACAATCCTCCAGATACATTCTGGCTCACACTGATGGTTATAATTCATAAACACATTCAACGAACAGCTTCAGGTCTTCACCGCGCCCTCATAACACTGAAGCAGCCAAACCGTCGGCAGCTACTCATAAATCTTTCATCATCATGTGTAGGTGGTGAATTTAGCAGCACAGACTCAGGAGAGCTCATTTAAATATGCATGTAGGGTCAGACAGCAGGAGGGAAACTGAGTCCCGTGACTTTCTGGGTTCATGTTTCCAGGACGGAGGAGGCGCAGGAAACCGGAGCTCTGCGGAAACAGGCAGGTGAGAAAGTACGGGAGGTGGTGACGCACATCAAAAGCATTCTTTTAAACCCTGCTACAAAACAAACACCGAGCCCAAAGGGTGCAAACTGAAACATGAATCCATCAAACTGCAGAGACTAATGAGTGTTGAAACTGAAGATTATGTGGGCTCCACATCGGAGCTTCAGAAGACTTAAAGGACACAGAGAAACCAAAACACCAGGGTTACGGTGCGTCACCGCCGGTCCAACGTCAGAGAATAACGGGACCCCGCAGCCGGTAACGTGCGCTGGTTTCATTACGTTCAGAAAACAAGCTCCGTCACAGAAGAAGCAGACAAACCTCAGCAGAGCCGGACTGCAGCGGGTTCCTTTGGGTTAAAGTCCGTTCTGATCAGCTGATCAGATGAAACGTTCTCACGCTTTACGACCTGACGAGGCTCCAAACTGCGGCCTGAAAACTGCTACAGAGCTTTCTGCTTGGATTAAAGATGCAACTTGTTAAAAAAAAACATGTAAAAGTCATAAACTTGTCATTTATTGTCTTTTATGGACTTAAAAACAACTGAATTTGAGAACTATGAAACAAATCACGAGTGATCGTCCACCTGGTTCTGACAGACCCACGCAGTGACCCTGCAGCTGAGGGCATCTGAACAGGGAATGTTTGGAGCTTTGGACAGGAGCATTTTTTCTGAACTGGAACTGAACAGGGAATGAAGTAAACCTAAATGATTTTGGTGCAAGATATTCAAAGTGGGTAGGAGTTAAACTGGAGAAGAACAGAGGGAGATTCTTGTTTTGCTTGTCCGAGGCGGCGCAGAGTGACGGTTTCATTTTATCCACCGCCAGGTGCAGTGGAGGAATGGTCATGGTCAAGAAGTGGTCATGATGCTCGCCATGGTTCTGGTCAAGATGCTTTCGATGGTTCCTCTGTAGAATGTGATGAGGACATGGGGTGGGACTGAGGTGTGATCTCTTCTGGCTACAGAGGAAGTGCAGACACCTCTGGGCTTTCTTCACCAGGGACCCGGTGTTTCTTGACCAAAACAGCTGATTGGTTATGTGCACCCCCAGGAACCTGGTGCTCTCCACCACCTCCACCTCCACCTCCGTGTTGTTTATGAGCAGCGGCGTGTGATGTGGTTTTGTTTTACTGAAGTCAATAATGAGCTCTTTTGTTTTGCTGACATTCAGAACCAGGTTATTTTCCCCACACCAGTTCACGAGGTGTGCCACCTCTTCCTGATACGCCTGATCCTTTTTGTTGCTCATCAGTTCCATGACCGTGGCATCATCCACATACTTGATGATGTGGTTAGTCTCAGACCTGGCAACGCAGTCGTAGGTCATCAGTGTAAAGAGAAGCGGACTCAGAACACAGCCCTGGGGGACGCCCCTGCTCAGACTGATAACAGTGGAGGTGTTCCTCCCCACTAGTACTGACTGTGGTCTGTCAGAGAAGAAGTCAAGGATCCAGTTCCTGAAGGTGGTGTTGAAGCCTGGTGGAGCCAGTTTTCTGACCAGCTGCTGTGGGATGATCGTGTTGAATCTGAGCTGAAGTCCACAAACAACGTTTGTACATGGGGGTTGTTCTCCTGCAGGTGTTGCAGGCTCAGGCGGAGGGCTGAGGTGATGGAATATTCTGCTGAGCAGTTGGAGCGATAAGCAAACTGGAATGGGTCAAAGGAGGGAGTCAGGTTAGAGGTGAAGTGTTGCTTCACAAGACAATCCATAAGATCTGGAGTTCAAGTTTTGGTATGCAAGACAGCGGGCGATATGGATTCTCCAGAAATACCAGGTCACAGCTGCGACGGTCTGAGTGAGCTGAACATTTTGATGCCTGAATGGTTGAAATAGCCGAAGGTTGGCTGAAGACAAGAAAACTGTGTTAATGCTGACTCAGCGCTCAGAAAGAACAGGATTTTATTCTGAGTGTTTTTTGTCTCGAGGTCCTGCTCCTCACCTCAGGGTCCTGCTCCTCGTCTCGGGGTCCTGCTCCTCGTCTCGGGGTCCTGCTCCTCGTCTCGGGGTCCTGCTCCTCGTCTCGGGGTCCTGCTCGTCATCTCAGGGTCCTGCTAGTCATCTCAGGTTCTTGTTAGTCTCTGGGTCCTGCTCGACTCTGGGTCCTGCTTGACTCTGGGTCCTGCTCGACTCTGGGTCCTGCTCGACTCTGGGTCCTGCTCGACTCTGGGTCTTGTTTGTCGTGTCAGATGAACGTCTGAACCACGTTTGTTCCGGTGCAGTCAGTTTCTGTTGAGCGTATCTGAGGACGGGTTAATCAGAACGGACGTTTGTCCAGCGTCTTCACGTCCGGACGTTTGAGCTCCTCCGTCCTGGAGTCGGACTCGTTTCAACAAACTGCTCTGAAGGAGGTGGAACACAAACCTTCAGGTTCAGCATGAAGCTCCAGTTTGATGGAGTTCTGCTGCCCGACATGTTCTCCAAAAGACAGAGACTCGTGTTTGTGTCTCGCAGCGAGCAGGATGGGCGGGGCTTAATCGAGCGTGAAAGGCATCAGATGACCTCTGGTGCTTCAGCTCAGCTGTCAATCAAACATCTGTCAGCCTGACGCTGGAGGACGGCGTTCAAACTAATGCACGAGGTCCTTCACGCTCAGGTTCACCTAAAAACACTGAGGTCCAACTTTAATGGGTCAGAATCAGTAATTACTGGAGGAACCAGAGGTAACTGGACTGTTTCAGTTTAACGTCTATAAAATTAAGAAACTATATGTGAAATTGTTCCATATGTAAATAAAACTGTTTATAAAAACTAGATTTCAAAAATGCATATCTAAATTTATATTTGAAAATATTAAGATGAGCAAATTAAATAATCAAAAACAATTATCTAAATTAACCTGCATGTATTACACTTAAAGAAAAGACGATGTTAAATTATTCCACCCACTGAAGTCCATGTTCAGCAGAAAGTTTTCCCACGCTCGGATGTTTGGCCCATTTGCACAAATTAACACCAATTAAACAACTGCATAAATATTCACCCCCTTTAAAGTGACTGCACTCATTGAACTTCCAGGAATTCTGTTAAATCCATCTTCAAAAAGTAGAAGGAATATGGGACGTGTGTAAATCTACCAAGAGCAGGACGACCTCACAAACTGAGATGTGGAAGAAGTACAGTGAGAGACCGCCAAGACACCTGTGAGCACTCAGCAGGTGAGACGGGAGAGACTGTGCATATAGCAACTGTTGTCCATATTCCTTCTGTCTAAACTTTCTATGAGAGACTGTGCATATAGCGACTGTTGCCTTAGTTCTTCATCTAACTAGGTTTTAGGAGAGACTGAGAATAGAGCAACTGTTGTCCGTGTTCTTCCCGTCTAAACTTTATAGGAGAGACTGTGCATATAACTGTCAACAACTGTCAACAAGGAAGAGGGCCGGCACACGAGGAGGGGGCGTACCAAAGAGACCATCTTAGCACCAACAAAACTGGTTTGTTCCACTTTGGAGTAAGCTGTTGGGGGAAGAATCAGTTGTGTTGTGTGTTTCCTTGACTGATGAAGCCTTCTGGATTGAAGGCGAAACGTTTCAGCACAAAAAAAGAAACTGTCCAGATGACCTGACTGAAAAATGTTAGTGTGCTTATAACTGTTGCCCAAGATCCTCACCTGTCTAAACTTTATAGGAGATTGGGCACATAATCAACTGTTGCCTACATTTTAATAAAGAATAAATAAACCCTGAAGGCAACCTGATTCTGTCTGTAAAGATCTGTTGTAAACACAGTCTCTCCCAATCATTTGAAACGACCAGTTAAAGTCACTTCTCTGTAACACTTTGACTTTGGTCAGTTTCAAGTCAGCGTTGTGGCTTCGAGTCAATGAAAGGTACAAATAAATACATAATTTAAGCCAAAGTGTTTCCTTTAAACTGCGTCGACCCACTGAGACCCTGCAGCTGCTGAAGGGAGCAGGCCACGGTTGGATTAAACCATCATCCTCCCACTGAGGCTCATCTCTCAAGATTATGGCTACCTGACACTGCTGCCCGGTCTCCGATTGGTCTTCAGGAGTGTCGGTCAACCAGAACCAGGTGTCTGACTGGTCAGCCGAGCCGAAGTTCTTACAGAACAGATCGATGGCTGCCTCCATGTGTGGGCTGTTTACATGACCCTGAAACCTGGACTCTTTAAGCCCCCCCCTCTAATCTGTCACCGTCTCAGGACGTAAAAAAAAAAAGCGTCCTACCCCAGTCCGTGTTCTCTGGATCCATCTTGTTGGAGGTGAAACGGCTGGTCAGCCTGGCAGGTGGACCTCGACTCCTCCGTCTCTTTCCCTTTCTGTGTTCCTACCCTCACTGTCTCTCCCCGTCTCTGAACCCCCCCCCCCCCACCACCACCACCACCCCCACACACACACCCTCCCTCCTCGCACGCCAACAGTCATCGCTGACCTTGCAGTGCTTGTTTCCCCTCGCCTGCAGCAGCAGCAGCTCTGCAGAGTCCAGTCCAAACGGTTAAACCCTCTTCAAGTCCCCCTGTAATGATTCTTCAGAGAGATGGGGGCGATGGGGGGGGATGGGATTATTTCTTAGATTGAAGGTATTTTGATCAACCTGACTGGAGAGTAATTATGCAGATTACTGAGCTGGACTGAAGGAATTTAACATTATATTTACAGAAGAGAGGAGCTGTGTGTTGCACGACGACGTGCACGTACCTCAAGGACTAATGTGGGGCCAGAGCAGAGCATGATGGGATTTAGCTTCATTTCTACATTTACACATATTTTCAATCTCCACTAAACGTGTTCTGACAGAAACATGCCTGACGGTGACATCCATGCAAAAATAAGAGCAACAGGCTCTTAATAATAAGTTAAATAATAATTAACTAACTAATAACTAATCAATTAGATTTCAAATGTAAAAACAATAAAAAACACTGAAGCTCGTTCCAAAAGTGAAAAACAGAGATTTCAGTGAACAGAGTCAGAAAAACGTCAAAAAGACAGAGAGAGATAAATGTTTAGTTCCAGAGATGGACGAAGACAAGAAGCTGGACGTGGACGTCCTCGTCGCCGAGACGTTTGAACAGTGAATGTTTGTAGTTTTCAAGATGAGTGTTTTTCTGCACTGGAACTGAAAAGAGAATGAAGTAAACCTAAATGTTTGGATCAAAGTTCACGCTCAATAATCCAGATTTTAAAAAATCCAACAAAGTCAAGTCAGGTCATCTGGACGGTTTATTTGTTCAGACATTTGTCCTTCATCCAAAGGACTTCATCAGTCTGAGGAGTCACCTCAATGGAGCATGAACTTTGATGTTTTGAACCACTTTAGCTAGGCTGCCTCAGACGAGTCGACGGGGGAGAGGGCGGGCCCCAGAAACCATCTTATCACCAGCAAACTGGTTGGTCCACTATGTGAGAGTGCTGCTCGTGGGACCGAGTTTGTTTTGGCTCCTCGGACTGAAGAAGTCCTTTGGATGAAGGACGAAACATCTCAACAAAAAAAGATACCGTCCAGATGACCTGACTAAATGTTTGGAGTGTGAGATATTCAAGTGTGGAGGAATCGGGTGTGGGGGGTGTGGTTTCTTGTCCAGGGCAGCGCAGAGTGATGTATCCTGGAGAGGAGGGAGACATTTTGTTCACCATCAGGGACAATGGAGGAGCCAGGGGGTGGCCAATGGTGGCCTTGGCTCCCATTTGAGGAAACTATTTTCCAGTTTTATACTACTTACAAGTATTTTCCACCAACGGTTTACATTCTCACACACACACACACACACACACACACACACACACACACACACACACACACACACACACACACACACACACACACACGTAAGATGACGGCCATCTTGGATTTTGATATGGCAGCCCAGTTTTTGATAGGAGCCATTCTTACTCCTACACGTAGCCACAGTGGAAGTCTGTCCATTTTTTGGTAACATTTTTTAAGTTATCGCGCTCATAACATCGATGGACGGACGGATGATATTTCCAAATCCTCCTTTTCACGGGATAAAAACAGAGACAAGACAGAGATAAGACACAAGACATGAAGATAGAGATACCGTAACTGCAGGTGTAGAAGCAGCTACATTTTCCTCACTCTTTGGACCCTGAGGTTTACATGCAGGGGCTGCTGATTTATGTATTTTCTTGTCATTTTAATAATTTATATGTTTTTATTTTATTTTGACAGACTTCCTGCCATCTCTCAGCAGCTTCCTGCCACTGAATAACATTTCCTTTGACAGAGCTGGGCGCCCACCCCTCTTGGGGGCAGTCTCTTGTTAGAGTGAATGACCTCAGGTAACCACATGGACCAAACCTCTTGCTCATGGTTTCAATTGTCCTACACATAACTCCTCCCACTTTGTCATCATGTGACCAGAAGTCTAACCAGAATGACCAATGAGGTACTCACAAGGACCATCCCCCAAGATAGACGTGCACTAATTTCTTCAGATCAGTTACGTATTTTGCGCCTCATGCACAGACCATGTTCATCTGTTCAGCAATAACGGAAAACGCACGGAGTTTTCAAGTTAAAATTGATCGATCGGCTGTCGACGAAGGAAACAGAGCTGCCGTCTGTAAGCTCTGTACCAACGAGCTGATGGTCAGGCACTGGAGACGCACAGCAGTCACATGCCCAAGTGTCCCTGGGCAAGACACTGAACCCCTCGTTGTCTCCGATGTGTGTCCCATCAGTGTCTGAATGTGATAAAGCTCTGATTATTCTTTGTAGAGATCTAGTATAGAGCTGTATGAATGGGTAAATGAGGCACAGATTGGTGTAAAGTGCTTTGAGTATCTTAATAAGATAGGTGCTATACAAGTACAGTCCATTTACCATTTATTAAGCCGTGGGTCTCCACGGTTCATTGTCAGGATGTGTGAACTGATATGGACCGAGGACGAGCTCCTCCTCTCGTGTCAGATATTCTCCCCCCCGAGCCTCTTAAAGAGCTGCTCGGGTCCAAACAAGGACAAACGTCAGAGTCCAGGATCAGACGGGGTCTGGACTGCTGTGCTCTGAAAACTAAACACAAAGGAGACCCACTCAAGTCCTCCGTTTTAATGATCTTTAAGATCTAAATCCTCAGATCGACACAGTTCGACTCAAACTGTAACAAAAGAGCTAAAAACAGAGGAGAGACCGAACAGCTGACGTTTAGTTCTACCGCCTGGTCTTCACAGGTCAGACCGACACAGCTGAAACTCAGGCAGTTCAAACGGAGGCGTGTAAACATCACGGTTCTCCTCACAGGAGGAGGAGGAGGCACCTCCCGTCAGCAGGAGAAACCAAACAGCAGCCAAAGACTCGTTCTGTTCAAATCTGGACAAGACGAGACGCGGAGCGTCAGCGCGTGGGTTAGGAGCGACTCTCGGCTACGACCACGCCGACGGTTGGCTCCATACGTGTAAGAGACATTTTCATGTTTGCTGAGGTCACTTAGCTGTGGCAGCCATCTTGAAGTAATGAAACGCTCCATTCATTAAAAAATACAATGTTCCATTTGGCTTTTTTACTGTTAGCTTTTAGCTAGGCTTTTACCTTTACCCACAATTCTTCTACTTTTAGCCTTAAGCAGCCTTTAGCTTTTTGAGCCATCAGCTTGAGGATAGCCTTTTGTCACTTTTAGCTTTGTTTAAGCTAATCGTTGGCTACATTTAACTATCAGTTGCCCATGTCACTTCCTTTAGCTCTTAGCTAGTGTTCTGCCTTTTTTTAGCTTTAGCAACTTAAAAAAAAAAATAAATCAGATTGAACCTCGAGGACTCGTTTACAGCAGAGACCTGATGTGAAAAGAGTGAAGTGGACGATCATGAAAGGAAAGTTATAAACTGGAAAATGAATGAAAATGATATTTAAAAAATAAAAACAGCTAGGTTAAAGCTGATTCCGTATTTCTGTCTTCTCACAGAAAACGTCGTTCGTGTTTCTGTTTCTCTCGTTTCTACGAGCCGAGTGAGAAACTGCAGACTGATCTGTACTCTGCCTGCAGCTCCAGACCCGAGACAACACAGAACCAGCCGAGGAGGACGGTAAATCCTCACTAAAGAGCTGAACAGCAACGAGCAGCCGAAGATGAAAGCCTCCCGTTAGGCTCCTTTGGGCAGAACAAACTGGTTCTGGGTCCAAATCCCAGCCAAGGGAGGAAGAGTCCTCCGCTTCAAAAACACCGAACTGATGCTTCTAAATGACTTCAGCGTCGACAACAAACTACTTCCTGTTCCACCTGGGACACAGAGGCATGCTGGGTAACTGGCTCTGCCCACCGGGTCCAACTGTGACGATGTGACAGAACAGAACCGTTTAAATTCTCAGGAACAGAAACCAGAACAGAACTCAGCAGGTCTGAGTCGACTCGTTATTTAAAGCTGCAGAGACGAGAAGGTTCAGCTGCAGAAGCACAAACGTGATGAGAGGAAACCAGAAGACAGCAGCTAAAAGCTAAGCCTAGCTAAACCTGCAGCTAAATGTAGCAGAAGGTGACAAGTGTGCTGAATGAAGAGAGAGGACCTCCGTGTATTTTCTGGAGAGAATCTTATAAAAAAGTAAAAGTCAACAGAAGAGCACATTCTTAATGAAGCTGAGCATTTCGATGCACGTTTGGTTAAAATAGATCAAAGAATGGACAAAACGTACGGAAGAAACAGAAGCGGAAACTAAACGCTGCGTTCACACATCATGGACAAAAACAGCCGTCGAACCGTAAAGAACCATTTAATTAAACATTCAGCTAGTTTATGAAAATTATTCTAATAGATACGTCCATCAACTTCTGCGTGAGCCCTGGTTAAGATGGAGTCTCCAGCGTGTCCTGGGTCTTTTCCTCCCAGTTGGACACGCCCAAAGACCTCCATAAGGAGACATCCAGACAATAAGTCTGAACCTCCTCAGCGCTCCTCTGGATGTGGAGGAGCAGCGGCTTTACTCCGAGTCTCTGCAGGAGAACTGAACGTCTCTCCTGATCTCTAGGGGACAGTCCAGCTGCCCTGCAGAGGAAGCTCATGTGGACCAGACCCCGAGTCCTGGTGTCAAGGTGGTGAGTTCGACTGGGTGGTACACAAACTATGTCCCGGGTTAGGAGGACATGGAGGTAGTCGGAGTGAGGACAGAGGACACAGTGAGATGGAGGAGGACTCTCTGTGGAGACCTTGAAGAAGAAGAACCGTGTCCAAAGGCCGACTGGTCCAAGGTGATGGGTCAGACAAAGAACAATTCACTGTACCTTCTGGACAGAAGACAAGGAGCTCCATGTCCTCAGCCTGGACATGGTTCACCAGGGCCCACCAGAGGGTGAGGTTCGCTGGTGCACGCCTGGAGTCTTGGAGTCTGGGACTCTCCCCATGGGACTCAGGTGGGGGACAGCTGAAGGCGGGGGGGGGGGGGGGGGGAATGTTGAGTGTCGACTGACTGATGAAATCTGCTAAAGAAGCTAAAACTGACTTGTTAAAGAAGCAGGATGCTAGCTAAAAGCCAAAAAGAGCTAAATGTTAATCCAAACGGTTTTAAAACATTTTTAAAAGAAATTTGACTTGTTTCTGTAGTTGAAGATGTTTTGTTCCCAAACCAGAGAGCGGCGCTCTGATTTTTATATAAATAAATACATATTTTTTTATAAAATCTAAACTTTTTAAAATAAATAAAGTTGACTTGACCTTTTTAAAAAGCTTTTTTTAAGTTGGCATCTCCTGCATGACAGAACAGCTTCACTGGCAAAATGAATTTTTTAAACGGCAAAAATCTAATTAAATAAAGTAAAAGGCAAGCAAAAAACAGTAACACTTTAGCTAAAACCAACAAAGTCCATGCTCAATAATCCAGGTTTACAATCCAACATTT
>NC_056506.1:49824625-49825518 GCF_014905685.2 Nematolebias whitei | reverse complement strand
GGGGCTTGCTGCAGTACTGATTAAAGTCAAACTGCTCGATGCGACTCTAAAAGCTCAAACGGTAATCAAATACCGCCATTAAGCTCCGCCTCTTCCACCAATCAGCTATCGACGCTGCCGTCGTCACGGTGACGCCAACACAAAGAGCAGCTTCCTGCAGGGGGGGGCTGCGGAGGCCTGGCATCCACACATCATCCATCTGAAAGATCACCGCCAGCCTGGGCTCTGAAATGTAACGACTCCATCCGGAGTGTGTGTGTGTGTGTGTGTGTGTGTATGTGGGGGGGGGGGGTTATTATTTTTTATTTTGGGCTCCAGACTCCGGTTTCTTATTGGGCTCGTCTCAGCAGCCGAGAGGGGAAATGTTTTCTGTTCAGCAGCAGCTGGTTGTCTGTCAGGCAGGAGAAAGGAGAGGGCGCCGAAAGTCCACCGCTCCCAAAATAGCATCAGGCTCAGACTTTACGAAGCCGGCGTCATGACTTTATTCATGCCGCGCTCCACCGGGCTCGTGCTCAACATTTAACGAGGTGAAGGAGGGCCGAAGACAGAAACAGCCGAGTAGAAACGTTTCTGGAGGAGCTGAAGACAGCTCAGGTTGTTTAAAAACAAAACCTTCGGCTCGTTCAGGAGACTGCAGCCGTTTCTGTAACGTTTACACTTTTCAGAAAAACAGTTCCTGCTGCAGACAGTCCAACCTAAAACTCAACAAAACTGTAAGAACATGAGCCGCACGGCTTTAACCTCCAGGTGGACATCAGCTCATGTCCTCCACACAGCCGAGGAGGTCCAGGGTTCAGCTCATGTCCTCCACACAGCCGAGGAGGTCCAGGGTTCAGTTCATGTCCTCCACACAGCCGAGGAGGTCCAGGGTTCAGCTCATGTCCTCCACACAG
>NC_056506.1:49806878-49819625 GCF_014905685.2 Nematolebias whitei | reverse complement strand
GTGTGTAGTGTTGTGTGTAGTGGTGTGTAGTGTTGTGTAGTTGTGTGTAGTGTTGTGTAGTGTGGGACGTCCAGCTGAGCTCACGGTGTCCTCTGATTGGACGTTTCACATTTCGTCTCTTTTTGTTTTTATTTGAACAAAGTTGCGGGCAGCACGGTGGCGCAACTGGTAGAGCTGCTGCCTCTCAGCGAGCAGGTCCCTGGTTCAAACCCCGGTCCAGGGGCCTTTCTGGGTGGAGTTTGCATGTTCTCTCCGTGCATGCGTGGGTTTTCTCCGGGTACTCCGGTTTCCTCCCACAGTCCAAAAACATGCATGTTAGGCTGATTGGTAACTCTAAATTGTCCCTAGGTGTGAGTGAGAGAGTGAATGGTTGTCTCGTTTGTCTCCATGTGTCCCTGTGATGGACTGGAGACCTGTCCAGGGTGTCCCCCGCCCCTCGCACAGTGATTGCTGGACATGGGCACCAGCGACCCCCGTGACCCAAAATGGAATAAACGGGTAAAGAAAATGGATGGATGGATGGATGGATGGATGGATGGATGGATGGATGGATGGATGGATGGATGGATGGATGGATGGATGGATGGACAAAGTTGAATATTTTAAAAGTTTCTCTCGTTAAAGTCAAATCTTTGAATCCACACGAGCTCTGGTTTTATTTTGTTCCTCCTCCTTTAAAGTGTTAATTTATTATTTTTGGTTTTTCTTCTTGTGTCGCTCCTTCAGATTGTTTTTTCACTTAAATTATGATAATTTCACCTTTAAAGTAATAAAAAACATTTTTAAAAAATTATTTTACAAAAATATGTCAAACGTTCATGAAAACATACAAAGAAGAATAAACGTCACAGCTGACGTGATTGTTCTAGATTCTAATATTGACATTATTTATTTTCTGATATTTTATGGCTGTTTTGAAAACAAACGATCTGATGAAGAATTTACATCAATAAGTCTGTTCTCACATTAATAAAATATTCATATAATAAATTATAATTAATAAAATAATCTTATTTATAAACATATGTCACTTCCTGCTACACGCAGCTGAATGATCTTAATGAGCGCTGAAGAACAGCTGATATTTGCTGAAAGCAGGAAAATAAAAGCTGAAAGCAACAGAAAAACAGCTGAAACAGCAGAAATGTAGCTGAAATGAGCAGAATGAGGTAAACTGGGCAGCGCAAGGCTGAAAATATTTTTAAATCTGAAATTAGAAAAAACAGCTGAAAAGGCTACAAAAAAAACAAAAGACAGAAATTTGTTCACAAAATAACTGAAAAAAATCTAAATTTAAAGACAATAATCTAAGTAGCAGAAGAAAATGAGCAGAATGAAGCTTTAAGAAGCTTAAATGTAGCAGAATCACCTGGATTAGACACAGAAAGGCTGATTACAAACAGCTACAATTAGAAAAAAGGAGCTGATAAAGTTAAAAAATGCTGAAAGGAAAAAGTTTAAGGCAGATTTTAGCAAAAAGGCTGAAAAAAAAGGCTAAAATTAAATGAAAAACACCTAAAAAGTAGCTGAAAAGGCAGAATATATATATGAAATTTGTAATTAAAAAAAAGAAGCTGAAAGAAGCAAACGGCTGAAGAAAAGCTTAAAATGAGCAGATGAAGGTTGAAAACAGAACAAAGCGCTCCGTTCATTGTCAAGAGACAAACATGGCCGACAGAGCTAAACACTTCAAGCACTAAAAACTTCACAAAACACAAAAGTCACAGCAGAACGTCCCGAACGAGCCGAACGTTTTGATTTACAACGTGAAGAAATAAATCTCAGTCGCGGGAACGATTCATGAACCACGGAGTTATTCTAAAATTAAAGTTTTTACCTCCTGAGCCCAAAAAACTAAACCTCAGACTTTTTCTCGTTAACGTCCAAACATGTCAGTAAAAAGCAGATTTAAGAACAAACAGGTTTAACAACTTTACTTTTTAAACCTGCTGTAGCTCTTGTACCAATAAACGATCAATATCGATCTGGGGATTTTAATTAATTTCACAATATCTGGATCAAACCAATTCAAGATGGCCGCCACAGCCTACTGGTCTGAAACTTTAATTCTGTTAATTTTGGGGATAATGAGCTGAAGCTTGGTGTGGTAGTAGCTGAGGCCGATCCCCAACAGATCCTCTGAGCTCCAACAGATCACATGTGAACTTTGTGGCGGGCGACATGCATTCCTTCACACGACAGCGACTTTATAATTTATTAAATCATCGGTTTAAACAAATAAAATGACTAAATGAGCTCCTATTCGTTAGTAATATCGGTTATTCCCCGATAATCGATACAGCCAGCCTACAGGTGACCCACAACAAGTCAGTGTCCTTGAACGCACCACCGCACTTCTTGACTTGAGTCGTGTGCGTCGCGGTGATAATTAGCTAAAGGCAGGGTCATTGAACGCAACATGTTGTATTAAAAACGTCTTACCGACTGGCATCCCGGTTCTGGTGGATGTACCGCAGCCCCCCCTCCTGTGTGCGCCCGGCAGCTTCGACGGTCCGGTCCGGTTCGTCAGTTAGCCTCCATGTAGCCTCTCGTCACCTGACAGCGGCTCTGAAACACAGAACCACCGGTCCACCTCACTGACAGCACGGCTCCACGGGACACCGAGCCCGGGGAACGGTCCGAACCGTCCCGGGTGGGTTTAACCGAACTGACACCCGCCGGGACGGGCTAACGGAACCAGGGGGACGTTAATGAGCGCGGTTCGGTTGGACACATACCTGTAAACAGCGGCGGATTACCTCCCACACGCTCCCGCGGCGCTTCCTGCTTCTCCGTGACAGACAACACGGAAGTGCTGCAGCTGCCGAAACGCACGCGCCAAAACATATGGTTCCTGAAAGTAGACCGCGCCGGGGTGCGGCTAATTCCTGCCGCCTGAGTCAAGGTGTTTTTTTTCATTTTTTCATTCAACCTTTATTTAAACAGGTAAATCACATTGAGCCTCGAGGACTCATTTACAAGACAGACCTGATTTAACAAAGAGTGATGACAACAATGGACAGGTATAAAAAGGCATAAAGATTTTTTTTTAAATTATTATTATTATTTTATTTAAAATAAGGTGGCAAAAAAAGTAACAAAAACAGCTGTTTGAAGCCACTTAGAGAGGTCAAAGGTCGAGAGCTTCAAATCTTTTTACAAGATATTCCAGGAAACAGGAGCGGAGTAGGAGAAGGTCCTTTTGTCTAGTTCAGTCCTCACTGAGGGAACACTGCAGGTAATGATGTCCTGAGAGCGCACGCTGTAGCTGCACTCACACAGAGACATGTAGGAGGAGATGTATGAAGGCAGCAGACCAGGAAGTGATTTAAAGATGAAGATGTACCAGTGGGAGAGTCTGTGTGAAGTTAATGGGGACCAGTTAACCAGTGGATACTGGGTGCAGTGGTGGGTACGGTAGTTACAGCCAGTTATGAATCTTAGTGCACCATGATAGACAGCATCCAACATCTGCAGCATCCAACATCTGCAGCATCCAACATCTGCAGGGTTCTTGTAGGAGCCTTCATGTAAATAATGTCACCGTGATCAATGGAGGGAAGGAAAGTCACAGATACAAGGTGTTTCCTAACATTCAGAGTTAGACAGGATCTGTTTCTGAAAAAGAAACCCAGTTTAACTTTCAGTTTCTTTACCAAGTTTTCCACATGGAGCTTAAAAGAGAGATGTGAGTCGACCAAGATACACAAATATTTATAGGAATCAACAAACTCAATGAGGACACCATTTGAGGATAAAATGGGAGGAAGAACTGCTGGGACCGACTTCCTGTTTGAAACAAGCATCCCTTTGGTTTTGTCAGCATTTAGGACAAGTTTGAGGTGAAACAAATCAGATTGGATGATGTAAAAAAAAATAAAAACTCTTCTTTCGGCTGCTCCCTTCTTCAGGGGTCGCCACAGTGAACTAAGTCGCACGAATGTCAAATGCAGATTGCAAAAGCTGGAAAGCCTTATCAACTGTTTTAGCTCTACAATAAACAACTGTGTCATCAGCATAGAAATATAAGGATGTGTCAAGGATGCTCTGACCTACATTACCTATGTAGATTGTAAAGAGGGCGGGTCCTAAGACTGAGCCTTGTGGTACACCATTGTACCATTATGTTGAACACATTGCCTCCGGTCTGAGAGATAGTTAGATATAGTTTTACTGTAACACGTTCAACTCCACTTCTTTAAACAAATAAATTAATATTTTTAATATAGGGGCTGTGTTTTATATACAGTTGAGAATGGTTGATCAAATGAATGTTAACCTTTGAAAATTATTTTAGAAAAAATGTATATATATTTCAAACGTGGAGCTCAGAGTATGCGTTTTGAAGGACTTTCAGCTACAACCACACCAAATTTTAGCTTTATATCTGCAACTTTAGCTGAACTGTTATATTTAGTGTTTTATG
Source organism: Nematolebias whitei (assembly GCF_014905685.2). Taxonomy (NCBI): domain Eukaryota; kingdom Metazoa; phylum Chordata; class Actinopteri; order Cyprinodontiformes; family Rivulidae; genus Nematolebias; species Nematolebias whitei. Next base: position 49,815,199 of record NC_056506.1, on the reverse strand, counting down.
AGGTCATTGGCTGTGGCAGCCATCTTGAATTGAGTTGGCTCCAGAGGTTAATGAACTCCCAAAGACTACAAGTTTCATTAAAATCCCTGATATTTAGCTAACAGATGGAGTTGATCTGGCAGAGTGTTTGGGATGACTTGGCTACTACCAGGTCAAATTTATTCTCCATGTTTGAGTTATATTGAGACATTTTTCAAGTGACTGTGGCGGCCATCTTGAATAACTGGTGACTCCATGAGTTGTGGAAATATTTTCCATTTAAAACTTTAATTTTGTTTGTTTCATTAATTCATCCAGCTGGTTGTGACATATTTTGCTAACAGCCACATGAGCACACAGGTGGGCAGCCGGTGATAATAAGCAATTATCTTTTAGAAATGGCGATTTTAAAATGGAATACGGTAAAAAAATAATAATAATAATAATAACTGGGACCCTATTCTTATTTTATCTATTGCTATAATCAACAAATTCCATATTTTTCCATTTTCCACACAGTTTAAGAACTTGGAAAATGTAAAACCTGAATGCAGTCAGACTAAAACTGCATTGAAAGAAATAATATTTATTTAGCTCTTATTTTTGTGTAAGACAGAATAACATGAGGCATTTCTCAACCCAGATCAACACACCTGGTTTGTATTAATGGTTCGTCAACAGACTTCCTGGGATTCAGGACTGACTGGCCCTCAGGACCTGGAGGACTAAAGGAAACACTGGTCTATGGGGAGTGTTTATATAATAAGACACTGGTTATAATGGGTGTCCAGTCCTGGTCCTCAAGAACCACTATGTGTATTTAAACCCACGGGTGATTAACAGACTTCTGCAGAACGAGGCGATTTAACCATTGAATCAGGTGGTGGAGCAGGAAACAAGTCAAACAGGATAGTGGCCCTCGAGGTCTAGGATTGGACACCCCGGGGTTAGAATACCCCGTATCATCCCACACAAACATGTTCCTGATGCTGCTGAATAATCCAGGTAGATAATCTAAGCAGGTGGAGTCAGGTCCTCTGGACAGATTCTTCTAGTTGAAATGTTTATTTTTTTATCCAAAGGACTTCTTCAGTCTGAGGAGCTGCAACAAACTCAATCTTATAAATAGCACCTTCTCATGGTGGATCAACCAGTTTGATGTTGACATCCAGAACTAGCTGTTCACATGATCAAGGAGTGATGCACATGATCAGCCTAGCGACTGATCGTTAGTGCCCTGACAATGTTCCTGTTTACCACCAGCTCTGAAAACAGGTTTTAGTGCGTGAAGGTGGAGTAATAAGGTTTGTGCATGTGTTTGTTTGGCCAAGCATCTCATGGATCACTGAACACATTTTAATGAACGAACATGTACAGCTGGTTATATTTGGGACTCGACCTGATTTAAGATGCACCAAACAGTCGATTATTCAGGTTCTGAGCTAAAACTGATAAAAACACTCCCAGTGAAAATCCTTTAATGTTGTCTGAGATCATGTCACTTCCCAGGTTTGTCTACAACTCCATCACCATCAGAGGACTTTCAAACTTTGGCTTGTCGATGTGCATCCCTCCAGGGACTCCTACAGCCTTAACGAACTGTTGTGCCTTAAACGCATCACCGTTTCACTCGTCACTGCTAACGATGGCAGCTCTTTGATCTTTTCCTCCGCTCTTTGACACTTTCCTGCTTTACAGTTGGTATCTATTAATTACTGAAGCTTCTTGTCTCTTTATGTATTTTTCCCACATCGCCGCAGTTTAAATACCTCTGCACTGAATTGCAGTGTATATAACTTTATGAGCGCGCTGTCAGGGTAATAAAGGAGACAAATAGGCTTTCATTACCACTAATGATTGTCATTAAAGTCAACTCAGAGACACAAATGTTCTGCAGACGGCAATTATCCTGAGCTAGATTAAAAACAAAATAAACCCTCGTGGAGTTGATGTGTAAATGTTGGTGAAAGTGTCCCGTTTGTGCTTTTTAAGCTCTTAAGGACCTTTGCTGCATGGACCGGTGGACTTAAGGGTGATTAAAGGCTTGGACCGCGCAGATGGCATGTCAGGCGCGATAAAGTCTGAGTGGCAGCGGTTGGCAGCGCCCCGACCTGATGGGCAGGAGGAAATCAACAAACGCTTCTGAAAAAGTTCACGTTAGAGTAATTACTGTAATGCACGAGACACGGCTCCAGTGTACGGCGTGGCTAAACCCAGGATTAAACAGAAGAGGGACATGTGTCCATATGTGGACATGTATTGAACAGACAGCAGCAGCTGATTCGTGTCAAACTCGGGAGATGTTCAAACAAAAAGGTTAAACCGTGTGAATGTTTCTCAAGCGTCATCTTTCTTCCGTTGTGCTGTTTTAACAGTTCATTTATCAAAACGTTCAGGACATTCCTGTTATTTTTAGCAACTGTGCAGTATGTTTGAAATATTACCCTTTTTTGACCATTGAAAATAAAAGAGCCCCATTTAAATCTTGTAAAACCTAATTTCTGCACTTTTATGCTAATAAAATCCCTGTTAATGCTAATTCTACCCAGCTTCTTGCTAATATTTTACCTGCTAATGCTAATTTTGCACAGTTAATGCCATTTCAGCCCCGGTAACACAAATTCTGCTGCTTTTTTGCTAATAGTGTTGATCAGGGATGACGTCACGAGAACTGTGGGGAAAGCTCAAATTCCCAGATGTCGGACAAACAACTGCAAACCATTTCAAAGATTTTGTCCATGTAAAGTTAAAGACGACGTCCCGGAGCCAAAATCAACTTGTAGTGTATTGAAAGATATAATTATACGCTGCTCAAGCCAAAGCAGGGGACTAGCAGCGCTCTGTTGGCATTTATTTAGCGTAATCTTGTCTTCTAATAGTTTTTCACTTCTTTTGCTTCTTAGCTAGCGTTTCTCTGATTACTGCTAACTTTTAGCCACTTCTTGCTTCCTTTAGCTTCATCTTATCAGTTATTGATGTCTTTCAAGAAAGCTTTAGCTTCTTTTTGAGCAGCTTTCAGCAAAATCATCCCATAATAAGTGTTACCACTGCATATTTGCAGGAAATGCAATATTATCTGGATATTATCATTCTTGTTTAATGGCTTTGGAGTTTTTGCACATTTAAAAAAACATGCAATCAAGCTAAAATGCAGATGAAAAGCTAAACAGAAATCTAAATGAACTCATAAACAAAAACTTTCTAAAACAAAAGGGTCTTGTTTTTTGTTTTTCTGTGAATGTGCTTGTATTTTCTGTATCATTGCTCTATTGTTTGTTTTGTTTGTCAGCCAACAGGAGAAGTCTCAGCACACATCCTTGCGGAACACCAGTGTTTAGAGTGATAGTGAAGGATGTGTGTTTCCCCAGACTGAGGGCGGTTGGTCTGAAAGTTCAGGGTCCCGTTGTGGTTGTGGAGTTTAGACACCAGGCTGCTGCGGATAAGGGAACCCAGTGGAAAGAAGATCTTATCTGTTAAAACTTTATTCTTCTTGACTCACAGTTGGACCAGTTTCCAACATTTAAATCAAAGATACGTAAAAATCCTGAACGATTCCTGGATTGTATAGACACCGTATCCACAACAACAGCCTTGACGGCAAAGTCCCGACCAGAGGGCCAGAGGTGGAGTCTGATTTGTTCGATCCTGGTAAAGACTGGAAGTCCTCCTTGTTTTGGACCTGTCAGACCTCACAACCTTACGTCGCTGCAAACACGGACCACTGACAGGAGATGTTCCCCGACCATCAGTCACAGGAGGATTGTTCCCCGACCATCAATCTTTTCTTTGCGGTCAGGAGGTACTGGCTCCTGGCGATCCTCGACACAATATTGACGAGTTTAAACAGCAATCTGATGGAGTCAATGAAACGTTTAGACCGTCACAGTTTTCTCATTACCGGGAAAATTGGCTGCTGACTGTCTGGCTGCCATGGGAGGTTCTGATCCAACAAGTCAGAACCAGTTTAGGTGTAAATGAACAGCAGATTCCTGAGATTTAGAGTTTCAGTCTGTGTTTTAGGACGATTACCTTCAGTTTGTTCTGGAAGGATGGAACTGGATCAGGACAATGAGGTTCTGACAGAGATCAACCCAAACTGGTCCTGGTGGTGAAGGAACGAGGCTCCAACGGTTCTGAGCTTCTGGATCAGACCGTTGCTGCAAACACATGGAAATATGAAATGATTAAAACACGTTGGACAAGAAAACATCCACCATCCATCCATAATCTATCCATAATCCATCCATAATCTATCCATAATCCATCCATAATCTATCATCCATCCACCATCATCCTTCATCCATCCATCATCAATCATCCATCTATAATCTATCATCCATCCATAATCCATCATCCATTCATAATCCATCATCCATCATCATCAATCATCCATCCATAATCTATCCATAATCCATCATCCATTCATAATCCATCCATAATCTATCATCCATCCATCCATCATCCACCATCCATCCATAATCTATCATCCATCCATAATCTATCATCCATCCATCATCAATCATCCATCCATAATCCATCCATAATCAATCATCCATTCATAATCCATCCATCATCCATCCATAATCTATCATCCATCATCATCAATCCATAATCTATCATCCATCATCATCAATCCATAATCTATCATCCTTCATCATCAATCATCCATTCATAATCCATCCCTAATCTATCATCCATCCATCATCCACCATCCATCCATAATCCATCATCCATCCATAATATATCATCCATCCATCATCAATCATCCATCCTTCCATCCATCTCATCCATCTATCACCCATCATATCCATCCATCATCCATCCATCCATAATCCATCATCCATCCATAATCTATCATCCATCAATTATCCATCCTTCCATCCATCTCATCTATCTATCACCCATCCATCCATCCCTCAAATACTCTTCAGATAGTTATTCTTGAAGACTCACAGTATGTCCACCCTCCTGAAATGTGTGGTTGATTTGTTGTAAGAAGCTTTAGTTTCGTTTTAATTTTAATTTAATTTTAATTCAGGTCCTTAAAGCAAGGAAACATGAGCATCAGGAGAACCCTGCTCCATAATGATCCTGAGAAAAAGTTCACTGATTCCTCACATCCTGGTTTGACTGTTTCAGTGAGTGTCCCAGTAATTCCCTTAAATTATTTTATTCAATCTGGAATGTTACGACCACAGAACCGTTTAAAGACAAACTCTTTTATGAGCTCGCTGTAAAATCATGAGCAAGAAGTAAAATCTTCCTGAACTTTAAACTAATGTGGAGATTCATCAGTTAAGGATCCCTAAAGTACAAAGCATAAGGTCAGGAGAAGAGAAGAAAACAAAGAACTCGTGCAACAATAAACAGCGGGAGTTCAACAACCAAGCTTCATTTACACAAGGTCGGGTTTACTCGTGGCTCCTAGAGGTTCTAAGAGTAGAAGGGCTGCTTTAATTTATTTTGTATACTCACACTGTTGCAGTCGGGATCCACAGCGTGAAGTTTTAAAGTTTTCTGATGACCCGGCCTTCCTGTCCCTCCTCAGCAGCGAAGACCCAGACCACGGATCGTTGGTCAGGGACTCCCCTGAAACGTGTGAGTCTTCTTCTTTAAAGACAAATGTTTCAAACACTAAAGAGACGGTTGTCCAAATAACAAACTACACCTGGACCATAAAAACTTCAAATGGACTATAGAAACTACACCTTTTTCATTCATTCAACCTTTATTTAGACAGATGAGTCACATTGAGCCTAGAACACTCATTTACAAGTGAGGTCTGTTCAGACAGACACAAAGTAGTGAAACTGGACACATGTAGGAGTTGGAGGCGAAAAAATTCCTATCAGACTTTTTTTTTTGCCTGAGAAGAAAAAAACTCTGATATTAAAAAACACCTCGCACAAACAAGCACATAGTGACGCAGACATTCTGCAGAGGGGGAGACGAGAGCGGTGAGCATGTCCATAGATGCTCTCGAGGTCACTGTAAGAGTTCTGATAAGGATGTAATAATCAATCAGTTTCCTCCGGTGAGATCCATAAACATTCTCGAGGGATGGCCAAGAATAACGTCTATGAGAATCCAAGAGTCCTGAAATGATGACACAAAGTTTATTCAGCTGGTTTCATCTGGTTATCAGTTGGAAATTCCTCAGGGAGGGGGTGGTGAGCGTCAGATCACATGTTCTCCACACCTGGACCATAGAAACTACATCTGGACCATAGAAACTACACCTGGACCATAGAAACTACACCTGGACCATAAAAACTACACCTGGACTATACAAACACCTGGACCATAGAAACTACACCTGGACCATAGAAACTACACCTGGACTATACAAACACCTGGACCATAGAAACTACACCTGGACCACAGAAACTACACCTGGACCATAGAAACTACACCTGGACTATACAAACACCTGGACCACAGAAACTACACCTGGACCACAGAAACTACACCTGGACCACAGAAACTACACCTGGACAATAGAAACAACACGTGGACCACAGAAACTACACCTGGACTATACAAACACCTGGACCACAGAAACTACACCTGGACCACAGAAACTACACCTGGACCACAGAAACTACACCTGGACCATAGAAACTACACCTGGACTATACAAATACCTGGACCACTGAAACTACACCTGGACCACAGAAACTACACCTGGACCACAGAAACTACACCTGGACAATAGAAACTACACGTGGACCACAGAAACTACACCTGGACTATACAAACACCTGGACCACAGAAACTACACCTGGACCACAGAAACTACACCTGGACCACAGAAACTACACCTGGACCAGTCGTTCAGTGTCTCCTGGAGTGGAGGCAGATCTTTGATGGTTGAAACCTGATTTTGAAGTTTTAGTGTAAAATCTGAGATCAAACATCCGAGTGGAGAAAATGGAGACGTCGGCCAGTGGAGGACTGGGACTCAGTCCACTCCAGTTTCTTGCCTTAGAGGGCAGAGTTGAGCTGCGGTTCTGGTGCTGCTGTCTCCTCACTCAGGTCCAAACAGAACCAAAGCCTCTGCTGACAGACTGAACTGAAGGAGGCCCGGATGTGCAGAAGGAACCAGACCTGAGGTTCTTTTATTTGATTTGTAGGTCCACAATCCAGATCAACATCCGGCTGTTTAAGTTTGATCTAAAGCTGATTGCAGCCTCTGGTTCTGGTTCTGATCCACTTCACGGCCCGCTCCTCTCCATGTGGACTTCCTCTCAGAAAATCCATCGTGTTTTGTTTCTTTCTCCGTCCTTTGATTCCTCGTCCCCGAGCCGGTTGACATTTATTCCACAAACACTTGACATTTGGACACCATCTTCCTCTGTGAGCGGCCTCGACCCCCCGCCCCCCCGCAGCCCGCAGGCCTCGCACGCAGACCCACAGCGCCGGGCCATTAGCTGCCTTTGTGCGGATCAGCTGGAGGGTTCGGACTCAGTCGGGTCTGAAATCGACAGTTTCAGCTGCGAGGCCCGGAGATGAATCGGATCGATTCACAGAGGCTGAAGTCCACTTCAGGGACCGCAGGACTTTTGGTTGAACCACACAACGAGCTGGATGTGTGTTTGGATCAGAACCAAACAAACGTGTCAGTGTGGTAATCTCTACAGATTATTAATCCAGGAGTCACGAGGGTCCAGGAAGCGATGGAGTTTCAGATGTTCTGGGCAAACATGACCCGATGCTTCTTCTCAGGTGGTTCTGCTCAAACTCACAAAGTCTTTAGCTTTTTACTGATTTGTGTTTTTACTAATTTTAGCTACTATTTTGCTACATTAAACTTTTACTTTTTTGCTGCTGCTTTTAGCCTTTACCTACCTTATGACACCTTTGTTTTTATCTTTTGCTACTTTAAACCTTCAGCTACTGCAGTCTTTTTGTTTTTTAACTATTTGCAGCTATTTTTATACTTTCAGCTGCTAATCTGGAAATTTAAGCTTTTACCTCCAGCTTTTAGCTAGTTTTTGCTGTTTCTGTTCATACTTTGCTACTTTTGACTTTTACTTACCCTTTAGCTACTTTTTGCTTATGGCTGCTAGTTGGCTACTTTGTACCTTTAGCTAGCTTTTTGCTGATTTCAGCCTTTTTTATCTACCTTCTGCTAGTTTTTGCAAGTGCTAAAGGTTTTAGCAACTCAAGTGTGAGTCTTTTACTAATTTTAGCTTCTAGCTTGCCTTTAGTGACTTTTAGAATTTAGCTAGGGATGGGTGAGCGAGTGTTGTCCTGTCAGTATCTTACCTGCAGTGGACACGTGTCAGTTTTAGGTGATGTTGTGTAAGGTAGTTCTGGTCAGTCAGTATCTTACCTGCAGT
>NC_056506.1:49805843-49806778 GCF_014905685.2 Nematolebias whitei | reverse complement strand
CCACTACACAACACAACACTACACAACACAACACTACACACCACTACACAACACTACACAACACTACACACCACTACACACAACACTACACACCACTACACAACACTACACAACACTACACACCACTACACACCACTACACAACACTACACACCACTACACACAACACTACACACCACTACACACCACTACACACAACACTACACACCACTACACACCACTACACAACACTTGCCTGTTAAACTAAATCCACTGGATCCGTTTGATCCTTCAGAAGTTTGAGAGTTAACTCTTGTTTGTTTCTGAGCATGCATCAGGATATTAACTCTTCTTCATTTCAGTCCAGATGTTTCCTTTAAATCTTCTGATGTCTTTTTTCTTTTGTTCCTGATGTTTAGTCCAGAAAGTGAACATGCTCGTTGCCATGGAAACCAGTTTGCTCTCTCTGGGCCTCCTCATAAATCCAGATTATTTTATCACATTTAATTTCTAAATGAGGTTAATTTGTAAAATGACTGAATCCTGTCGGTTCTTTTGAAGCCGTGGTGGCTCCGTGGACAGGACGAACGCTGCGGGGACGCTCGGTCTCTGAGGAAATCTGACAAATGGGTCAGTCCAGCCGAGGACACCAGAGTCCTTTTTTTCCTGTCCTCCTTCGCCTCATGTATCAGCTGAAGAGACGAGGAGAGAAGGTTTCAGCCTTTCTGGTTAGGAAACAGGAAAATTAGGTTTATTTTGTCCTCCGTTCTGTCCTCTGTTCTGTCCTCTGTTCTGTCTTCTGTTCTGTCCTCCGTTCTGTCTTCTGTTCTGTCTTCTGTTCTGTCCTCCGTTCTGTCCTCCGTTCTGTCTTCTGTTTTGTCTTCTGTTCTGTCCTCCGTTCTGTCCTCCGTTCTGTCCTCTGTTCTGTCCTCCATTCTGTCCTCTGTTCTGTCCTCC
>NC_056506.1:49805577-49805743 GCF_014905685.2 Nematolebias whitei | reverse complement strand
TTCTGTCCTCTGTTCTGTCCTCCATTCTGTCCTCTGTTCTGTCCTCCGTTCTGTCCTCCGTTCTGTCCTCCGTTCTGTCCTCTGTTCTGTCTTCTGTTCTGTCCTCCGTTCTGTCTTCTGTTCTGTCTTCTGTTCTGTCCTCCGTTCTGTCCTCTGTTCTGTCCTC
>NC_056506.1:49799127-49805477 GCF_014905685.2 Nematolebias whitei | reverse complement strand
GATGAAGCAGCTCAGCTGCGGAGCTGCTTCATGATGGTGAAGCAGCTCAGCTGCGGAGCCGCTTCATGATGATGAAGCAGCTCCGCAGCTCAGCCGCTTCATGATGGTGAAGCAGCTCCGCCGCCTTGGATCTGATGGAAAACAGTCGTGTTCAGCTTGTTCACACACTTCGCTCTGTGTGCGAACAACCTGAACACGTTCACTCTGTTTTCATTATTCGTTACATCATCGTCCCAGAAGCTCAACGGTTTTTATCCATTTTCATAAGATCAGAATTTAAGTGCTAACGTTGTTTTTGACTTTAGTTTTCAGATTAGGTTCATTTATTTATTTTTTTGGTTTTTAAGGTTTCATGACTGTAAAAAAAAAAAAAACTACACATTTGATTACGATTCATAAATGCAATTATAAAACATTTATCGACTGCATTTTGATCATCTAGACACTTAAATTCCTGCAGCTTATTTGACATAAATACTGATTTATACATTAAAGTCCACGCTCAATAATCCAGGTATAAAATCCAACAGTGTTCAGTCAGGTCATCTGGAGATGTTTCATCCTCCATCCAGAAGGATCCAAGGTTCTTTATTTGTCACACGTGCCACATGTGGTGGAGCGAGATTATGTTCACAGTGTCCCAGTTACATCCAACAATAAAATGTAAAATAAAAACAATAACATCTAAGATATGAACTAAGAAAAACATCAACTAAAAATACACTAAGCACTAGTAGCATAAAAACATTACGTCGAACAGCAGCACGAACATGAGTCTGTGTGAGCAGGTTCATCTGGTTCATCTGGTTATCAGTTGGAAATTCCTCAGGGAGGGGGTGGTGAGCGTCAGATCACATGTTGTCCAGGTGAATTCAGATAAGATGACCTTCAAGGCCAGTCAAGGGAGCCAAATTCAGATAAACACACAGTTGTTTTGGGGACAGGCAGAACTTGATGACATCTACCTTGAGTCTGTGTTGGTCCACTCGGTTCTGAAATGTCCAAATTCCATGGCCACACCGATGGAATGTGACTGAGTAAAATCCCCAAGATCTGATCCATTCAGCCCAAAGCATTTGAGTCTGGGTACTCGAGGCACGAACCAAGCCATCATAAAGACAAGCAGCGTGATCGGGTCCAAAATTTGCTGCCGACGACTTCCTTGATTGTAGAAAAACCAGCAACCAGCCAAATCCAAAAAGCAGGAACCCATCCATCCATCCATTTTCTTTACCCGCTTATTCCATTTTGGGTCACGGGGGTCGCTGGTGCCCATGTCCAGCAATCATTGTGCGAGGGGCGGGGTACACCCTGGACGGGTCGCAAGTCAAAAGCAGGAACCAGTTATCGTAAATTCAATTAAATATGCGTCCTTTCTAGATATAAAACCTGAAATGACTCCATCATTACATGAAATACCCATGTTGTCTTCAGATTTCTCCTTCGTTTAAACATTTTTGTGTTGTATCCTGATGTATGCTCAATGATCCAGGTCGAAAAAAATCTAAAGAAGTTAATTCAGGTCCTCTGTTTTTGTTTTTGTTTTTTGAACGTCCAGAGGACCTGACTTAACTTGTTTTAGATTTTTCTACCGTCTTTACTCTGAACTATTTTATTCAGCAGGAAACTCTTTTACTAGATTTTTTTTCTGCCCACTTAATTAAAGCGAAACAATCCACCTTCAGTTACAGCAGGTTTTCATCTTTGTCTATCATTTCCACACCTCTAACAAGCAATAAGCATTTAATTTCTCCTGCACTGCCTGTGTGGGCGGGCAGTAATTGCATTGTTCCCCCCTGAGACTCGGCGCCTGCAGTCCATCTGTGACCGGGCTTATTGTCGGGGAAGTCATTTACTGTGACATTGTCTTATCAGAACCTTGAAGAAAGGAGGTCGGCTCAGTCAGGAGGGAGAACACTTGCGGTCTCTGCAGGGAAGGACATAACTTGGACAAAGTTTGACAGCATATGGCGTGAGCAGAGCTACAAGGTTGTTGAAGCGCAGGTCGTTTGGAGGCTTGAATGCATCACGGGATCAGAGCAGAACGTCCTGTAAAGATCGTTACAGTGGTGTGACCTGACAGCTCACACACCTCACATTTCACACTCGAGCTTTAAACAAGTTGACCTTTCACCTCACTGTCAGATTTCATGTGCAGACGAGTCTTATCGCAGAGACGAGCGTCACGGCACGGGAAGACGTCGTGTTGCTCAACATCTATAAATAATTTAAAATCAGGTTTAAAAGCTACAGTGTGGAGGGTTTGTAATGAAACTCTGCGGTTAATAAGTGGATTTACAACAAATTAAATTGGAGTCCGTTCAGTTCAACATGGCTGCCACAGCCGATCTAAGACGGAGTCAACTCATTTTATTTTACTGATGCTAAAAAGAATCTAAATGTAAAAGAAAACTGTTCACAGTCAGAACTGGGACGCCCCCACCCCTCAGTGTGAACATGCCAAAATTAAATTACAATTACGAGTCTAGAAGAAGCTGTGTTGTGGTTGGTCAAAGAAAATTAATTAAAAGACTCATTTGTCTTGGTGTCTGCCTCCATTAATATGATGATGATGCTCAACTAGTGCCAAAACTTCTCGCTCCTCCACAATCACTGAATGAATTAAAAACCTAAAGGTAGGTCTGTCACAATAACAAATTTTGCTGGGCGATTAACCGTCTCAGAAATTATTACGATGAACGATATTGTTTGAAATTTGACAATAATTACTAATTATAGTTAATTTAAGAAATTTTTTTAAATTTGTTTTGCATGTAGTACCTTTGTTGACCACCGATGGCAGCATAAGACTGTCTGAACCAAAGGATAGTGAGGGAGCCAGCAGCGTGTCTCTTTAAGAAAAATGGGAGGGAGGCCCCTTGACATGACATGGTCAGTCTCTCGCTTGAAAAATGCAATGCTAAAGAGCTTAAACCATACAGAGTGTCCGCCATTTTGAGAACAGAAAAAAAGGAGAGACAGCCCATGTCACGTCAAGGGGCCTCCCTCCCATTTTTCTTAGAGAGATGCTGCTCGCTCCCTCACTATTCATCCTTTGGTTCAAACAGTCTTATGCTGCCATTCGGTGGTTGAAAAAAGGTACTACACTCCAAACAAATCAACATTTCTTCTAAAAGTTGACAATTATTGTTAAATTTCAAACAATATTATAATTTATCACAATAATTTCTGAGACTATTAATCGCCCAGCAAAATTTGTTATTGTGTCGGGCCTATTTCACACAAAGCTTTTAATAAAAAATCTGTAAACAAGTTCTCAGCTTCTTTTTTCAGAGGGAAAAACAACTTTTTACACGAAGGCACGGGTTTCAATCGTAAATTTTGGAGCTTCGACAAGACGGAGGTTTTTTCCCCGAGGTCGGCCTGTTAGCTTAGCTTCTCAGTTTAGCTGCTTTTAACGATACAAAAACGTGATTTTGGTTCGTTAAAATAAATTTTAAAAAGAAAGGGAGGAGTCAGTGAAGAGCACCGGAGTTGAGCCTTTTGTCATCCAGTGTCTTCAGCAGAAAGAGAGACGAAGAAACGATAAAGCCGATAAATGAAAACGAGGTCGATAATTTTCATTCATCATGCGATTAATTGATTTATTGTTTATCGTGACAGGCCCAACTAAATGTTATTAAATTTACTCAAGTTTAACCTCAAAACAACTTCTGGTTGTGGCCTCTAATGCCTTACTCCTGAAATGTGAATCCTAGTTTTCGACATGGATGATGTTTGTAATCTGGGTGTCATTCTGGACTCCACACTTTCATTCCAGGTCTCATCAGATTTACCAGCGAGGCAGCTTTTTTCCACCTTAAGAACATCACAAGACTGTGGCCATCACTGACTGACTGAAGTAGCAGAAAACAGAAGGTCACCATTTGATGACATCAGGAACAGGGAACAGGTGGAAGAGAGCTTAGAGAGGTGGAGGTATGCACTTGAAAGAAGAGGAATGAAAGTCAGTCGTAGTAAGACAGAGTCCATGTGTGAATGAGAGGGAGGAGGTGGAACAGTGAGGCTAAAAGGAGCAGAGGTCACAAAGATGCAAGACTTCAAGGACTTGGGGTCCACTGTCCAGGAACATGGGGAGTGTGGTGAAGAGGAGAAGAAGAGAGTCCAGGCAGGATGGAGTGGATGGAGAAAAGTCTCAGGAGTGATTTGTGACAAAAGGGTGTCAGCAAAGGTCAAAGGAAAAGTTTACAAGACAGTGGTGAGACCAGCTATGTTGTATGATCTGGAGACAGAGACATGGACAAAAAGACAGGAGACAGAACTGGAAGTGTCAGAAATGAAGATGTTGAGGTTCTCCTTAGGAGAGACAAGGATGGAGAAGATCAGGAATGAGATCATCAGAGGTACAGCACAGGTTGAACAACTGGGAGATAAAGTTAGAGAGGACACACTGAGATGGTTTGGACATGTCCAGAGGAGGGACAGTGGTTTGGACATGTCCAGAGGAGGGACAGTGGGTATATTGGTAGAAGGATGTTAGAAATGCAGCTGCCAGGAAAAAGACAGAGGAGACACATGGATGCAGTTAAGAGAGGACATGGAGGTAGTTGGAGTGAGGACAGAAGATGCAGAGGACAGAGATGGAGGAGGACTCTCTGTGGAGACCCTGAAGAGGGAAAAGCTGAAAGAAGTAGTAAACTGAACAAAGACTGAGACTCAAATATGAGAAGGGACTTATAAAACCATGGACAAGCTCTTCCAGGCGGTTGTCCCCACAGTCACTAAAACAGATCCCTAACCAGAGAAGAAGTCTGAACCAGGACTCAAGTTGTCTGGGACCTCTGGTTTCTGGCAGCAGGTGGTGAGTTACAGCTGAAAATGGTCCAAAGGTCCTGTGTTCATTGAAACATCACTGAAAGACCCATTCCAACAAAGACTGCTGCGAGACTGGTCTGAACCACCTCAGAATCAAACCATGGAGACCAAAACATTTACACATCGTTCTAAATCAGAAGATCTCAGAGGTCAGTGAGCACCCACTGAGAGATCTGGTGAATTCTTTGAAACTCGGTGGCATCTGAAGAGTCTCTCCTCTGAGGAGAAGATCTTTATTACTTCATTAAAAACGTTGGTCAGTTCATAAAAACCAAGTGAAACCTTCAAACACCTTCAGACACTGACCAACGATCCTGACGGTGTCTCTGTGCAGAAGCTCAAACTCAAAAGGCTGAGCATCACTTTGATGTTGGCTGCAAGGAATTATGGGATACTTGAAGCTACATTAATTTGATTAAAATTAGAATAAAGGAGACGTTAAAGCTGTTTTTTTGTAGAGGTTTAGACTAGCTGCCCTTGCGCCTGTTACTTTGATACTTAGGGTCATTCCACTCAGTTAAAAGCCTTTCAAAATAAAAGCTTGTTTGGATGTCTGCGAGCTGCACTGTGCATGAAACGGTTATACTCGTTTGACATAACTTGTGTTACTAAACACAACACGGTCATATAAAAGATGTTGTTTTACCGATTGAATAAAAAGCAGCTGATCGATGCTTTATTTTGTAAACCGCTCACTTCCTGTTAGGACATTCTGCTCGTACATAAATTGTTTTTATAGTTTTCCATCTTTTTCTGCAGATTGTTTCAAAACGCTCAGAACTGATCTGAGTGAAGCAGCTCCATACTTTTCTCCTCCTCCTCCTCTCTGTCCTCCGTCCTTTAGTTTCATCCCTTCTTTTCTTTCACTCTGCTGTCTCTTCACACATGTGAAGTATCGATTCTGACCCGCTGCGACCGGGTTCTACCGTTTCCAGCCGTCTGTATCCAGTGGAACGCTCTCTGTTCTGAATCGGCCTCTCTCTTGTTTCTCTGTCAGGGTGGGGCATCCCAGCACGCCTTCGGTGGCGGGTCAGGATGGCGAGGAGAACCCGGCGGTGCTGGCAGAGAACTGCTTCAGAGAGCTGCTGGGCCGAGCGGCGTACGGCAACATGAACAACGCCGTCCGACCCGTGTTGGTGTGAGTACATGAGCGGGTTTAAATGAAGTGATCCAAATCTGTACTGAACACCTGCAGAACTTCATCAGTCCTCGTGGTTCTGGTCCACTCTCCTTTCAAGCGTTGCTTCAGTTCATTGAGGTTCCTGGTCAGCTCTCTGAGGGTCCACCACAGAGTTTCAGTCAGGTTCAGGTTCTGGACTCTGACTGGGCCGTTGGTTCTGTTCTTTCTGACCCGTTCTGTTGTAGATCAGCTGCTGTGTTTGGATGATGGTTCTGTTGGACCCAGTTTAGTCCAAGCTTCAGATGTTTTTTTTTTTTTTTTTTTTAAATAAAAAAAACAAAACACATGTAAATCACACACTCACAGGAAGTAAATCACACACTCACAGGAAGTA
>NC_056506.1:49798839-49799117 GCF_014905685.2 Nematolebias whitei | reverse complement strand
AGTAAATCACACACTCACAGGAAGTAAATCACACACTCACAGGAAGTTAATCACACACAAAAAGTAAATCACACACTCACAGGAAGTAAATCACACACTCACAGGAAGTAAATCACACTCACAGGAAGTAAATCACACACTCACAGGAAGTTAATCACACACTCATAGGAAGTAAATCACACACTCATAGGAAGTAAATCACACACTCATAGGAAGTAAATCACACACAGGAAGTAAATCACACACAGGAAGTAAATCACACACAGGAAGTAAATCAC
>NC_056506.1:49795810-49798739 GCF_014905685.2 Nematolebias whitei | reverse complement strand
TGTCAGTTTTAGGTGATGTTGTGCAAGGTAGTTCTGGTCAGTCAGTATCTTACCTGCAGTAGATACCTGTCAGAGTAAGCTCAGCTGACAGTTTAACTGATTTTAATGAAAAATTCTTCCTGATTCTCCAAACTGGCAGATGTCTACTGCAGGTAAGATACTGACTGATGATAGTTACTCCTCCCAGATGAATCAAGCTGTTGAAAGTTTTAACCCTGTTTTCCAACATTCCTTTGGCTGCATTGTGACCTTTGACCCTGCAGTGTGTGGTTCAGACTGAACCGGACCAGTTCTGGTTGTTCAGAGTTTGGGTCGGCACCGGTTCATACAAGGAGGCCTCAGCGAGGCAGAGAGGCCGCGCAGCTGCAGGCGAGGAAGAGCGCCTCCTGTTGGCGATGTTCTGAAATCATAAAGAAACCAGAACCATGTTCTGAGCCTGGAGCGGGTCGGGCCTTCATCTGCATGTCAGCGAGGAGTTCGATCACAGCTCTGTATTCAGAGCAGCTGGTACCACAGCCTTCTGGTACCAGAACAAGTCTGCAGCCAGGCAGGAGGAGAGAACCAGTCTGTGTGTTTTATCTGACGACACGTCCAGTCAGGACACACTGAGAGGTTCTGAAGGTCCGATTGAGCTCCAAACCTCAAAAAGAGCCCAAACCTTGGAGCTGTGGTTCATCAGACCTCTAGAGGTCCGGTTCTATCCAGCGTGTTTGGTTCTGGTTTTAGTGTGAAGTTAAGACAGACGTCATCTCGGCATCAGATCAGTAAATAATTGTTTTCTGCTCATGAAACTGTAAATGTTGGATCAGAACCAGCGAGGAGACGGGTCGTGGAGGAACACACGAGCTGCAGGAGCTGATGAGTCATCGCTGGAGCTGCTTCATACGGGCGGAGCATCAGACTCCTGATGGGAGCAGATGGTGTGTGTGTGTGTGTGTGTGTGTCCTTGGCTGAGGGGGAGCAGTCTGATGAGGTCTGATGCAGCAGCCACCTGCAGGTGGAGCTGATTGGCTGCTGGAGGTCCAGATGCTCCAGATGAGGCGCGGCGACAACAGCAGAAGAAGAAGAATGGCGTCGGTGTCATCGCCTCCTTAAATCCAACAAACATCAAGTTTTTTTCTCTGAAGCCCAACAAGAATTTGAGACTTTATTTTGTGAAAACCTAAACTAAAACAAATTCAGACTTTTATTTTGAAAAATATCTTGCCTTTATTTTGAACCTCTATCTTTATTCTTCTTCCTGTTTGCTTGTTTTTATTTTGCTTTTTTTACTTTAAATCCTGAATTCTGACAAACTTCAGACACGGCTCTCCTGAACACAAATGGGTTAAAAGAAAAGAGAAACTGGAAAAAACTGCAGCTAAAAGTAGAAAAACAATAGCTACAAGCTAAAATTAGCAAATAAAAACTAACAGTAGAAAAACAGTAGCTAAGAGCTAAAATGAAATTAGAAGATAAAAGTAGAAAAACAATAGCTAAGAGCTAAAACAAAACTAGAAGTTACAAGTAGAAAAAAAATAGCTAAGAACTAAAACGTAACTAGAAACAAAAAGTTTAAAATCAATAGCTAAAAACTAAAATGCAAATAGAAGCTAAAAGTTAAAAAAAATAGCTAAGAGCTAAAATGTAACTAGAAGTTAAAAGTAGAAAAACAATAGCTTAAACTAGCAGCTAAAAGTAACAAACCATGGTTTAAAGCAAAAATATAGAAAAGTAGCTAAAAGCTAAATTGAGGAGGAGCAGGAGAAGGTTCTGGTGGTGACCCAAGTGTCGGTACCAGCAGTGTGTGGGTTTGAGGTGAGATGAGGTTTGTCACGTTGAACTGGTTCTCCATGTTTTTTGGGGTGGATCAGTTCAGAACAAATTATCGTACGTTTGACAGATTTAAAGGATTTAAACACACAAAGCTCCAGCTGGAACAGACTGAATTCATCATCAGAGGTTTTTACAGTTTTCAACTTTTAATAAAAGTTTCTTAATTCAAAAAAACGTCCTTTCCTTTCCTGTCTGACCTCTGTCTGACCTCTGTCTGACTTCTGTCTGACTTATGTCTGACTTCTGTCTGACTTCTGTCTGACCTCTTTCTGACTTCTGTCTGACCTCTGTCTGACCTCTTTCTGACCTCTGTCTGACCTCTGTCTGACTTCTGTCTGACCTCTGACTGACTTCTGTCTGACCTCTGTCTGACCTCTTTCTGACTTCTGTCTGACCTCTGTCTGACTTCTGTCTGACCTCTGTCTGACCTCTTTCTGACTTCTGTCTGACCTCTGTCTGACCTCTTTCTGACTTCTGTCTGACCCCTGTCTGACTTCTGTCTGACCTCTGACTGACTTCTGTCTGACCTCTGTCAGACCTATGTCTGACCTCTGTCTGACTTCTGTCTGACCTATGTCTGACCTCTGTCTGACTTCTGTTTGACTTCTGTCTGACTTCTGTCTGACCTCTGTCTGACTTCTGTCTGTCTGACATATGTCTGACTTCTGTCTGACTTCTGTGTGACCTATGTCTGACTTCTGTCTGACCTCTGTCTGACCTCTGTCAGACCTATGTCTGACCTATGTCTGACTTCTGTCTGACCTCTGTCTGACCTCTGTCTGATATCTGTCTGACCTATGTCTGACCTCTTTCTGACTTCTGTCTGATGTCTGTCTGACCTCTGTCTGACCTCTGACTGACTTCTGTCTGACCTCTGTCTGACTTCTGTCTAACTTTTGTCTGACCTCTGCCTGACCTCTGTCTGACTTAAGTCTGACCTCTGTCTGACATTTGTCTGACCTCTGTCTGACTTCTGTCTGACTTTTGTCTGACCTCTGTCTGACTTCTGTCTGACCACTGTCTGACCTCTGTCTGACTTCTGTCTGACTTCTGTCTGACCTCTGTCTGACCTCTGTCTGACTTCTGTCTGACTTCTGTCTGACCTCTGTCTGAC
>NC_056506.1:49794477-49795710 GCF_014905685.2 Nematolebias whitei | reverse complement strand
GGGCCTCCAGATGTGATGTCACACTAACACCTGGGGCCTCCAGATGTTATGTCACACTAACACCTGGGGCCTCCAGATGTGATGTCACACTAACACCTGGGGCCTCCAGATGTGATGTCACACTAATACATGGGACCTCCAGATGTGATGTCACACTAATACCTGGGGCCTCCAGATGTGATGTCACACTAACACCTGGGGCCTCCAGATGTGATGTCACACTAATACATGGGGCCTCCAGATGTGATGTCACACTAATACATGGGACCTCCAGATGTGATGTCACACTAATACCTGGGGCCTCCAGATGTGATGTCACACTAACACCATGTTGTTTGTGTGAATATGAATATAAATATTATTTAATATAATGTTTGATATAATATTATACAATATAAATATTATTTAATTTAAACATTATTTGTTGCGCCCAGCCAGGCCGGATCCACAAAATGAATGTTTTAAAAACTGTGTTTCTGCGAAGGAGTTGTTGGTTAGATTTTTTATTTTATTCTGTTGGTTTTATAACGATCTTTAAAACGCAAACCAAAGAAGAGGTTTTAAATGAAAATCAGTTTTCAGTTTGAACTCAGAGCTGTCCAGAACCAGTGAACCCATTTGTTCTGTAGAACCCAAAACAACAACGGAGCTGATTTTTTTATCTGACATCAAACTTCGATCAGGAAAGGGTTAATAATGAAAGAAGAAGAAAAAAAAAACTGTTTTGAAAGAACCTCTGTTGTTCCTCAGAACGTTCTCGCCACCTGCTGGCCCAGGTTGGTATCACAACTTTCTTGTTGGATCATTTGACCCAGAAGACCTAAGTAAAATGGACTAAACCATCCTTTTAGAACATCTGGATCAGTGTAGATGTGGTCTGGGTTTTTCAGGCACCGCCTCATGAGGCAGGAGGACTGAAGGAGACGAGATGTTTCCAAACTGTTTCAGTTCAGTCTGAAAACAGGCCGAAGCTCACGTTCAGTCTTGAAACAGGCCGAAGCTAACGTTCAGTCTGAAAACAGGCCGAAGCTCACGTTCAGTCTGAAAACAGGCCGAAGCTAACGTTCAGTCTGAAAACAGGCCGAAGCTAACGTTCAGTATGAAAACAGGCCAAAGCTAACGTTCAGCCTGAAAACAGGCCGAAGCTCACGTTCAGTCTGAAAACAGGCCGAAGCTAACGTTCAGCCTGAAAACAGGCCGAAGCTAACGTTCAGCCTGAAAACAGGCCGAAGC
>NC_056506.1:49789631-49794377 GCF_014905685.2 Nematolebias whitei | reverse complement strand
TGTGACATCACATCTGGAGGCCCCAGGTGTTAGTGTAACATCACATCTGGAGGCCCCAGGTGTTATGTGACATCACATATGGAGGCCCCAGGTGTTAGTGTAACATCACATCTGGAGGCCCCAGGTGTTATGTGACATCACATATGGAGCCCCTAAAGGCCCCGGGACTTCAGAGCGAGATGTTTAAAGAAACGTTCACACTAAGATTAAAGGTTGTCATGGCAACACAAAAAGCAAAACAGGCAGCACAGCGACCCGGTGGAGCCGGTACCAGCAGAACCAGACCCCAATCTGAAGAGACTGAGTGATTTCTGCCCTGAGTAGTAATTAGAGAGTGAAAACAGCTGGGCTGATTAACAAATGCAGCTCAGGTGTGAACAGAGAGCTAAAGGAACCAAGAAGAAACCCTCGAATGAGCCGACGCTTGCTCTCAGCTGATCTTGTTTTGAATCATCACAATAGTTTCTGCTCATTTTAGCCTTTTTTCTTCTAATTTCTGCCTTCTGTGATTTTTTTGAATATTTTCACCTGGGGTGCACCGATTGCAGTTTTCTGGCCGATCACCGATCAATGATTTCTAAAAAGTCTGACCTGCCGATTCCGATTTTATTTTATAAGCGACACTGTCGGGTGCTGTAAGGTCACAATGCACCTAATATTATTTTGTTGAAAAACGGACCCTGGATCAACATCCTATAAACAGACTTGTTTTAACTGGCCGTGAGGTCGTGCTCTGAAATATAAATGAAGTTCAGACAATTGTTGTTAAAACAAACAAACAAACAACAATCTGTAAAATCGGTTTCTCATGCAAGTATCAGACGATTTCCCAAAATTAAGGAAATCGGGGCCCTAATTTCAACATATAAGCACCTTTCAGCCTCTTTCGGCTCATTCCAGCTAATTTTTATTTAAAAATTAATCTTTTTGTTCTTTTACTCAGTTTAGGTTTTATTTGTAATTATTCTGTCTCTGATCCTTTCAGCTTTTATTGTCCTGCTTTCGGCTGATGTCGGCTGTTCTAACTCAGCTCACAGCAACAGTTTAGCGATGAAACTTCTTCAGCTGCTTTCAGCTTCTTCAGCTGCTTTCAGCTTCTTCTTCAGCTCACGCTGCATTTTTGCCTCAGGTCTCATTTGACCCCAGGGCAGCAGGAGGGTTAGAGATCTGCTGACGTCACGTCCTGAAGGATCTTGTTTTGGACCCACAGATTAAAACCTTTAAAGGTTGTTGGTTCTGTTCCTGCTGAAGTTCCAGAACCGGACCGGCCCGGCCTGCCTCGAGAATTTTGGACTGAAAACTTTTGTTCTGGTCCGTGCTGGAACCTGAATCTGGTTCAGACCAGTCTGAAATCCAAACAGAACCTTTGCACGCCAGAACCAGCCTGGAGCCCTTCAGAGGTTCTGATAAGACCCAGACTGGTCTCTGCAGACCTGATCCCTACTCAGACCCTGGACAGGATCAGGGACGCACCAGGACCATGTCCTCACGCGCTGACAGACCAACTGGTCCACTCGGAACCAGAAACACCTGACAGCACATCAAAGCTTCAGATCTCTGCTCAGTGAAACCAGAGACCGGACCAGGGCCGTTCCTCCACCCTGCTGCTGCAGAACCAGAACCAGAACCTGCACCCTGCTCCGAGCAGCACTCGAACACGCACCTCTCATGGAGGTGTCGCGCGCCTCACCTGTGCACTCCTTGCCTCTGCACTCCCCGCTCTGCGGACTGTAGGAACCCCGAACCTCCTGCGGGTCCAGCAGCAGCACCGACAGCAGGCAGGCCGACACCAGGTACCGGACCGCCCCGCCCGGACCCCAGCGACTCCTCCCAGGGCCCGACAGCATCATGATGGCGACCCGAACCCCGCAAAACCAGTCCGGTCCAGGTGCAGAGCAGGTTGATGTAATCCCGACCGGAGAGTCCAGAACCACGAGGAGGAGGGGGACGGGTCGGGAACGGATCCAAATCCCGGGGAGGAGAGAGCAGTCAGGGAGAGGTTCTGACGGGTTCTGTTCAGGAGGCGGTCCGGATCGTCCAGGCTGGAAGCATCCTGTCAGCCGAACCCCGGCGTCTTCAGCTCCTTCACGCGCTGCTTCAGTTCGTCCTCTGTCGCATCCCGGGACCACCAGACCACCGGACCACCGGACCACCGGACCGCTCCGGACCGGGCGGCACTGACGCGGATCGAGACGCGGCGCGCGCACAGAGCGGCAGCCGCGAGCACAACAAAGAGATCCGGACTGAGAAGCAGCAGGAGGAGGAGGAGGAGAGACTGGGAGTCACGTGAGGGAAGATGCAACACTCCCTCACACGTACACGCCCCCGACTCGCGCGCACACGCACGCAAACCTTACACACTGTTGCAACTAAAATGCTGCAGGAAGCAGACGGACAGCCTGACAGGTAGACAGGCAGACAGACAGGCAGACAGACTGGCAGACAGACAGACAGACAGACAGGCAGACATGCAGACTTGCAGACAGACAGACATGCAGACAGGCATGCAGACATGCAGACAGACAGACAGGCACACAGACAGACAGACTGACAGGCAGACAGCCTGACAGGTGGTAGACAGACAGACTGGCAGACAGACAGACAGACATGCAGGCAGACAGACAGGCAGACAGACAGACAGACTGGCAGACAGACAGACAGGCAGACATGCAGACTGGCAGACAGACAGGTAGACAGACAGACAGCTTGACAGGTAGACAGACAGGCAGACAGCCTGACAGGTGGTAGACAGACAGACTGGCAGACAGACAGACATGCAGGCAGGCAGACAGGCAGGCAGACAGACATGCAGACAGACAGACAGGCACATCAGGATCCACTGAGCTCCTCATTTAATAATCTGTGGATTTAAATAATTTAAAATATGAAACAGACTAAATCTTTTTTAGGCCAAAAAGCAGCAGCTGTTAAGATAAAACAGAAAATATTCTCTGTTAACACGATTTAACATAAAAACAAGATCATTTAATTAATTCAACACTTTTTAAATCCTGACTTGTTCTCGCCTGTTCCAGGTATTTTATAGTTTTATGAATAAAATGTTTGGATTAAAATAAACTGATATAAACTGCTGCAGGTCCTGAACTGAGGTCAGACCCTTCACCTCCTGTTTATTGTTCTTTGAATTTATTTATTTTATTATTAAATGACTTCATAGTTTGGTGTTGGGCACAGGAACGATGAGCTACAACTGTTTGTGTGTGGAAGTTTCATACTTTTTGAAATGTTGAACTTGAAACCAACATTAACTGCAGCTTCTCTCTGGAGATGTTTTTTCTCACGCTGCATTTAGCACTTAGCTACAGTTTAGCACTTAGCTACAGTTTAGCACTTAGCTACAGTTTAGCTAATTCTAGCTCCTAGCTTCTGTTTTTAGCTACTGTTGAGCAGATCTTAGACCGCTTAACCTCTGCCCGTCTTTACTTCTGAGCTGCAGCCTCTCTAAAGGTGATTTGACATTGTAAGGCCCGGCCCATTTTCCCGGGCTTGGGAGCAGAACCAGAGCTCCTCTGGCCTGTGCTCCCTGGTCTCCTCCTGACCTGCTGATAATTAATCTAATTATTGATCCGTCCTCCTCCAGCTCTTTGCTTCTCTTAGAATGAGTTGCTGCCATCAAACGATCGGCTTCAGTTTGACGAGTTCTGTGTTCCAGCAGGAACCAAAGACGGGTCTCGGAGAAGAACCTCTCCTTCTGCTGTTGTTTACGTTTCAGAACCGAGGTTAACGTCTTCCAGAGATAATTGTTGAACGTCCACCAGACGGAGGGCTGATCAGAAACGTCTTCTTGGACGTGGACTTTGTGTTTACCTGAGAGTCTCCTTGAATTAAAGCTGCTCAGTTTGTGTCTCTTTCAGTCGATACGTGTTCTGTGCACGCAGAACCCAGCACGACTCATTAAATCTGACTGGACTAATATTTACACTGGTTCTGCTGGCGCTGCTCCAGCACGGCCCGCTCGGCTCCTGTGCTGGCTCGCTCGTCCCTCCGTCCCTCTCGGGGGTTCTGCTGGTCCTCTGCAGGGTCGTTGGACACGGTCCGTTCCACGCCGGCGGCTGGAGCAGCTCTCCTGGGTGCCATGAGCAGCTGTCGGGCAGCAGCCGGTTCTGAATCACCCACTGCACCACCGATCAGCATCCGTGGAGTTAAAGACCTTCCAGAAGGTGAAGAAGCCTTCAGTGAGTCGTTTCAGCTCAGAAACACTTTTAACCTCGACCTTGAGCAGGGTGGAGCAGACGACCCTAGGATGGAGGTCTCTTCCTGTTGCAGGGAGTTTTTCTCTCCACTGTCGCCCTCTGCCCCGCCCAGCACCAGAACCACAGACTGAACGAGGATCTGACACAAACTGTCGTTCATACAAAAACTAAAAGTTTAACAGCTTTATCTGGGTCACAGTCGGATCATGACGTGAAATAAATTCGTTAAATTTGTTGTTTGGAACTTTTAATTTGAGTCAACTGAATAAAATCAGAACACTGCGTTCAGTTTGAAGGATTTAGATCGTAATGAACTGGAATGAATAGATTTAAATGATGTACGGAGCTGTGAGTTAATCTGATCGAATTATTCTGTTTACGTGAAATAAATCGGAAGCTGCCAACAGGCTGACAACAGGCTGTCAACAGACTGAATACAGGCTGACAACAGACTGAATACATGCTATCAACAGGCTGACAACAGGCTGTCAACAGGCTGACTACAGGCTGACAACAGGCTGAATACAGGCTG
>NC_056506.1:49788766-49789621 GCF_014905685.2 Nematolebias whitei | reverse complement strand
TGTCAACAGGCTGACAACAGGCTGTCAACAGGCTGAATACAGGCTGACAACAGACTGATAACAGGCTGAAAACAGGCTGTCAACAAGATGAATACAGGCTGTCAACAGGCTGACTACAGGCTGTCAACAGGCTGTCAACAGGCTGACTACAGGCTGACAACAGACTGAATACAGGCTGACAACAGGCTGTCAACAAGATGAATACAGGCTGTCAACAGGCTGACTACAGGCTGACAACAGGCTGCCAACAGGCTCACAATAGGCTGACAACAGACTGAATACAGGCTGACAACAGGCTGTCAACAGGCTGACAACAGACTGAATACAGGCTGTCAACAGGCTGACAACAGGCTGACAACAGGCTGACAACAAGCTGAATACAGGCTGACAACAGGCTGAACACAGGCTGACAAAAGGCTGTCAACAGGATGTCAACAGACTGAATACAGGCTGACAACAGGCTGTCAACAGGCTGTCAACAGGCTGACAACAGGCTGAACACAGACTGACAACAGGTTGACAACAGGCTGTCAACAGGCTGTCAACAGTCTGAATACAGGCTGACAACAAGATGAATACAGGCTGTCAACAGGCTGTCAACAGGCTGACTACAGGCTGTCAACAGGCTGTCAACAGGCTGACAACAGACTGAATACAGGCTGACAACAGACTGAATACAGGCTGTCAACAGGCTGACAACAGGCTGTCAACAGGCTGACAACAGGCTGAATACAGGCTGACAACAGGCTGAACACAGGCTGACAAAAGGCTGTCAACAGACTGAATACAGGCTGACAACAGGCTGTCAACAGGCTGAATACAGGCTGACAACAAGATGAATACAGGCTGTCAACA
>NC_056506.1:49780839-49788666 GCF_014905685.2 Nematolebias whitei | reverse complement strand
TGTATATATATAGTATATATATATATTAGTACATCTCCCCTTCCCTCCCTCTGTTGTCACTGGTTCTTTTTCAAATGAAGCAGCTTTCAAAGTCACCAGAACCTGATGTGAGTTGGACTGCTTCTGTTCTGCTGAGTTTTGAAAAATAACATGTGCGTCCAAACATACATGTTTGTTAGATCCCGTCCAGACTGTTTAGTCAAACTGTTTTCTTCCATCGTTGAGGACAAAATGTAACTGAGGTTTCATGACATCAGATGATTTGTCACAGTGAAGCAGAGAAAACTACTTGGAGTCAGAACATCTTTCATCTGTATGAAACATGGTCTGTGAAGATTGCTGAGTAAAAATAAGGAGACTGGCTGAACTCAGGAACGTTATTACAGAACGCTCTGCTCAATCTTAATCTGTATATCTGCTGACACGTCCTTTCTGCCTATGATGTCACAACAAGGCCGTCTAGTGATGAGCAGCAATAAAACTGATGATGCCTGTTGATGTTTTGAGTTTGTCTGGGAGAAAACTAGACAGAATCATTAGGCGATGGTCTCTCCTCCCAGCAGCTTGTTGAGCTCCTCATCATTGCAGACAGACAGCTGCTGGTGTCGGGATGATCCTGGTCTTCTAGTCATGGGCCATGTTTCTTGCCAGCTCCAAGGATCTCAGCAGTCAGTCACTCAAACTCCTCTGCCAGGTAGATGGAGATGCAGCCACAGCGCCTCCTTTACAACTTATTTGGGGCTGTGTTTGAGATATTTGAGCTTTGAGATGTTAATCAGCTGCTCCCGGTTGTAAAAAACACCTTGTTGCCATGGTTACGCATCATAACAAATGTCCAAAGTTAAAAGGTTTTCAGTAAAAATCCTTCCAGCTGCACAGCATCTGATACCAGAGGAAACAATCATCCAAAAAATGTGATTTACATCCAGAAAACCAGGAATTAAAGTTTCCAAAAGCAAAATCTCAGAATGAAAGTAGCAGAGCTGCTCCAACATGCAGCCACCTGGAGCGGCGCAATTCTAGAATTAAGAATTGTCTTTGTCCATCCAAACTAAGAATTTTGAGTGTAAAATGCCCATGTGAACAATAACTTTATATTTTTGCTATTGTTGGGTGTAACTGGGACCTTGAGTACACAATTTAGTTCCACCTCATGTACCACATGTGATGCAGATGACAGTAGTTACCTTGAATCTTGAACATCTCACAATGTCGTGAAATCGAATGTCTTGGGTCTTGTCCAGTACGCACCAGACTCTAACGTCTTTGTTTTGTCCTTTCAGACCTCGGACAGGAACCGATCGATGAGACCGAGATGAATCTCACAGATAAGCAGCTCTGCGACCAGGAGAGGAACTCCAGCCTGGACCAGAAGGAACCAGAAACACAACCTCAGGACCAAGACGAGCAGGAGGAACTAGAAGCTATAACGATCAAGGAAGAAGAGCAGGAGCTCTGCATCAATCAGGAGGAGGATCAGCTCCACCTGGATCAGGAGTCTGATCCGTTCATGGTGACTGTTATGTATGGAGAAAGTGACCACAGTGAAGCAGAACCAGACAAGGAGCAGCTCATCTCTCAGAGTTCTGCTGGACCTGAGGACCAGGATTCAGGTTCAAACGAAAATACAGAGCGGTCATCGAAGAAGACGGGTCGTACGGACCGTCGTCACGGTAACAAAACGGACCAATCAGCAACATCTGCAAGTTTTTCTTGTAAAATATGTGATGAAACTTTTACAGAGAATTCACTTCTGAGCCGTCACATAGAGGTCCACACAGTTAGGAGCCAGAACTCTGACAAACTGCAGTACTGTTGTCCCACCTGTTGTAGGAAGTTCCCTTCTTATAGTAAGTTAGTCATCCACGTGAGAACCCACACAGGTGAGAAGGCGTTTTCTTGCAGAGTTTGTGGAAAAAAGTTTAGTACCAAAAGCAACAGTCAAATCCACATGAGGATCCACACAGGGGAGAGGCCGTTTGTTTGTCAAACCTGCGGAAAAAGTTTCAACCACGCTTCACATCTTTATCGCCACATGAAAGTGCACACAGGCGAAAAGCCGTTCTCCTGTAAAACATGTGGGAAAAGTTTTAATCAAACTTCAAATCTAAATATTCACATGAAAGTTCACACGGGCTGAGCTGATGTTCCCACAGGTGTGGATGATCTGGAGGCAGGAACTGTGAAAATGTTCACCAGATGAATCATGAAGCTGCTGAAGATTTAATGAGTTCGTTGGGGTTTATTTGGGTTTTATTCAAGTTTACTCCTAAACTTGTCGCTGAATCTGAATGGATACATTATCAGCTGTCCTTTAGTCGTCACGCTAAGGACGTTTAACAACTCCATCATTTTTCATGCATGTTCTGGTATTTTTATCAAAAGTAAAGCAACTCTGCAGCAGGTCTTCATGCATCGTTGAGATCATGGAAAACTAAATATTTGAGTGCAGTCGGGTCATCACTTTTATTTGTGACTTGGTCCTACAGGTTTTAAAAGCAGCTCGTCTGTTTTTCTGTTTTTTACTGTTTTTAAACAATGTTCTGTTTTTTTTTTGTTTTTTTTTTTTAAATGATTTTATTTTAGGTTAAGTTGACAAACTGATGGAACTTTTGAATGTTTTTTATTTATTTAGATGAACTGGATGTTAGATAATGTTTAAAGACATTGCAAAATCATATTTGAGGATACTCTTTATTTATAAGTTATTAAATAAGTAAATAAAATGCTACGTGTTGTCGTCATTGCATGTTCCCATACAATGATGAAATGAGTTCTCTGCAGTTAACCTTTGCACGTGAGGTGCTCCCAGGTGGAGCAGTGGGCAGCGAAGCTTACAGCACTCTCCAAAGTCCGTATGCCGACCAATCGCTGAGCGCGGTTCAGCGAGCTCCTTGCTCAACTCACCAATCACAGCGCACCGAATCGTCCAAAGTATGCGGGCATTTTTGATAGTCTTTGTAATGTTTGGCTAACAAACAAACAGAAAATGATCAACACTTAGGTATTGATAACTGGTGCATAAAACACGACGAGTCAGCATCATCCTGCAGGGGAGGGGAGGGGGAGGGCAGCAACTTGGGTCTGAAAACTACATTTTCCACTTTAAGTCAAATGTATCAACCATTATAATGTCTAACCTTTTAATTTTTTTTTAGAAAAATGTATATTGGTGGTTGTGCTTGAGCGTAGATGTTCGGTGCAGGCCCTTTGTTTTATATATATATATATATATATATTTTTTTTTTTTTCCATATTTATTTCTCACCTCCCCCACTAAAGTGACCACTACAATCACGGGTCAGTATAAAAGGATCGTAGTCCGAGACTATTCCATCCTCAGCAGTCTCTCCATTCCTCTGCTCGATCTGAACGCCAAATCCATCTCGACCTTCATGGCACGGGAAGAGAAGAAGGTCAACTATAGGTCAACAGCCGTGCTGAAGGCGAAGCATCAGAGACATCGTTGCCAGCAGCTCCTCTCCCAACATCCCTACCAGCTCCAGATGAACCTCAGGTGCAATACCAGAGCCTTCCACATGTGGCTGGGAAAAGGCATGGCCAGCCACATGCCTTTTTAATTTTTTTTTAATTAAAATTATATTACATATTTTTGAATGATTTTTGATAATTTGCTTTTATTTTATAATTGTGTCCTGACGTTTCCAAATACTGCAACAAAGTTCTTCAAACAAATATTAATTGTCCTGACGCATGCTTAATAATCCCGGTAGATGACCTTAAATAAAAGTTAATATAAATACTGGACCGGTTCTTCTAGAACTCAAACTGTTAAAAAAGGGGCCAAAATTAAAAACTTATTACTCAGTCGACACATTCGATCCTCCACGTGACCTGATGGCGGCGAAGCTCCGCCACGCCTCCATCCACCCGGGAAAAAACAACGAAGAAGTCGCTTTGAAGTCGGTTGTTAATTTTTAGTTCCGTTGAGTGTTTATTCAGTTTTTAGTAAACAGAATGTCTTCGGTTGTTCTTCTGAGAGAGTTCATCGGTGAAAGACTGAGCGCTGCTGCCTCAGAAATCTTCTCCGAGTTTGAGAAGACGATCCTGCGGTACGAAGAAGAGCTCGACCGTCAGCGCAGACTGCTGGATGTCAGCTGGAAACCTGAGCTGAAGCTGCACAGAGTCGGTACGTAGCTCTGAACCTGCTCACACAACCACCAGGAGCTCCGTGAGACTCGGGGCAGAGCCCGGATAACAAAGAACGTTACACCGAACCGGAAATCGAGTTTAGTAAACAAGCTAAGCTAACAAAGCTAATGGCTGCGTCTATTTACTGAAGCGATTTTTCATTCAACCTTTATTTAGACACGTACATCCCATTGAGCCTCGAGGACTCATTTACAAGAGAGACCTGATTTAAAAAAGAGTGATGACAACAATAGACAGGTATAAAAAGTCATACAGATTTTTTTTTTTTTTTACAAATAGGATGGCTAAAAAAGAAAAGTAACAAAAACAGCTAGATTCTGACGTGAATGTAGAAAACTAAAAACAGGAACATGTCTGCATCGGTCCCTGCCAGGAGTCCAACAGGTTCTTAAAGCCACTTAGAGAGGTCAAAGGTCGAGAGCTTCAGATCTTTTTACAAGATGTTCCAGGAAACAGGAGCGGAGTAGGAGAAGGTCCTCTTGTCTAGTTCAGTCCTCATTGAGGGAACACTGCAGGTAATGATGTCCTGAGAGCGCACGCTGTAGCTGCACTCACGCAGAGACATGTAGGAGGAGATGTATGAAGGCAGCAGACCAGGAAGTGATTTAAAGATGAAAATATACCAGTGGGAGAGTCTGCGTGAAGTTAATGGTGACCAGTTAACCAGTGAATACTGGGTGCAGTGGTGGGTACGGTAGTTACAGCCAGTTATGAATCTTAGTGCACCATGATAGACAGCATCCAACATCTGCAGCATCCAACATCTGCAGGGTTCTTGTAGGAACGTTCATGTAAATAATGTCACCGTAATCAACGGAGGGGAGGAAAGTCACAGATACAAGGTGTTTCCTAACATTCAGAGTTAGACAGGATCTGTTTCTGGAAAAGAAACCCAGTTTAACTTTCAGTTTCTTTACCAAGTTTTCCACATGGAGCTTAAAAGAGAGATGTGAGTCGACCAAGAAACCCAAATATTTATAGGAATCAACAAACTCAATGGGGACACCATTTGAGGATGAGATCAGAGGAAGAACTGCTGGGACCAACTTCCTATTTGAAAAAAGCATCCCTTTGGTTTTTTCGGCATTTAGGACAAGTTTGAGGCGGAACAAATCTGTCTGGATGATGTTAAAGGTGGATTGTAAAAGCTGGAAAGCCTTAGCAACAGTTTTAGCTCGACAATAAACAACTGTGTCGTCAGCATAGAAATGTATGGATACATTAGGGATGCTCTGACCTACATTATGTATATAGATTGTAAAGAGGGTGGGTCCTAAGACTGAGCCTTGTGGTACACCATTGTTGACTGTTAAATAACTGGAGGAAGTACCATTATGTTGAACACATTGCCTTCGGTCTGAAAGATAGTTAGAGAACCAACCAATGGTGTGATCTGAGAAACCAGTTTCTGAGAGTTTATGACACAAGATGTTCTGATCCACAGAGTCAGAATCTTTAGACAGGTCTAAGAAAAGTGCAGCACAATAATCCTTAGCATCCAGTGCTTCAACAACGTCATTAAGAACTTCAGTGAAGCAGTGGTTGTGCTGTGTTGTTTCCTGAAACCAGATTGATTTGGAGGTAAGATGTTAAATGAGTCCAGGTAATTTTTGATTTGAGAGTTTATCAGTTTTTCTAGAACCTTGGCTAAAATGCAGAGTTTAGAGATTGCTCCATAGTTGTTCAGTGAGGTGGGGTCACCTCCCTTCAGCAAAGAAGAACAAAGGCTGTTTTCCAAGTGTCTGGATGGAGTTTTGTCTTATGGAGAGATTGAAGATGTGGGTCACAGGGACTGTGATGATATGAGCAGCCAGTCTTAAGAAATAAGGTGGAAGTTCATCTGGACCTGCAGATTTTTTAGGGTCAAGATCTTTTAACAGTTTATTGACCTCACTGACTGAGAATGGAGAAAAAGAGAAGCTGTGATTAACTGAGGATTGACTTGTAGGAGGGATTTGATTTGTAGAAGTTTGGTTATTAAGTGAAGTGGCTGATCTTCCATTAGTAACTGTGTCAAATAAAGAACCAGAAGCAACAAAATGTTTGTTGAGACAGTTCAGGATCTCGTGCTGATTTGACACAGGAACAGAGTTAATGAGAAGTTGTGATGGGAGGTCAGATGATTGGGGGGTGCCTGAGAGAGATTTGATGGTTTTCCAGAATCTGTTAGGGTCATTTAGATTTTTGGAGGTCTGAGATAAGAAATAGTTGCGTTTTGCAGCTTTGACAGCAGTTGTACATTTATTCCTCATCTGTTGAAAACTCAACCAATCAGTGTCTGAGTCAGATTTTCTCGCTGCGGCCCAAAGATGATCTCTCCTGTGCAGGAGGTCAGCTAGCTCTGGAGTAAACCAGGGGCTGTCTCGTCCCTTTATTCTGAACTGACGTAAAGGAGCATGTTTGTTCAGGAAATAAATGAAACTATTATGAAAATAGTTCCAAGCGGAGTTCACATCATCAGTTAACAGAATATGATGTCAGTCAAAGTGAGACAGATCCCAGAGGAATGACTGTTCATAAAAATGTTTCAGATCCGAATTACAGATTACTGGAGCAATTATTATTTTTCTATTTAAGTAGTGTTCTATGAAATTATCTTAAACAAAATACAGGTTCGGGGAAAGGTCGAAGCAATGAATAAAAACTCACAAGCTGGTTCTGCTAGGATAATAAGTGTCATTTATTAAACTGCCACAGATTCAGCAAAGCAAAAAGTACAAGTACTTTCAGTACAAATCAGATATTGATGTAAAACCCCTCACCGTGACACCGGACCGCGAAGCCGTTTCAGTCCAAGTAAAAAGATAACATCAATTCAGGCTGGGCATCGGATCAGGATCCACAGCAGACTTCAACTCTTATTCTGAGTGTCACACTTTAATACTCTCTGCATTACATGGGAACATCTCCCAGCAACATGCCCACCTGGACTCAAAGTCTGTGAAAAACCCTTGAGATAGCATGAGAGCGTGAGAAGCTTAAAAAACTCTAGATAACGAGGGAGCGTGAGAAGCTAGGGTGAGCAGAACCTCCAGATAGCGTACAAGAGGAGGCGGGCCGGGCCTCCTCCTCAGGCCTCTGGGTAACTCACAACAACATGCAAAAAAAAACTTTATATCACAGGTTAAAATAGTCAGAAAAACAACATTTTATTAGACTTTCAACTCAAGTAGTTAGACTGTGACAGTTATGACATGGTATCAGTCTAACATGTGAGGCTACAAGGAGCAGAGGTCACAAAGGTGCAGGACTTCAAGGACTTGGGGTCCACTGTCCAGGAACATGGGGAGTGTGGTGAAGAGGAGAAGAAGAGAGTCCAGGCAAGATGGAGTGATGGAGAAAAGTTTCAGGAGTGATTTGAGACAAAAGGGTGTCAGCAAAGGTCAAAGGAAAAGTTTACAAGACAGTGGTGAGACCAGCTCTGTTGTATGGTCTGGAGACAGAGACATGGACAAAAAGACAGAAGACAGAACTGGAAGTGTCAGAAATGAAGATGTTGAGGTTCCCCTTAGGAGAGACAAGGATGGAGAAGATCAGGAATGAGATCATCAGAGGTACAGCACAGGTTGAACAACTGGGAGATAAAGTTAGAGAGGACACACTGAGATGGTTTGGACATGTCCAGAGGAGGGACAGTGGTTTGGACATGTCCAG
>NC_056506.1:49780184-49780739 GCF_014905685.2 Nematolebias whitei | reverse complement strand
GCTAGTAGATGTATAAATGTTAGTAGATGTAGCTAAATATGCTAGTAGATGTAACTAAATGTTAGTAGATGTAACTAAATACGCTAGTAGATGTAACTAAATGTTAGTAGATGTAACTAAATATGTTAGTAGATGTAGCTAAATAGACTAGTAGATGTAACTAAATATGCTAGTAGATGTAGCTAAATATGCTAGTAGATGTAGCTAAATATGCTAGTAGATGTAGCTAAATATGCTAGTAGATGTAGCTACATATGCTAGTAGATGTAGCTAAATATGCTAGTATAAGTAGCTAAATATGATAGTATATGTAGCTAAATATGCTAGTAGATGTAGCTAAATATGCTAGTATATGTAGCTAAATATGCTAATATAAGTAGATAAATATGCTAGTATAAGTAGCTAAATATGCTAGTATAAGTAGCTAAATATGCTAGTATAAGTAGCTAATTATGCTAGTATATGTAGCTAAATATGCTAGTATAAGTAGCTAAATATGCTAGTATATGTAGCTAATTATGCTAGTATATGTAGCTAAATATGCTAGTATAAGTA
>NC_056506.1:49779553-49780084 GCF_014905685.2 Nematolebias whitei | reverse complement strand
GTAGCTAAATATGCTAGTATAAGTAGCTAAATATGATAGTATATGTAGCTAAATATGCTAGTAGATGTAGCTAAATATGCTAGTATATGTAGCTAAATATGCTAATATAAGTAGATAAATATGCTAGTATAAGTAGCTAAATATGCTAGTATAAGTAGCTAAATATGCTAGTATAAGTAGCTAATTATGCTAGTATAAGTAGCTAAATATGCTAGTATAAGTAGCTAAATATGCTAGTATATGTAGCTAAATATGCTAGTATAAGTAGCTAAATATGCTAGTATATGTAGCTAATTATGCTAGTATATGTAGCTAAATATGCTAGTATAAGTAGCTAAATATGCTAGTATATTTAGCTAAGTATGCTAGTATAAGTAGCTAAATAGACTAGTAGATGTAACTAAATATGCTAGTATAAGTAGCTAAATATGCTAGTATAAGTAGCTAAATATGCTAGTATAAGTAGCTAATTATGCTAGTATAAGTAGCTAAATATGCTAGTATAAGTAGCTAAATATGCTAGTATATGTA
>NC_056506.1:49778009-49779543 GCF_014905685.2 Nematolebias whitei | reverse complement strand
GTATATGTAGCTAAATATGCTAGTATAAGTAGCTAAATATGCTAGTAGCTGTAATCTGCAGTCACTTCTTCAGCTCATCCTCAGCAGGCAGCGGTATGATTATATTGTCCTGTTTGAGCTCTGACAGGTTCTGTTCCTACGTTTAAAGTAAATCCACAATGCTCGGAGAAACTACATTAGCTCGTACTGTTCAAACAGAAACAAATTTTCAAATCCTGTTTAAAAACCCACTACTATTCAGTAGCTTTCATCACCAGAGGATCTGTGTTTTGAACCTGTACGTTCCACACTGGTTAGTCGTTATATTTATTATCTGCATCGTTTTTATGTCTATATTTTTGATTTACTTCATTTTGTATATTGCTTTGTGTTTTACCTGTTGTTCTGTCTGTACAGCACTTTGGTTGACCTTGTCGCTGTTTGAAGTGCTCCATAAATAAAATGGTATGGTATGGTATGGTATGGTATGGTATGGTATGGTATGGTAAATGCCGGTTCTGGTCTGCGCCGGAAGTTGCGCCCATAATTCACTCAAGGCATCATGGAGGCGAGGAATAAGGTGGATAGAACTTGTGCTTTGTTTTTTTGTTTTTTCAAAGTAAAAGTCTGGAATGGTCACTCCTAAACCCTCATTATATCTGAGCTCAGTTTTAGCTTCAAAACCACTGGAGAAACAGAAACTTGTCACGTGATTAACAGAAGTTTTAGTTCAAACTGTTCCATCTGCTCTTTATTTGCACAACATTCAGTTTCTTATTTTTTCTTATTTTAAAAATGGGTAAAAAATAATCCCCCCCAGGAAAGATTTTTATCAAAGAAGAATGAATCAGATAAGAGAAGTAGAGCAGAGTGCTCTGCAGCCGTTTATGTCTGTGGCTGTTGTTAGTTGAACACGAAGCAGCTGATCTTCTTCAGAGAAGGTCTCGTGGTTTGTATTTAGACCACCGAGCGACTCAACACAGAACCGAACAAGAACGTTCCCCGAGACGAAAACAAGACCGACACCAAACGTCTGTGACAATTACTGAGTCCAGCAACTTCATGGTTTAAAAACATAAGAGCAAAACATGAGATTTTTATTTGATTGAGATATATAACAGGAATTAAGAGAAATTAAAACCTAGGATAAACTAACCTAGTTTATTTATTTAATGAACTTTCTTCACGTGTAATCCTCAATTACTGAAACATAAAGCACCTGCATCCTGCAGAACAACAACAACAAAATAAATACAGTTTTATGTCTCTCCGTTTCATCAGCTTTCATACAAAAAATGTAATTTAGCTTTTGAACTAATATGATTCAAATTCAAATTTCATGAGTTTCCTCAACTTTAAAGACAAAACAAACTTCCTGATCCAGTTCAACAAAGAAATGATTTCAAAAGACATGGAAGGATGGAAGGAAGGATGGATGGATGGATGGATGGATGGATGGATGGATGGATGTATTATGGATGGATGGATGGATGGATGGATGGATGGTTGATGGATGGATGTATTATGGATTGATGAATGGATGGATGGATGGATG
>NC_056506.1:49772216-49777909 GCF_014905685.2 Nematolebias whitei | reverse complement strand
CTAGCATATTTAGCTACTTATACTAGCATATTTAGCTACATCTACTAGCATATTTAGCTACTTATACTAGCATATTTAGCTACTTATACTAGCATATTTATCTACTTATATTAGCATATTTAGCTACATAATCTAGCATATTTAGCTACATCTACTAGCATATTTAGCTACATATACTATCATATTTAGCTACTTATACTAGCATATTTAGCTACTTATACTAGCATATTTAGCTACATCTACTAACATATTTAGTTACATCTACTAACATAGTTAGCTACTTATACTAGCATATTTAGCTACATCTACTAAGATATTTAGTTACATCTACTAACATTTAGTTCCATCTACTAACATATTTAGCTACATCTTCTAGCATATTTAGCTACTTATACTAGCATATTTAGCTACATCTTCTAGCATATTTAGCTACATCTATTAGCATAGTTAGCTACATCTTCTAGCATATTGAGCTACTTCTTCTGACGGTGAAGTGATGAACAAGCTGAACAGCTCTGAGGTGGATCAGTGTCTCCACAGTAATAAGGTCGGTGGTGTTTTGTTAAGAGGTGAGACACAAACTTACTGACCTTAAATCAGACACAGAGTCCAGACAAAGTCTTAAAGTCCTCCATCACTGAGTTTGGGTTAATTACAGAGAAAATCATAAAACTGAAGACGAACAAATACTATAAAGCTGTGACCTCCATACACCTGAAATCAGACCTGATGTTCTCGTCACTGTTTTAAATTCTTCTGAGGATCCAGCGTCTCTTCTCCGGTGATTTATTGTAGTCCAGACACAAAGTAGGATGCAGGTTTTTCTCCGTCGGCTGTTTGTCATCAAAGTGAAATGAGCTCACATGCAGAGTTTTAGGTGTTCTCTTCAAGTTCACATTTTTCAGCCACATTCTTCTTAATTCTTCATCTGCAGGTAGGAGATGAAACTAAACCTCTTTTCACAGGAACTCTTTTTGTTTTGGCTCCGTGTTCAAACTCTTATGTTGTAGCCGCTGATTTAGTTTGGTCTGGTTGTTCTGCAGCCGTGAACACAACAGGTACCTGAACTCAGCACGGCTATTTTAGTAAACGTTATGGTTGTTAAAATGAACAAAACAAAAACAGTATTTTGGAAGTGTGGATGAGTTTCCAACAGGAGGAGATCCTCAGGAGAGGACAGGAAACAGGTAATCCAGGTAGCCCACAAGGATTGTGCAGGATATAGATAAATGCAACAACTTTGTATTAATCTCTGGTGCAAGGATTCACAAAATTCAGGTGATCATCATGAAGCAACCAACGGTCCAACGAGGACTCTTCTTCTTCTTCTTCTTCTATTGATTTTTATTGGCGGTTGGGGAACTTATTTTAAGCGCATTACCGCCACCAACTGGACTGGAGTGCGGATTCGGATAATAGAGAGGAATAAAAACAACAACAAACAAACAAACAAACAAACAAAAACAAACTAGATTCGACTAAACAAGCTAATTGACCATGAACGAAATAACTTTATTGTACGTGTTAGCTGAATTATCTTCCAAGAGCCCAGCTAATGTGAAGTCCTGACGCTTTTCCTTTGTGAATGACTGAAATAGATGATTCCTTTGGTTACTGTGTTTATTGCCGTGCAGCAGTGCATGTTCTGTCTCTGGATGGTTGCAGTGTGTGCAGCTCCTGTTGGGTGTTTACCTATTTTATGTAGAGTATAGTTAACAATGCCTCTTGGTTTGACTCAGCCTTATGAAGGGAGGTAATCGGCTGTCATGGAAACCCTCTGGCTCCGCCCACTCATGGTACCTGCAGACGGGGAGACAAAACCACAAGATTCTAACAGGATATCAGTCAAGAGAAACCCGATGTCAGGACCTGATGATGCCTTTTCCAGGTGTTTCCCCGCAGTGAAGATGTGGGCTGGCAAAAATACCATCAAGCCTCCTAATTTTTATGCTTCGGTTTCATCTACATTCATCTGTGTCCTGATTAACTGGAGATGGTGGTTTCTGAGAAAATTGGTGCATTCGTGTGATTTTCACAGGTTGGACTAAAGTAAACAGGAAAATACGTGTATGCAAATATTTCTGGAGCTTTTTGTTTGAAATGAAAGTCAAGACAGAATGCAAAGTTTGTGCTGATGCCTCATGTTCAGTCCCTCGCGCCGTGGGCTCCATTCTGAAATTTCTTGGTCTTGCTCCCGGAGTCTCCTTGGATCCTCTTCTGGGAACTGCCCCCTCATCAACAGAACAACCACCAAACATCTTCCCATCTGGTCTTGAGGTCCATTCCTGCCACTCTATCTTCTTAAACCTCTTACCTGGTCACCTTGGTCCTCCGTCTTGTGAAAGAAGGGACCAGTAAGACAACTCATCATGTTTCTGAACATTAGCAAGAAACCAGTTCACCCATGTCCTCTCCTGCAGCTTCCTCCAGTTCTCCTGAGATGCACTTGTTGTAAACAAACGTTTACCTGTCCTCAGCTGCTGGTCTCATGTCTCAGTTCAGATGTCTTGCTCGTTATGAAACGTGATGAAATTAGCACCAAAAGAACCGGAGGAACCGTACAGTGAACATTTATCATCTTCTCAGCAAATTTAAAGTGAAGAAGAACAACAATGATCTGGATCTGAGTGTTTGTGTTCAGACGTAAGACGCCAAGGTTACAGCCTAAAATCACTTTGATCTCAGCTCCACCATCGATCAGGAGGAAGACACGTGAGAGCTCCGACTCAATTATTCATCACTGAACTCTTTTGTCCTCGATAAGCAGATCAATAGATGCTATAATCAGCTTCTCGATGAGGAGACGGAGCTCGTGATCCTGAAGCAACGCCCGCTACACACCAAAACCAAAACAAACCCCAAATGACCCACGCGGCCCGAGTGTCAAGACCGAGGCCTCGTGGGTCATTTTGACCCAAGGGCAGCAGGAGGGTCAAATGAAAACAGAACTCACCTGTTCCTTATTTTAAAAAGTAAATCTGTTTAAAGACAATAAATCAAAGAGCTGAAGCTGCGATTCAGTCTCCTCACAGCTAAAGAGTCCTGGTTTTTTCATGGAAAGAGGCTCTCTGCTCCACCCAGTCTGGACCTTGTTCCTCTGCTCCACCCAGTCTGGACCTTGTTCCTCTGCTCCACTCAGTCTGGACCTTGTTCCTCTGCTCCACCCAGTCTGGACCCTGTCTCTCTGCTCCACCTAGTCTGGATCTTATCCCTCTGCTCCACCCAGTCTGGACCTTATCCCTCTGCTCCACCCAGTCTGGACTCCGTCCCTCTGCTCCACCCAGTCTGGACCTTATCCCTCTGCTCCACCCAGTCTGGACTCCGTCCCTCTGCTCCACCTAGTCTGAACTCCGTCCCTCTGCTCCACCCAGTCTGAACTCCGTCCCTCTGCTCCACCCAGTCTGGACCTTGTTCCTCTGCTCCACCCAGTCTGGACCTTACCCCTCTGCTCCACCCAGTCTGGGCCTTGTTCCTCTGCTCCACCCAGTCTGGACCTTATCCCTCTGCTCCACCCAGTCTGGACTCCGTCCCTCTGCTCCACCCTGTCTGGACCTTATCCCTCTGCTCCACCCAGTCTGGACCTTATCCCTCTGCTCCACCCAGTCTGGACCTTATCCCTCTGCTCCACCCAGTCTGGACCTTATCCCTCTGCTCCACCCAGTCTGGACCTTATCCCTCTGCTCCACCCTGTCCACTGTTGAACCAGAGTCTTCCAACACATCAGTAAAATGGACAGGTCCTCTGAGACAGCACATATCATCATGGAGACATGTAGACATAAATAAAGTAATGAAATATGATTTAACGAGATCTGGTTTTATTAATTTGTATTTTTTACTTCTGCAGTGTTAGGGGAGTGAGTGTTAATCCTCTGATCTAGTTAACGGAGGACGTTTGACTTCGGGTGGAAACATTTCTCAGGTGTACGGTGAAAAACACAAAGATCTGTGAATGTTTGCTCCAGATAACCTCTGAACACCTCATCTAATCCTAATCATAATCCTGTGAGGGAATGAGAAGCTTTGAGGGTTTTCGTCAGCACGATGCCAAGCAACAAGTTCCTCCTGCAGTTACCATGGCGATCAGCACCATACGTCCACCTTTGGTAAAGACTGTAGACGTTAGACACTTGATTCAAACAAAACACTTTGTCTTTTAAGAGCCCGAACATCGTCCTCGCTGCGCTGCTAAACATCAGCGGTCTTTGAAGGGTCATGGTGGACCACCACCATCACTTTTGACAGGTCCATGATGGTTTGATGAACAAACGTCCACAGTGGGTCAGTATCGTGGTGACAGCTTGACCGGGATGTGGGGTCATGAAGCAGGCCTGGCCTTGGTGGCCCTCGTGACCAGACTCTGACCCGATCTGTCCAGGTGGACACGGGGATTCAGGATTCAGAGCTCAGCAAAGGTCAGCAAGAACATCTTAAACTCAGCAGGGGACCTGAGCGATCTTCAGGGACGGGTTCTTTAGTTCCTTGATCTGAAGGATGTTCCAGGTGTTTGAGGACGGTGAGGACAGAGACCATGGGGACAGTAACGAGGGGAACACCAGCAGGTTCTGTTCGGTTCTGATCTGATCAAACACCAGAACCTTTCCCGCTCCACTTCACCTCCAGCAGACGTCATTTAGCTAAAAGCCTCCAAATCTGTCCATCATGAGCATCAGCTGCGAGCTCTTCGCTGATTGATTCTGTGACGACAATTAAAACACGTTTTTATAAAACAAGTTTTAATAAGACAAGTTTTTATGAAACAAATTTTATGAAACAAGTTTTATAAAACATGTTTTATAAAACAATTTTTTATATAAAACACGTTTTTATGAAACAAGTTTTATAAAAACAAGTTTTATGAAACAAGTTTTATAAAACATGTTTTATAAAACAATTTTTTATATAAAACATGTTTTATAAAACATGTTTTATAAAAACAAGTTTTATAAAACATGTTTTATAAAAACAAGTTTTTTATATAAAACACGTTTTTATGAAACAAGTTTTAATAAGACAAGTTTTTATGAAACAAATTTTATGAAACAAGTTTTATAAAACATGTTTTATAAAACAATTTTTTATATAAAACACGTTTTATGAAACAAGTTTTTACAAAACTTTTTTATAACAACATGTTTTATAAAACAATTTTTTACTAAACACGTTTTTTTATAAAAGTTTTAATAAAACAAGATTTTATAAAACAATTTTTTTATGAAATGTTTTTACAAAACTTGTTTTATAAAAACACGTTTTTTTTAATAAAAAGTTTTACTAAAACATGTTTTTATAAAACAAGATTTTATAAAACAATTTTTTAATGAAATGTTTTTACAGAACGTGTTTTTATAAAACAATATCCTGATGCCTGCTCAATAATCCAGGTAGATAAATCTAAAAAGCTAAATCTGCTCCTCTGGACCTTCAGCTGATGGGGGCGTTCAGCACCCCCTGTTTTTACAGAAAATGTGATTCCTGTGTTGTTTTTCCTCGTGTTGTCGATATTATTTTAGAAAAGATAAAAACCTGATCCGGTTGTTGCAGCAGCTTCTTTTACCGGTCTTTTAGTGTCATGCTTCGGACCCAAGATCACAGACGACAAGCTCAAATAAAATGAAACTTGACTTTATTTTTGAACAAATTAACTTAAAGGGAATTTAAAAAAAGCGAAGATCAGATAGGAGGCATGGGGGG
>NC_056506.1:49765007-49772116 GCF_014905685.2 Nematolebias whitei | reverse complement strand
GGAAGCCGAGCAGCATTATGGACCAGGGAGTGGAAACACCTGGAGACAGGTGAGAGTGGGCGGGGCCAGAGCTGACGGAATGAGAAGTGGCACACAAAGGACCAGAGCACAACACAGAAAAACAAACCCAGTAACCAAAAGAGAAAATAAAACCAAGAATAAACAGTAAAAATTAAACACTGCACCCGATCCCGACTTTAAGTTCCTCCATGCTGCTCCCCCAGGACCAGACTGATGGACCAGGACAGAGAACCAGTCCTTCCGGTCCGATTCAGCTCCCTCAGTTTCTGATTTTGTTCTTTAGTTCAGTCCAGGGTTCACGGCTGCGGTGAAACACCGTCAGGACTTCGGTTCCCCTCCTCGTGTTGTTTCCACTCCTTTAACACAAGGTCAGAGGAAACGTGCAGCAGCTGATTCACTGAGAGGAAGAAAATGGATGGATGGTAAGTACCTTCCTACCTGTCTCTCTAATTACTGTTGCTGTAGTGGTCCAGTCATCTGGAAGCTCTTTCTTACCACCCAGAGCCTTTAACAGCTCCTCTCTGAATTTCTCACATCGTTCTTCCATCTTCATCTTCCACCATTTGGTCTTCTTCTCTGATTTTACTCTTTTTCTCTTCTTCACAACAACAGTCATTCTACACACAACCATCCGATGCTGTCTGGCCACGCTCTCCCCTGCCACAACCTTACAGTCTCCAATCTCCCTCAGGTTTCCTCTTCCACACAGAATGTAGTCGACCTGCGTACTCCTTCCTCCACTCTTATAGGTCGCTCTATGCTCCTCCCTCTTTTAGAAATAGGTGTTGACTACAGCCATTTCCATTCTCTTGG
Source organism: Nematolebias whitei (assembly GCF_014905685.2). Taxonomy (NCBI): domain Eukaryota; kingdom Metazoa; phylum Chordata; class Actinopteri; order Cyprinodontiformes; family Rivulidae; genus Nematolebias; species Nematolebias whitei. Next base: position 49,771,282 of record NC_056506.1, on the reverse strand, counting down.
CAAAAATCACCACCATCTGTCCTTCCTGGTTTCTTTCCTTGACACCAAACCTACCCATCACTTCCTCATCCTCTGTTTCTCCTCCTCATCACATCCAACCTGTGGAGCATAACCACTGACAACATTTAGCATCAGACCTTCTACTTCTACCTCCAAACACATCATCTTATCTGACACTCTTTTCACCTCTACTACATTCTTTGCCAACTCCTCCTTCAGGACCACCCCTACTCCATTTCTCTTTCTATCCACACCATGGTAAAACTGTTTGAACCCTGCTCCAATGCTGCGAGCCTTGCTGCCCTTCCACTTGGTCTCTTGGACACATAAAACATCTACCTTCCTTCTCAGCATCATGTCAGCCAGCTCTCTACCTTTACCTGTCATTGTCCCCACATTTAGAGTTGCAACCCTCAGTCCTACATTCTTGACTCCTCTTCTCCCTCTGACTCCTGACACGTTTCCCTCCTCGTGGTCTTCAGCACAGGAGAGACACGAGCTTGTGCTCCTTAGTGTCTGGTTTCTGCAGAATTTAGAATGAAAAATCTAAAGGAAAAAAAAAAAACAATGAAAAACATCTTAAAGAGCAAAGAAGAAGTGGTTTAAACCTGAAGTTTCAAAATAAAGCTCCAAGCTCTTTAAAACTTTGTCTTGTAATAATAAAAACTCTGTGATATCTTCTACAATTAAAAAGTTTGAATCTTGAATTAATTTTGGGCTTTACTGAAGAAAACTGATTTATATTCTGGAACCATAAAACTTTCTTTAAAAATGTTTTAGTAACTATTTAAATAAATGACATTTATTACAAGTTAATAAACTTGAGAGTTTATATTTGCTTCTTTTAACAAAGCACCTTGAAATAATTTGAATAAAGATCCAATAATAAACAAAATCAGTTGAATTTGTTTAAAAAGTGGAAAAGCAGAATCTCAAAAAGTGCCATAAGTCCCCGTCAGCTGTTTCTCTTCATCTTTCTGTCCCTGCTCTTCAACACCTGGACCGGTTTCCAGCTGAGGAGGACGCTGAACAGAAATGTCTCCGCGCTGAGCTGGAGATCCAGGTCCACAGGTTTCTAACAGCTCTGATGGTGGAGGGAGCCGCCCTGGGTCCTCCAAGTAAAGAGAGGACGATTGAAACGGACCTGCTGGTTGGAGGGTCTCTGTGTTTGGGACCACTCATCTCCAGCTGATTAATCCCAGTCCTGGGGCTCCAATCCCCCTGCGGGTCTTTTCACACCAATCAGACGGTCTGTTAGGTGGGCTGGTAATGAGCCATTGAGTCCGTCGATGTGTTCTCGTCTCCCTGGAGAGTTCAGTCACTGCAAGAATTACGGATCACCGGCGACCGGATCGATTCCTCGTTGGACGCACAAAGACCGAAGCGTTGAGCTGAATTTAAACCCATGGAACTAAACGTTATAAAGATCCGAACAGGTTCTGGGATGTGAACAACTAATGACCCTTTCACTCGACTCGGCTTGGGTCAGTTCAGTCTTCCTGTTGTGCGGTTCCACTCATTTTCAATCATGAGAATTCAATCCTTTGGTAAAACCTCTAAACGGTTGTTGTATTTTCAGTGGTTCCATGTGGAGGTGTAGATGTTTCCTCACCGTTTCAACAGTTCAGACAGAGATGGAGCAAACGGACTCCATTTAAGACTCGGGCCGGTGGTGGGAAGGCCTCCACTCAGATACTGCACTTCTGGAAACCACGGTGAACATTTGTGACTTTATTATCTACTCGTTGATGATCTGCCCACAGCGAGGCAACACATGGAGAACTTCTGACACCGTCAAGAACTGAGTCGGGTCGAATCAGGACGACGCGAGTTACTGAGGCTGGAAATATAAAACTAGATCTAAACAACAACTAAAAGTAGTTTTATCTGCACCCATGTGTTTTGTTTGGTCTAATCCTCTGGTCCTGAGCAGCATCGCTACATTTAAACTCCTTCTTGAGCCCACCAGCTCGTAACGCATGCTGCCTCGAGCTTTGGTCTCAATTTTGTTGAATCCAGACGCACAAAAAGTTGATTTTATGTCAAATAACCTCCATCAACCGTCAGTCATGTCACATGAGCTGCAGCTGACAGCAGAGGTCCTGAATCTTCTTGTTGCTCTGAACTGAACATTTGATCACTTCATCCTCACTCACGGCACATCTCCCACTACGGCTGGAGTTCATTAAATACCGGATGATTTTACCATTTAAAATGGGGGGAGTGGAGGTGCAGAGGTTAGAGAAGGTGGGCCTGTGATTGGAAGATCACCGGTTCAAGCCCCGGTACCGACAACATCAAAAATGTGGGTGGGGTAGGTGAAGCACACACACCTGCCCCCACCTTCATTCACCCCACTCTGTGGGCAAGGCCCTTAACCCCCACCATCTGCTCCTAAACAGGTCTCTCTTGAAAATGAGTTCTCGTGGCTCAATGAGTCGACCTGGATAAATAAAGGGTAAAAAAAAAAAAACTTCTGGACCTGCAAGAACCAAAATCCTACAAGTAGATACCTGCACAAGATCTCATTCACCTACTTTGATCCACCAACCATCCCCTATTACTGGTTTCTTTGAACACTACCTCCCATTTGAGTCAGAAGCATTTGTAATGGGGGGAGCACACTGGGAGGAGGAGGAGGGTTCTGGGGGTCCTCCCCCAGAATGTTTTGAATAAAGTAGATGCCATTTCCTGCATTCTGGTGTATTTTAAAGGGTTGTTAAACATCTATGTTTATCTATATAATTAAACACTTGATTCAGTATTTTAAAGAGCAACAAGAAGTAGCCTGACCAACAGCTCTCCTTGTGTGGATAGAGCTCCTGTTTGATGATGGACAGTTTCTCTTCACAGAGATAGCTTCCTTTACTCCTCCCTCAAACCAGCGTTCCTCTCTATCAAGAATGTGCATATCTTGAATGTGGTGGTGTGAGTTGTTGTAGGTAACCAGTAAAACCCGGAGTGGACTTTTAGTGGTTTGAGTATTCTCCTATTAATCAAGTGGAATGGATTCATTCATGAAGAAATAGAAACAGAAATGGGTGAACTAATATTTCATGGTAAATGTGTGTGTGTGTGTTTCCAAATAAGTATTTTTTTAATGTGAGGGGGACGTATCTCCCTCACATTTGTTGCAACACCTATGCTACCTCCTACCCAATGTCCCATCCCCTTCAAAATAAAACTAGTTTCAACTTCCTTTCGTCTTCCTGTGACTTTTTTCAGTTTTGATATTCTCAACTCAGACTAATAAACTAATCATGACACTTTCTTTAATTTTCTGCCCTACTTTATGTATAATATCCATTTTTGTAACAGTTTAAGACCTCCAGTCACTAGTTTGTTTTATTGTCAGTCTTAGTGAACTCTAAGTCATCAGTGCGCAGTAAGTGGCCATAATTGTGCTGTAATATGTCAGTAGACATACAAAATGGCCGAAAGCCCACTAGCTTGGGCCGTGAGAACTGCTGTCAGGAAGGTTTGTGTTGAAGACTCGGGACAACACCACGTTCTGTCAACTCGCCGTTTTTCTGCTCCGAGTCACTCCAGAGAGAAAGGTCCGGGTCGTTTCATTTAACCTCGTGTCACTGACGCACTGCGAGGCTTCACACACTCTGCGGCTCGCACCGGAGACGAGAACAACACCAGGCCCTCACAGGACCAATAACTGGCTTTAGCTTAAAGATTTAAAAAGGAAAATACAAAAACTGAACAAACTGCATGAAATCAGGTGAAACATTGTGGCTGCACAACAAGAGGACACGGCGTCATTTAGTTTTAGTTTTAACAGACAATCAGACCTTATCGGTGTCGTTCTATTTCGTATAGGCTTCGCCCGTTAAGGCTGTCGCTAGTGGGTTTATCTCCGCGTGCAGCACTGAAACCCACTAGAGACAGCCTTAAAGGGCTTCGCATACTCATAGAATCTGGGGTTGCCAACGTTTCAGGACGTTTGCAGCCTCAGGTGGGAGAGATGAATTTCTGTGGATTTAGCTGATCAATGTTTCCACCCAGCCGAAGCCGACGCTCCGTTCTACAGCCGAACTTCGGTTTGAGAAATCTGCAGCAGGAAACATTGAGATGTTTGATGACAGTGAAGGGCTGTGCATGGAGCTCCATGTCCATTTGTTCTTCATATTGAACGTTTCGGCTCATGTTCAACTTTTAGTCATTTGCCAGCTCAAAAGAAGAATTGCTGAAAAAAACAACACTTTTATTTATTTATTTTGCTTTGTTCCAACTGCAAGAGTGAGACCAACTCATAGAAAACATCTTAAAGGAGAAAGGCAGGTTTAGGACCAGCATGCACTGGGGCAACTTCTATTTCTCTGTGTGCAGAATTTACCCATGATGCATCACCTTCCTCAGTAGCTTCTGTCGGTCAGAACTTTGTCAGAAGCACATTGAGAAAAATGAACGTATAATGTGGAATATTTGGATACTTGACCTGCGAATGATTTGATGGTCACTAGGAGTTCCAGATTCTCAAAAAAGCTTTTATGTTTTATGCCGTAACTTTCTGCACAAAAAAATTAATAAATAAAAATTCTTCAAGTCGTATTTTAGGTAGTAATCACCTGAAAAAACATTATTGGATTATTTGTTAAATTAAAGCTCTTTGTTTTATTTTATTTCATTTTATTTTATTTTTAAAAAGCTCCATTATGAAAAACAGCATGACGCTTTTTGTCCCTTAAGCAGATTCACCCCTCGTAGTTCAGACAAATAAAATCCAGGTGCGGTCGGGTGAGTTCTGGTGTCATCATTCCTTGGTGTGTTCAATGACCCATGGGCTGAGTCAGTAAACACATCATCTTCAATCAGCCGTGCTCTCACCTGTTTCAGGTCAGCTGGAGTGAAAGAGAGAAAAAACAGACAGAACATTTATTTGTGCAGAGAACCTGAAGAGTCGTGGAACAAAAAATTACTTTTCTCAAACTAATTCAGCCAGATTCCTCTGTTGTGTCTTTAAGGTGCTCTTTGTGTCGAAATACACAAATAACCCATCTGTTTTTATTTTCAAATGTGTGGGAAGGTCAGGAGAAACAAGCTCCGCCCCCTCCAGCTACAGCTGTGACCTTTCCTGGATCATTTCCTTCAGATTATTAATGTTGGGGTTCGAGAGTTAAAGGCTGTCCAGTTTTTGGTTCATTAAGTTTCGCGAAGCAGTCCAAATCCAGTGGTCAACTGCATGGCTGGTTTGAGGACGTCTTCCTGTTTTGAATTTGATTTTAAAACAAAACTTTCAACTTTTGTTTCATTTTTTAATTATTTTTAAACTTGATTTCAGTGATTCCAATTGTATGAACTCTGTTCTTGGTCCTTTGATTAATTTTTCCTACTTGGATTGTAGTATATTTGGGGGCTCGTCCGGGATCGAAACTCAAAATTTCCTACACTGCATTTTTTTAAACTGAAATTCTTCCTAATTTAGAACACTAACCATCACAACAATAACAAATTAGTTTGTCTATTTTGCGCTGTAAACATATTTTCTGAGAGATTTTGATTTGTTGTTGTCGTCTCTGTAGGATGGTTTAAAACACAAAACTTGCCATAACTTTTTACATGAACACCCCACGTTCCTAAAAACAAAACCCTGCTGCAGGTTTGTCATAATTTCTTCAGATATGCATCTAGTTGATTGGTTGGTTAGTTAATTAGTTAGTTGTTAGTTATATTTAGTTAGTTAGTTACTTAGTTAGTTGGTTAGTTGATTGGTTGGTTAGTTAATTAGTTAATTAATTAGTTGTTAGTTATATTTAGTTTGTTTTAGTTACTTAGTTGGTTAGTTAGTTGGTTTGATAGTTAGTTGGTTAGTTAATTAGTTAGTTAATTAGTTAGTTGTTAGTTATATTTAGTTAGTTAGTTAGTTAGTTAATTAATTGGTTAGTTGATTGGTTGGTTAGTTAATTAGTCAATTAATTAGTTGTTAGTTATATTTAGTTAGTTAGTTAGTTAGTTGATTGGTTGGTTAGTTAATTAGTTTGTTAACTAGTTGTTAGTTATATTTAGTTTGTTTTAGTTAGTTAGTTAGTTGGTTAGTTGGTTTGATAGTTAGTTGGTTAGTTGATTGGTTGGTTAGATAATTAGTTAGTTAATTGGTTAGTTATATTTAGTTGGTTTTAGTTAGTTAGTTAGTTAATTAGTTAGTTAATTAATTAGTTAGTTGGTTGGTTACTTTGATAGTTGGTTAGTTAATTAGTTAGTTAATTAGTTGGTTAATTATTGTTAGTTAGTTAGTTAGTTAGTTAGTTAGTTAGTTAGTTAGTTAG
>NC_056506.1:49754644-49764997 GCF_014905685.2 Nematolebias whitei | reverse complement strand
AGTTAGTTAGTTAGTTAGTTAGTTAGTTAGTTAGTTAGTTAGTTAGTGTTTAACAAAAATACCAGGCCTGAACAACTGGGAGGTTCTGACACTGATCTGACACTAAGCAGGTGATCTGTGAATGCAGAACAGGTGAGCCAATTACAAACTGCACACAGGTGTGTGTGTGTGTGTTTGTGTGTGTGTGTGTGTGTGATGAGGCTGAGAGAAACAACGAGCAGCAACGCAGACAAACAAAAGCTAAAGGATAAACTATGAGAACTAAGAACGTCTGAAAAGTCTACACGTTTGTCTCTGATGACCACCAGCTGGAGACGTCCTCCAAGACGGTCCAAGACAGACGGCTCATCTCTGAGCTCATCTTTTACAAACAGTTTATTTTTATTTTACGAGCCTGGACCAGCTGTCGTTTGCAGTCCGGCATGTTCTGGATCGTCCTCCTCAACATGTTGGTTTCAGCCGCGATTCATCAGCGCGGCCTCGGCGCCGAGCCACGAAACGTTCTTGGCGTCTCTCGGTGGGGTCACAGGTCACATGAAGCCCTCATCCTGTGGGACTTCTTGAACTTTTTGTTTATTTATTGTTTGCTGTGCATCTTTAAGAGCGTCCCTCAGAAACTTGAGCTTCAACGTCTCCATCAAAGATGCACAACTTAAATAACGTTTGTGATGAGCAGCAGCAGTTTGTGATGAGCAGCAGCAGTTTGTGATGAACAGCAGCAGTTTGTGATGAGCAGCAGCAGTTTGTGATGAGCAGCAGATATTTGTTGGTGTGTGTTGTTGCAGCGGGGCTGAGCAGGAACCGTTTGAGCTTCATCTATAAAAGATGCACAAACCTCTCATTATAACGATTATTTAGGGTTCCAGTGCTGCAGACACACGTGCACTTTAAATAAATGAAGCTTTATTCTATTTTGGTTTTCTCCATCAGGAACTGGGCTGTGAAACAGAATTACAGGATCAGTTCTGCTAATGCATCAATCGACTAAATGACTTTGGCACACGGAGTGTCGGAGGCTACAGCTGCACAACTAAAGGAAACAAACAAAAACAACAACAAAATAACCGGGGTCTTAAAAAAAGCGACAATAAATAAACAGAACTGGATGCAAGAAACTTGGAGAGGTGAGAAAACTTCAGTCGAGCCGCTGCAGCATCAGCTGTACCGAACCGTTCAAGAGACACTTCAGATGTGTAGAAGTGGGGCTCTGTGAAAAGAGTAAGAACAATCAATATCTAACCTGTTGTAGATAGAACCTCAGTTTGGACAAATAGAGTTTAGTTCTGTCTGAGTTGGATCAGGACCAAACAAACTGTCTTGAAACTGCTCCAGTCTCTAAAGTTTTACAGCAGCTCTAAATGTTGTTTTATAAACTTTACACTTTAAATTTTACGTTTTATGGTTGTTTTGACAGAAATGTTACAATTTTCCAGCAGGACGTTCCACACTGCATGTTCCAGATAGCTGCTATCAATTTGAGAAAGAAAAAAACTCATAAAATAAAATGTAACCTTCATGATTTCTCAGTTCTTTGTATAAAACTTTATTGATGTTTGCAAACGCACGCAGCTAACGGGTGGAGGAGTGCAGGTGTCTGGGCGTCTTGTTCCTGAGTGATGGTGGGATGGATCTGGATCAGGACCACGAGCATGGATGATGGATCAGGGCCTCATCTTGAGTAATGAGGCCGTTGCTTCAGTCCATCATAGTGAAGAAAGAGTTGAGTCAAAAGGAAAAACTCAGGATTCACTAGTCTACGCTCAAACCCCCACCTGTGGTCGTGAGGTTTGGATCAGGACTGAAAGAACCAGATCCTGGATCCAAGCGGCTGAAATGAGCTTCCTTCATCTTGTAAGGAGTCATCTGAGGAGGTTCATCTGAGGAGGTTCAGCTGAGGAGGTTCAGCTGAGGAGGTTCATCTGAGGAGGTTCATCTGAGGATGCTCATCTGAGGAGGTTCATCTGAGAGGTTCATCTGAGGAGGTTCATCTGGTTATGGAGCTCTTCCAGGCCTGTCCTGCTGGTAAGAACCCCCGGGGCAGAGCTGGAACTCTCTGGAGGGATTTGAGATCTTCTATGGTCTGGCAACACCTCGGGGTCTCCCAGGAGGAGCTGGAGACCTGCTGCCTCCACGACCGGACCACGGACAGGTGGGATGGAGATGGAGAACATGACTGGCAGGGTGAAGGTTTTAAAAACAGTGTTCACATGAATCTCATTGAATTATTTAAACGAGCTGTTTTTGATGATAACTTTCCACTTTGGGCTCGAGCCTGTTGTTGGTTTGTGGTCCAGTCAGAAGAACCCAACAGGTCCAGCTCAGGTAAGCCTTTAAAAAGCCCCACAGGTTCTGGAGTTCTTCGCTCCTCAGATCTCCGTCTGGACTGGTGCACGTTACTGTAATCTGAGCAGAGATGAAGTGTGGACGTGTCCGTCAGGTTGTGTTTCTGATCCGAAGCAGAAAAACATCAGCTGAGCTGGATCTGGAGCTCTTCGTGCTCTTCAGCCTTCTTGTTGCTCCAGCGTCGTATTATTTTTTTATTATAAATATTATATTTAACGCTGCGTCACGTTTCATACAGCAGGGACTGACTCCTGCCCAGGTCCAGTTCTTGTCCCTGACTTGGACTGAGGAACGTCTTGAGCTCCTCTTTATTTAAAGAAGAAGAAGAAGCTTCTTGTACTCGACGATTCCTCTCATCCGAGTCCAGGATGAATCTTGCAGCAGCTGAACTCCTGCGAGAGAAGCTGCTGTTTGATTAATATTTAATGACCACCTGCTTGCAACAAAGTCTCATATTTGTCTGTAAAAGCTGCTTTCTCTGAATCTTTCTGTTTCTTTCTTGTTAAACAATAAAATATGAAGATAATGTGAAATAAACCTTTTCTCTGGACCTTAAAGGAGAGACTGTGTGGATCAGCCGTGGTGCTGCAGTCAGCAGAGATTTACCAGGTCATCATCTATTTCTGTGCACAGAACCAGCGCCGGGCGTCTAGACACTGACCCAGCTCCTTCCCACTCCTGCAGACTAAACCCAGTAAACCTGCTGGTTCAGGTTTACTGCAACGATTCGGCCGTTTCTGAACGCCTCCATGTTTTCATACATCAGAGGGAGAACTGAACTTCGGCACATGCGAAATACAAAATACAGAGGGAACTCGTGTCCTTGAAGGCAGCGCCTGGTGCCGTGGACCCCAACGTTTTAAATAAAGTCTCACTTTGGAGGCTTTGTAAATACTTCACCCCACAACTTCCAACTGAAGGGTGAGAACATTTTTAACTTGGGGACAGGACATGGAGTCTGGAGGAATCTGCAGACTTGCTGTGAGGCAACAGTGCTAACCACTGATCCATCGTGCTGCAGTGAAATGACGAGTTGGATTGTCTCTAACGAACATGAGTCCGGTTCAGGTCCAGTGAATGCCTGGAGAGTTTCATTAGAGTCCATGTTTACTGGTTCTGGTTGTGGTGGCAGAAGGTTTTCAGAGATCTGACCCAGCATCCTCCTCCTTACAGTTTGTGTCTCAGCTTCTCTGCCACGTCGAGTCCTCTGCAGCAGCAGCCGATAATTATGGCCGACGCTTCACAGTTTGGATAGCAGGGCTTCGGCGCTACGCGGCGTCCCGCCTGTCAGTTTAATCACAGAGTGCACGGCGCCGGCCATGCCGGGGCGGCGCCGCATGGCCTCGTCCCACTCTGCAGAAACCCGACAGACCGGCTGGGCCTGAGGGATGACCTGAAGCGTCAGGGTGGAAGGTTCTGAGTTCTGTTTGTTCTTGTTACAGCATCACATGGGATTAACTTTAATCTGAGGCGTAATTCAGTTTATTACTCATACACATATTTTACCTGCTGTGTGCTTTATTATACTTTCCTAATCTACGTTTGACCTCCCACAGCTTTAACTGAAATATATATAAATGTAGATTAATACCCTCTCTCTGTGTACAACTTTCATTTGCATGAGGCTCTCACATTTACAGAATTTTCTTTCACATGCACGAATCTGATCCATCAAATCTATAGATTATAGATTTTATATTTATTTCCAACATAAACTGAACAAAAATATAAACGCAACATTTTTAATTTTGTTCCCATTTTTTATGAGTTGAACTCAAAGATCAAATATTTGTTTATGTAGAAAATAAACCGTTCTCTCTCAAATATCGTTCACGTCAGTCTGTGATGGTGAGAACTTCTCCTCTGCCGAGATGATCCATCCACTTCACAGATCAAGACGCTCATTAGGCAGCAGGTGCTCCTCAGGCTGACCACAACAAAAGGCCACTCTAAAATGAGCAGTTTTACCAGTCCAGCCAGTGGCTGCCAACACGACGTGCACGTTAGTAAGAGATGTGAGGTGAGGTGAGATGTGGTCACCATCTCTGACTTCTTTACTAAAGTTCAGTGTTTTCAGCCTCATGAGGCACCAACCTGTCGACCGTCTCCTTGATGAGCTGCAGAAGAGCTCTCTTCACCGCTGAAGCATTACATGCCTACTGGTATCTGTGCTTCTAGTCACCCTGCATGTTCCTATGATGTGAAAATATTTACTGCGTGTCTCAGCACCGACTTCTGCTGCCTACCTGTTCCTGGACTCGTGTGTGTGGTTCTGAGTTTCCTTGTGACTTCTTCAGCCGTCTCCTCACCGTCCACCTGAGAATTACTTCTGGCAGTTTCCTTCATCTTACTGGAACCACTGGATCACCTGCTCCCTTGTTGATCCACAACTCCACCTGTAAGACAGAAATCACTATTAATCACCACCTGCTGATCTTCACCACACTGAACCTTCTTGCTCCCCAGGGTTCCAGTCCCTCCGTGCTCGTTGCTGAATCGTTTCGCTGTAAATAAATCACCGTTAATTCTTCCTGCTCTTGAAGTCTGTTCCGTTCAGTCCATATTCTCTGGTTATTACATAAACTTTTGTCTGGCTGTGAAGCGACCTGAGGTGGAGGAACACCTGTACCTGCAGATCACTTCAACTGGAGGTGGAACAGGTTCTGCTGTGATGGATCAACCTGATGGTTGTGAGACGAGCCGAAGCAGCTGTTCAGCTGTTCCAGCAGACAGAGCAGGTGCTTCGGCTTGTTAGAGCTGCGGTGCAGTTTGTCTTGAAGAGCTCCTCGTCTCCTGCAGCTGCCACTTCACGTGGAGACGCCGGTAAAGACCCAAAATGAGTCTGGAACGCCGTCTGCAATCAGCCTCTGCTCGCAACAAGTCCTTTTTGCTTTTGTAAATTGGTGTCGTTCCTGCGGGGCTTCGCTCCGAGGCGAACACACACACACACACACACACGAGCGGTGACACATCACAAGCGCTGTCTGAATTTCCAGGCCTCATTAATGGTCCGTTTCTGTCTGCACAGATTTGATGTGTGTCAGCCGGTGCTGTGTATTCACAGCAGATACGACATCCTGTCCTGCAGAGGGTCGAAAATAGCTGCTCATTAGCTGCACACACTCACACACACACACACTCACACACACACACTCACACACACTCACACACACACACTCACACACACCCGAGAAGAACCACGAGAAGCTCTTTACCTGAGCCCAGCACTTAAGCCCCCAGTATACTCCCGCGTAGGTCCTTCCACGCGTACGTACACGCGTACGTACACACGTACTGTGCGCAGAGGGTTCAGACTTCATACTCGAGCGTACACCCTGAGCGGCTGCAGTCAGCTCCACAGATAAGGGGCGTTTACCTTCGAGACAAATTGAGTTTGTCGATTGGTCATTTGCTGACACGCCTACTGGATTGATTGACGGGTCAAAAAAAAAAAACGAGCGCTGGCAGCCTCAGCCACAGCCACAGTGGTGTTCTGTGTTTATGTTGTTAATAAAAAGATCTAGAAAATTCAAAAAACAGGGAGCGCTGGCCCTGCAGCCCACACATCAGACCAGCCCACCAGGCAATCTCCAGACCCTCCCGCAGCCACGCTGGGACTGACTTTATAATTCTCTCGTGACAAATTCCTCCATTTCTCACCATTTCAGTCATGGCAGCAACGGAGGAGGAAGAGATCACTGCCTCTTGGCAAAAAAACAAAAGAAAAGGCCAGATCAGGGATGAAGAAGGGGAATTTAATACATTGGTGTTGCATACAAAACAGTCTGTCGCCGGGCAGTTTATTGTGCGACACCGCGTACGTGTACGCGGTTTTAAAAATTGAGCTTTGCACGGACATGCCCTGCGGGGGTACGCGCATACCTCCGCGTACGAACATACGCGGGAGTATACTGGGGGCTTCAGTCTCTATCTGGCCCTCTGTGTGATTTCTGAATGGCCTGGGGGGGTGTCGGAGCCAACGCACCCTGTGGTGCTCCTTTGTGCCGTGAAGCGAAGTAGTAACAGAGGCTAAATGGTTGACGTGTGCAAAGATAAGCCGGTGCCGTGGCTCAACGGTGTGATGACAACGAAAGTCTGATTTATTACTGAGCAGCTTCGTGTTTCATTTTAAAAGTTATTTAACCACGAAGAGAATCACAAAACTAAGTTTATCATTTATCGTTTGACAATAAACGGCAGACGTCCGTCACATTTAGTGCGCTCCACGTCAACCCAGCTGAGTTCTGCTCCATGCCTCTTTTAGATCAGTGATGATTGCTTCATAGCCATGTTGTGGGTCTGTTTTATGAAACAGTTGAAGGAGGTGAAAAGGCAAATAATGTCAGCAAGTAGTGGGAAACAGAGGGAGTGAAAAGGGGCTGAAGAGGAAGGTGGCTCCAGCTAAGACTAATGGGAATGGAGAACAGGTGAGGTGGGCGTGGCCTGACTGTGGAGCAGAGAGCAGCTGTGGAAAATAAAATACTGAGAAAAGGGGACAAAACAATGACCCAACCGAACCAAACAAACCAAAAATGGTGCCAGATCAGCCTAAAAGCACAGTGACGACTCGAGGTGATGGACGAGACAAAGCAGCTGAGAGCAGCAGGTTATACGATCGAGGCTGAAGGAAAACAAACAGAAGAGCCTCTGGATGAGCCACAGTTCTTCACTGCAGACTCAGACCGACACGATGATTCCCACAGCTGGCCGAGGCCCCTGTAAAAAAAAATCTTTAATCATCTTCAGAGAGGCTTAAAAACTTAAAGCGTCCCGAGCGCACGAGGACAATTCTGTTTTATTTATTTATTTTTACAGATGAGCTCGTTTCAAGACTTCAGCTCTCATTAAGTGACGGACTGACGTTCTCCTATAACGTAATCCTGGGATTATGAGGAACATATTTTAGTCCCAAACAAGCTGAGCGGGTGCAGCAGGAACGGTCCTGAGGATGGAAACGTGTTCTTGAGGGACTCGTGCTTTTCTCTCCATCTCTGCTGAGGGTTAGTGTAGAAGGTCTGTGAGTTCAACTGTAAAACTCTGACATCAAACTAGAAGCACAGACCTGAAGGTTTTACACACACGTTCACATCTCTGAGTTTGAAACTGGAAAAATAATCTTGTTTGTGATGGAATAAAGTACTTCCTGTGTGTTTTTCACAGTAACTCCTGCAGAATATTCATATTTTCTTTGGATTGACTCGTTCACTGATTTATTTCCACCATCAGTCCCAGTTTATGCAGCTGTTATGGCCGAGTGGTTAAAGCGTTGGACTTGAAATCCAAAGGGGTCTCCCCGCGCAGGTTCAATCCCCGCTCACAGCGATTGAGACAGACGTTGATCCGTGTGTGTTTTCAGATCGATTTATAGTTTCATGACTGAAGGGGTCTACACTGATCAGGGTACATCTTTGTCCATTCTTTGTGTCACTACAAACAGGTTTCGTATTTTGCACTAGTGTCTTTCATGCGTGGACATGGGTTACCTGGACATGTGGACCGAGGTGGTTTGGACATGTCCAGAGGTGGGACAGAGTGTATATTGGTAGAAGGATGTTAGAAATGCAGCTGCCACGAAAAAGACAAAGAGGAGACATATGGATGTAGTTAGAGAGGACATGGAGGTAGTTGGAGTGAGGACAGAGGACAGAGAGGATACAAAGGAGAGAGTGAGACGACTGAGGACGACTCTCTGTGGAGACCCCTGAAGAGGGAACAGCTGCAAGAACAAGTAAATGTGGATTACCGAATGCTTCTGTGAATATTTTAGAGTCTAACTCATCTCCATATTCATGATGTCATCAGCTGTGATGGCCGAGAGGTTAAGGCGTTGGACTCGAAATCCAATGGGGTCTCCCCGCGCAGGTTCGAACCCTGCTCACAGCGGAGTCTGTCCTTATGTAAGTTTAGATGAAGTCACCAGAGATTTGTTTTGGGTTTTATGTTGAATAAAGAGGAAGATCTCTGTCACTTCAGGTACTGAGGATTAACTAATGGAGATAAATCCTACCTGATCTGGTTTTGTTTGACTTCTTCACTTCAGAGGTGTTTTGGCTTTAAATCAAGGATTCAAGATTCTTTATTTGTCATACGCACCCCTTGTGGTCCTGAGGCTTCCAAACCAGACATCCTCCACTACTGCTCCTCGAGATCCTGTCAATGAAGAACACAAACAGGGTCAGAGACGAGGGACAGCCCAGGCAGAGTCTAACTCTCACTGAGAACGAGCTCGACTTTGTGCCAAGAATGCAAACACAGCTCCTGCTTTGGTTCTACAGGGACCGGGTAGTCCTTAAAAGAAACCCAGGTACTCCCACAGCACCCCCACAGAATGCCTCAAGGAACACGGTCATAAGCTTTCTCCAGATCCACAAAACACACGTAAACTGGAGAGGCAAACCTTCAAGACCCCATTAGCATCTCTGCAAGGGTGAAGATCTGGTCCACTGTTGTCCATGACCAAGATGGAAGCCACATCGCTCCTCCTGCATCTGAGGAACAATCGGTCAGAGCCTCCCTTCCACCACCCTGAACTAAACATGGATTAGTATTTACAAACCGTACTCTCTGTCTTGTACTTTTGAAACTAATTCATCTCCATAATGTCTCACCATGAGATTTTCAACAACCACCTGTGATGGTTGGGTGGTCAAAGTGTTGGAGACAAGAGCTCATGGAGGCTTCCTGCACAGATTCAAACCCTGCTCACTATGACCTGATGTTCTTACTTACTGTACAAGCATTCTTCATAAAGGTGTTGTGGCTCCATGTCATGGAAGCTCTTCTTTCTATTAACGATTAATTTTTTTACTTACTTGAATATTTTAGAGTCTAACTCATCTCCATATTCATGATGTCATCAGCTGTGATGGCCGAGAGGTTAAGGCGTTGGACTCGAAATCCAATGGGGTCTCCCCGCGCAGGTTCGAACCCTGCTCACAGCGGAGTCTGTCCTTATTTAAGTTTAGATAAAGTCACCAGAGATGTGTTGTGGTTTTGTTAAATAAAGAGGAACATCTCTGTCACTTCAGAGTGAAACACACTTGATTTAAAGGCAAAAAAAGTCTCAAGTGAAGAAGTCTAACAAAACCAGATGAATTAGGATTTGTCTCCATTAGTTAATCCTCAGTACATGAAGTGACAGAGATCTTCCTCTTTATTTATCATAGAACCAGAACAAATCTCTGGTGACATCATCTAAACTTAATTAAGGACAGACATCGCTGTGAGCAGGATTCGAACCTGCGCGGGGAGACCCCATTGGATTTCGAGTCCAACGCCTTAACCTCTCGGCCATCACAGCTGATGACATCATGAATATGGAGATGAGTGAAGCTGCAAAACGTTCACAGAAGCATTCGGTAATCCACATTTACTTGTTCTTGCAGCTGTTCCCTCTTCAGGGGTCTCCACAGAGAGTCGTCCTCAGTCGTCTCACTCTCTCCTTTGTATCCTCTGTCCCCTCTGTCCTCACTCCAACGACCTCCATGTCCTCTCTAACTGCATCCATCTCCTCTTTGTCTTTTACTGGCAGCTGCATTTCTAACATCCTTCTACCAGTATACCCACTGTCCCATCTCTGGACATGTCCAAACCCCTGTCCCACCTCTGGAGATGTCCAAACCACTGTCCCTCCTATGGACATGTTCAAACCACTGTACCTCCTCTGAGTATGTCCAAACCCCTGTCCCACCTCTGGACATGTTCAAACCAGTGTCCCTTCTCTGGACATGTCCAAACCACTGTCCCTCCTCTGGGTATGTCCAAACCCCTGTCCTACCTCTGGACATGTCCAAACCACTGTCCCATCTCTGGACATGTACAAACCTCTGTCCCACTGCTGGACATGTTCAAACCAGTGTCCCTTCTCTGGACATGTCCAAACCACTGTCCCTCCTCTGGGTATGTCCAAACCCCTGTCCCACCTCTGGACATGTCCAAACCACTGTCCCTCCTCTGGGTATGGCCAAACCCCTATCCTACCTCTGGACATGTCCAAACCACTGTCCCATC
>NC_056506.1:49747275-49754634 GCF_014905685.2 Nematolebias whitei | reverse complement strand
CCAAACCCCTATCCTACCTCTGGACATGTCCAAACCACTGTCCCATCTCTGGACATGTCCAAACCTCTGTCCCACCGCTGGACATGTTCAAACCAGTGTACCTTCTCTGGACATGTCCAAACCACTGTTTCTTCTCTGGACATGTGAAAACCATCTCAGTCCACATGTCTAGGTAACCCATGTCCCCTCATGAAACACACTTGGTCAAAATACAAAAACTTCTTTCAAATTGAACAATGACAGGACAACAGAATTTACCATGATCAGTCTTCAGGTCTTGGACAGTGGAGACTCTTGAGTCATGAATCCATAAATCTAACAGAAGACACACATTTAAACAACTTCTGTCTCCATCGCTGTGAGCAGGGTTTGAACCTGCGCGGGGAGACCCCATTGGATTTCGAATCCAACGCCTTAACCTCTCGACCATCACAGCTGATGACATCATGATCATGGAGATGATGAAGAAGAAGAGATGAGTTCATGAAGGTGTCTTCTGGTTACAGGCAGACAATGGACACAATGGACGGGCGTCCAACACTCAGTTCATCCTCAGAATACACATTAAAAAAACATGCGAGTCCAAAGAATAAAGTGAGATTAAACCAGTTAATACCATTTATTATCTTGGTAGTTAATTAGATCTGATTGTTGGTCACCTCATTTTCACCAGACCTGACCGCAGCATCACTTTTGAGGATCTTTTTGTGACCCATCAGGAGATCCCTGCAACAGCCCCCCACCCTCACTGAACGAGTCAATCTAGAGAAAATATGAATATTCTGCAGGAGTTACTGTGAAAAACACGCAGGAAGTACTTTATTCCATCACAAACACAACACTGTCTCAGCTTTTCAGCTGTCTGTCAAATGACAAGACTCTAAATACGTTCAGTTAAATCATACGCACAATTAAAGCTAAAGAATTGTAAATAAAGTTGATCTTTTTAAAGTGTGAAAGTTACAAAAACAAAAAGCGTCAGCACTCATGTCCTGATCAATGTGAACATTTTAACATGAAAATGGTTCAAAAAGCACAATTTACACAGAAATAGATGAAACTACCGTACGGGGAAACAAACTTCTTGCAGCTACGACACGTTTTCCTGCTCCCGGCAGGTTTTTAGGTCACGTTTGTTCAAGAACCTCCTGCAGGGACGTTCCAGATTATTTTTCCAATTTCAAACTCAGAGATGTGAACTTCTGAGTAAAACCTTCAGGTCTGAGTTTCTAGTTCGATGTCAGAGTTTTACAGTTTAACTCACAGACCTTCTAAAATATAATACTGATAGAAATATATTTCTACACTAACCCTCAGCAGAGATGGAGAGAAAAGCACGAGTCCCTCAAGAACAAGTTTCCATCCGCAGGACTGTTCCTGCTGCACCCGCTCAGCTTGTTTAAGACTAAAATATGTTCCTCATAATCCCAGGATTTGTAGGAGAACGTCTGAAATGATCTTCCCTCGTAGGGCGGCTGGGATCAGCCTTAGAGATCATTTGAGGAGCTCCATCATCCGGACAAAGCTCGGAGTAGATCCACTGCTCCTCTGCATCGAAAGGAGTCAGTTGAGGTTGTTGGGGCATCTGATGAGGCTTTCTCCTGGACGGCTCTTTTTGGAGGTTTTCCACATCCCACTGGTAGGAGGCCACGGGGAAGACCCAGAAAACGCTGGAGGGTTGGTGTATCTTCTCTGGCCTGGGAACACCTCGGGGTCTCCGGGGAGAGGGAGGTCTGGGTTTCTATCCTGGACCTACTGCCTCCGTGACCTGACTACAGATAAGCTGTAGAAGAAGGTGATGTTTCCTCATGTCTTCTTTTGGCTGTTCCTTCTCCAGGGGTCTCCACAGCGAGTCGTCCTCCATCTCACTCTGTCCTTTGTCCTCACTCCAACTACCTCCATGTTGTCTCTAACTGCATTCATAGATCTACTTTCTCCTGGCAGATGCTCTTATAACATCCTTCTACCAGTATACCCTCTGTCCCTCCTCTGGACATGCCCGAACCATCTCAGTCCAGAGGCACAGGTTTCACATGTCTACTCGTGTAACACACTTGATTTAAAGCCAAAACAACTCTGAAGTGAAGAAGTCAAACAAAACCAGATCAATGAGGATTTATCTCCATTAGTTAATCCTCGGTACCTGAAGTGGACAAAGATCTTCCTCTTTATTCAACATAAAACCACAGGTCATCTCTTGGGATTTCATCTAAACTTAAATAAGGACATACATCGCTGTGAGCAGGATTTGAACCTGCGCGGGGAGACCCCATTGGATTTCGAGTCCAACGCCTTAACCTCTCGGCCATCACAGCTGTGGATCATCATGAATATGGAGATGAGTTAAGCTGCAAAGTATTCAAATAAGTGAACGGCAAAAGCAATCCTTATTTACTTGAAGAGCTTCAACAACTGCTTTATAGAAATGCTTGTACATTAAGTAAGCACATGAGGTCACAGAAGGGTTCGAACCTGTGCAGGAAGCCTCCATGAGCTCTTGAGTCCAACACTTTAACCACTCAAACGATTGTTTAAAATCTTATGGTGAGACATTATGGAGATGAATTAGTCTCAAAAGTATTTACAAGACATAGAGTACAGTTTGTAAATACTAATCCATGTTTGCTCCAGGGTGGTGGAAGGGAGGCTCTGACTGGTTGTTCCTCAGATGCAGGAGGAGCAGTGTGGCTTCCATCCTGGTCATGGACAGAGACAACATGGAGGTAGTTGGAGTGAGGACAGAGGACAGAGTGAGATGGAGGACGATGACTTGCTGTGGAGACCCCTGAAGAAGGAACAGCCAAAAACATGAGGACACATCACCTTCTTCTACAGCTTATCTGTAGTCGGGTCACGGAGGCAGTAGGTCCAGGATAGAAAACCAGACCTCCCTTAACCCAGAGGTCCCCAGGTGTACCCAGGACAGAGAAGATACACAAACTTCCCAGCTTTTCCTGGATCATCCCCGTGGCCTCCTACAAGTGGGACGTGCCTGGAAAACCTCCGAGGAGAGCCGTCCAGGAGAAATCCTCATCAGATGCCCGAACCACCTCTACTGATTTCTTTCGATGCAGAGGAGCAGCGGCTCTACTCAGAGCTTTGTCTGGACGATGGAGCTCCTCAACCAATCTCTAAGTCTGATCCTGGCCGCCCTACGAGGGAAGACCATTTCAGATTCTTGTTTCTGGGATCTTGTTTTTTCAGTCTTCATCCAGACCTCATGACCATAGGTGATGTTTGGAACATAGACAGGCCAGTAAATCAAGAGCTTCGCTTTTCAACTCAGCTCTTTATTCACCACAACTGAACAAGAAACACCCTCATTACAGATGACAAGGCCCCATGTTGATCCTTCTCATGCTGCATCCTACCATCACTCATGAACAAGACGTCCAGATACTTGAACTCCTTCACCTGAGGCAAAGTCTCCCCTCAACCTGGAAAGTGTATTCCACCCATTTCCAGCCAAGAGCCATGACCTCAAAAGGAACTGACTTTCATTCCAGCTGCTTCACACTCAGCTGTCAACTGCCGCAGTACACGCCGAAGGTCTTGACCAGAAGATGTTTGCAGAAACATATCATCCCCATACAGCAGAGATGAGATCCTGAGGTTTCCAAACCAGACATCCTCCACCACTGCTCCTCAAGATCCTGTCAATGAACAACACACAGGGTCAGACAAGGGGCAGCCCAGGCAGAGTCTAACTCATCTCCATATTCAAGATGTCATCAGCTGTGATGGCCGAGAGGTTAAGGCGTTGGACTCGAAATCCAGTGGGGTCTCCCCACGCAGGTTCGAACCCTGCTCACAGCGAAGTCTGTACTTATGTAAGTTTAGATGAAGTCACCAGAGATTTGTTGTGGTTTCATGTTGAATAAAGAGGAAGATCTCTGTCACTTCAGGTACTGAGGATTAACTAATGGAGATAAATCCTACCTGATCTGGTTTTGTTTGACTTCTTTACTTCAGAGGTGTTTTGGCTTTAAATCAAGGATTCAAGATTCTTTATTTGTCATACACACCCCTTGTGGTCCTGAGGTTCCCAAACCAGACATCCTCCACTACTGCTCCTCGAGATCCTGTCAATGAAGAACACAAACAGGGTCAGAGACAAGGGACAGCCCAGGCAGAGTCTAACTCTCACTGAGAACGAGCTCGACTTTGTGCCAAGAATGCAAACACAGCTCCTGCTTTGGTTCTACAGGGACCAGGTAGTCCTTAAAAGAAACCCAGGTACTCCCACAGCACCCCCACAGAATGCCTCAAGGAACACGGTCATAATCTTTCTCCAGATCCACAAAACACACGTAAACTGGAGAGGCAAACCTTCAAGACCCCCTTAGCATCTCTGCAAGGGTGAAGATCTGGTCCATTGTTGTCCATGACCAGGATGGAAGACACATCGCTCCTCCTGCATCTGAGGAACAATCAGTCAGAGCCTCCCTTCCACCACCCTGAACTAAACATGGATTAGTATTTACAAACCGTACTCTCTGTCTTGTACTTTTGAAACTAATTCATCTCCATAATGTCTCACCATGAGATTTTCAATAACCACCTGTGATGGTTGGGTGGTCAAAGTGTTGGAGACAAGAGCTCATGGAGGCTTCCTGCACAGATTCAAACCCTGCTCACTATGACCTGATGTTCTTACTTACTGTACAATCATTCTTCATAAAGGTGTTGTGGCTCCATGTCATGGAAGCTCTTCTTTCTATTAACAATTATTTTTTTTATTTACTTGAATATTTTAGAGTCTAACTCATCTCCATATTCATGATGTCATCAGCTGTGATGGCCGAGAGGTTAAGGCGTTGGACTCGAAATCCAATGGGGTCTCCCCGCGCAGGTTCGAACCCTGCTCACAGCGGAGTCTGTCCTTATTTAAGTTTAGATAAAGTCACCAGATATTTGTTGTGGTTTTGTTAAATAAAGAGGAACATCTCTGTCACTTCAGAGTGAAACACACTTGATTTAAAGGCAAAAAAAAGTCTGAAGTAAAGAAGTCAAACAAAACCAGATGAATTAGGATTTATCTCCATTAGTTAATCCTCAGTACCTGAAGTGGGCAGAAATCTTCCTCTTCATTTAACATAGAACCAGAACAAATCTCTGGTGACTTCATCTAAACTTAATTAAGGACAGACATCGCTGTGAGCAGGATTCGAACCTGCGCGGGGAGACCCCATTGGATTTCGAGTCCAACGCCTTAACCTCTCGGCCATCACAGCTGACGACATCATGAATATGGAGATGAGTTAAGCTGCAAAACGTTCAAGTAAGTGAAATGCAAACGCAATCCTTAATAACTATACGAGCTTCAACAAGACCTGTATAAAAAATGCTTGTGCAGTAAGTAAGCACATGAGGTCACAGTGAGCAGGGTCCATCACAGGTGATTGTTTAAAATCTTATGGTGAGACATTATGGAGATGAATTAGTCTCAAAAGTATTTACAAGACAGAGAGTACAGTTTGTAAATCTTAATCCATGTTTACTCCAGGGTGGTGGAAGGGAGGCTCTGACTGGTTGTTCCTCAGATGTAGGAGGAGCGATGTTGCTTCATCCTGGTCATGGACAGAGACAACATGGAGGCAGTTGGAGTGAGGACAGAGGACAGAGTGAGATGGAGGACGATGACTTGCTGTGGAGACCCCTGAAGAAGGAGCAGCCAAAAGAAGACATGAGGACGGACACCTTCTTCTACAGCTTGTCTGTAGTCGGGTCATGGAGGCAGTAGGTGCAGGATAGAGAACCAGACCTCCCTTACCCCAGAGGCCCCGAGGTGTACCCAGGACAGAGAAGATACCCAAACCTTCCAGCTTTTCCTGGGTCTTCTCCGTGGCCTCCTACCAGTGGGACGTGCCTGGAAAACCTCCAAAGAGAGCTGTCCAGGAGAACGCCTGATGCCCGAACCACCTCTACTGACTCCTTTTTGATGCAGAGGAGCGGTGGATCTACTCGGAGCTTTGTCTGGATGATGTAGTTCCTCTACCTATCTCTATGTCTCTATGTCTATACTCTATATCTTGTACTTTTGAGACTAATTCATCTCCATAATGCCTCACCATAAGATTTCCAAAAAGCACCTGTGATGGTTGGGTGGTTAAAGTGTTGGAGTCATGGAGGCTTCCTGCACAGGTTCAAACCCTGC
Source organism: Nematolebias whitei (assembly GCF_014905685.2). Taxonomy (NCBI): domain Eukaryota; kingdom Metazoa; phylum Chordata; class Actinopteri; order Cyprinodontiformes; family Rivulidae; genus Nematolebias; species Nematolebias whitei. Next base: position 49,748,477 of record NC_056506.1, on the reverse strand, counting down.
TCACTCTGACCTCATGTGTTACTTTCTGTACAATCATTCTACATTAAGGTGTAGTGGCTTCATGTCATGGACGCTCTTCTTTTCATGAATGACTCCTTGTTTCACTTACTTGGATGTTTTAGAGTCTAACTCATCTCTATATTCATGATGTCATCAGCTGTGATGGCCGAGAGGTTAAGGCGTTGGACTCGAAATCCAATGGGGTCTCCCCGCGCAGGTTCGAACCCTGCTCACAGCGATGTAAGAACATGATGCAAGCCTGTCGCTTTCAGATAAACTCACCTGAGATGTGTCGTGGTTTTATGTTGGACAGACCTCGGTCGTCTTCAGGTACCGATGAGCAACAAACGGTGATAAATCCTCACTGAACTGGATTTGTTTGACTTCTTGAGCGGTTTTGGATTTAAATCAAGTTTGTGAAACCTTTAGGGACTCATTTATGATCAGCTGATGGCCCTTCTTTTACATGTGAACAGCTAGTTCTGGATGTCATCAGCAAACTGGTTGATCCAACGTGAGAAGGGACTATTTATAAGTCTGAGTTTGTTGCAGCTCCTCAGACTGAATAAGTCTTCTGGATAAAATACGAAACATTTCAACAGGAAGAATCATCCAGAGGATCTGACTCAACCTTCTTAGATGTATCTACCTGGATTATGGAGCAGCATCAGAAGAAGTGGGCAGAGAAAATCTACTTTAACATAAAACATCTAAAGGTGACAGGTTCTGATTGCATCGCTGTGAGCAGGATTTGAACCTGCGCGGGGAGACCCCATTGGATTTCATGTCCAACGCCTTAACCTCTCGGCCATCACAGCTGATCCACAGAACCTGAAGGTGGACTGTACGGAGATGAACTAGTCTCAACACGATTCTTCACATCTGTCCAGGTGTGTTAGAACATCCTCCATCAGGACCGGATTTCTGCACTGAAAGTTGTTAAATGTATTTTCTGAGTAAACGTATGTTTTGGTGAATACTTTAGAGACTACTTCATCTCCACAGTTCCTAGAGTTATCTTGAGCTTTGTGTTTTTTGTTGGATTCCCTCGTGAACCTGTTTAGATGTTCTGACACTCAGGCAGGAACGAACAGTGACGCTACGGTCAGTCATCACTCTGAGGTACGGACACAGGTATGACTCACCTCCTGCAGTGTGTGTGTGTGTGTGTGTGTGTGTGTGTGTGTGTGTGTGTGTGTGTG
>NC_056506.1:49745500-49747265 GCF_014905685.2 Nematolebias whitei | reverse complement strand
GTGTGTGTGTGTGTGTGTGTGTGTGTGTGTGTGTGTGTGTGTGTGTGCGTGTGTGATAAGACTCCTGCAGCTCCTCTCATTTCCTTCCTTGCTTCTGATCTGTCAGATAAAGTGGATAAAATCTGCTCCACATCCAGACTCTGCATCCTGTCAGCACCTGGAGCAGGATGATGAGGAGCAGGAGTCAAAGTGAAGGCACACACACACACAATCACACACACACACCAACACACACACACACCAAAATTCAACTGTTCAGCTCTAATCGGTTTTTAAAAATGCCTCGTTCGGGACTTCTTGCAGCTTCAGAAAACAGCTTCACCCCGGCTCCCTCTCTGCTGTGCTTCAGTCTCCAAAGCCCCGCCCTGCAGACGATGATGTCACACATACACAGGCCGTTACCGTGGTAACTTTTAAAGTGTCAAACAAACAGAAATGTTTTGTGTACAGAGAGAAATGTAATGTTTAATCTGTGTAGTGTGGAGTCCAACAATAAAAGTTGAGCTTCAGGGGTGATCATGTTTTTGACCCTGCTGGTGTGTTGACCATCATCTGTCTGTCAGCAAAATATTTCATGAGCCACTGGATGGATTCTAAAGAAACTCAGAAAGTTATAATTTCACTAAATTTAGAGTCAACTTACCTCAAAATGGCTACTTCAGCTAATCAAAAACAGCTGAAACTTGTCCAGTTGGACAGATTTGGTGTGGTAGTAGCTGAGAGTCATTCCCGTCGTATACCTCGAGTGTGTGTTTCTTCTATGATTGTTTGCTGTTTAATTTCAGTTTCAAGAGGTTTTGCTGAAAAGTTCAGAGTTCAAAGATGTTAAATGTAGTGGGCTGCTGTGATCTGAACTCCCTACCCTCCCTGCTGAGGGCTGGTCTGGGGGTCAGTGTGGGTGTGGTCTACATGCACGACGTAAGAAACTGGGACAGGATGGACCTTTAAAGTGACCCCAGCACAGAAACAACAACTAATAACCCCCAGGGTCTGAGTGCCGGGCCTCACGTGTCTGAGTTCTGGAGCACGGTTCGAGCGGTGAGGCAGTCGGTCCGGTCCAGTAACATCAGCAGCAGTGTAGAGTCTGACCGGCAGATGCTGAGGTTAACAAGATTCTTTCAGACGTCTGCAGACCTGATAACGTGGTTAGGAACGGGAATTAAATTCAGGTTCCTGGGCAGCATCGCTCACGTCCAACGAGACCAACCCTGGACCGGAACCCAAAAAACCTCGTCCTGTTCCAGAATCCCAGACCAGCAGATATAAAACCAGAAAGTGTCAGCCAACATGAAGGAAGAATTCAGCTCCAGATTATTTGATGACCTTCTAAAAGCTGCAAACAGACCAGTTCCATGTTTTACCTGAGCTCAACGAGCCGAAGGTTCAATTCCAAAATGTCCGTTATTGTTAAAAGATATTAGAGACACATTAACGTGTCCGCTCTTTATTTCACCGTCTGTGTGTGAAAGATGAGTTGATCTCTTTTTGCACATTCTCTGCGAGCTAACTACACTTTGAGCTGTTTCAGCTGTTTTTATTTCAACACGTTCAGCTCGTTCCGCTCACGGCTGCCGAGACTTTTATGTTTTTAAAATATTTAACTTCATTCACAGAGAACTGTCCCCGCTGAAAAACATTAAAATCTCTTCAAACTGTTAAAATCGTTCTGCTTCAGCTGCTGGCTGTTGTCAGGATAATTTTATTTCATTTACCTTGCCTTTGGCTACTTTTAGCTAGTCTATTAAATTTAACTAGCCTTTGGCTA
>NC_056506.1:49745326-49745490 GCF_014905685.2 Nematolebias whitei | reverse complement strand
TAACTAGCCTTTGGCTACTTTTAGCTAGTCTATTAAATTTAACTAGCATTTGGCTACTTTTAGCTAGTCTATTAAATTTAACTAGCCATTGGCTACTTTTAGCTAGTCTATTAAATTTAACTAGCCATTGGCTACTTTTAGCTAGTCTATTAAATTTAACTAGC
>NC_056506.1:49743851-49745316 GCF_014905685.2 Nematolebias whitei | reverse complement strand
TAACTAGCCATTGGCTACTTTTAGCTAGTCTATTAAATTTAACTAGCGTTTGGCTACTTTTAGTTAGTCTATTAAATTTAACTAGCGTTTGGCTACTTTTAGCTAGTGTATTAAATTTAACTAGCGTTTGGCTACTTTTAGCTAATCTTTGATTAAATTTAACTAGCGTTTGGCTATATTTAGCTAATCGTTTATTAAACTTAACTAGCCTTCGGTTAAATTTATCTAATCTTCTGAAATGTAGTTGCCTTTGGCTACTTTGAACTAATATTTTATTAAATTTAACTAGCGTTTGGCTACTTTTAGCTAATCTTTGATTAAATTTAACTAGCCACTGGCTATATTTAGCTAATCGTTTATTAAACTTAACTAGCCTTCGATTAAATTTATCTAATCTTCTGAAATGTAGTTGCCTTTGGCTACTTTGAACTAATATTTTATTAAATTTAACTAGCCTTTGGCTACTTTTAGATATCCTTTGGTTTCTTTAGGCTATAATTTTTAATACATTTAGCTAGCTAATATTTTATTGAAACCGACTAGCTTTTGGCTACTTTTAACTACCTTTTATTACATTTAGGAATACTTTTGCTACTTTTAGATTTTCTAAGCCTTTTCTTTTCTTTTTTCCATGCTAGCCTTTTATATTTTAGCTAGCCGGTTGCTACTTTCGCTTTTACCTAAAGTTATTCACCTCTTGATTTTTAGATAGCATTTAGCTTGTTAGCTTTTAGCTAGTCCTCTGCTTCTTTGAGCATAACTACTCAGTGTCAGTTTCTCCTTTCTGTTTGTTTTGTTTTCACAGAAAATGTCGTTTCTGCCGAACTAAGAGCCAAAACGAAGCAACAGAGAGTCGCGCACACTCTGCCTGCCCCCCAGCTCCGAGGTCAAGGTCGTAAATCAAGGCCAGGGTAAAAATCAAGGTCAAAGTTGAATCAAGGTCCAAGTTGAATCAAGGTCAAAGGTTACAAAAGCTACAGATTGCTGTATAATCGTTTGTCGACTTCATTTAAACCTCATCTCTGCATGCCCCCCCATCAGTCCCCATGCCCCACTTTCATGGGTGGGGGGGGGGGGGGGGGGGGCAGGCCTTGTCAGATAAGAGCCGCCTCTAACCGGCTCCTCGGCTTCTGATGGCGTTTTGGTGAGCTTCGGCTCGGGGAGGGATTTCTGTAAATCTCCTCTCCCCCCCGGGGAATCGGCAGAACGAGGAGCTTCAGAGGAGATATGAGGAGAAGAAAGGAGGTAAAAATAGCTTGAATATCAACGAGGAGACGAGCCGAGGGGGGGGGGGGGGACGTGGGGGGTTTGGGGGGGGGGGGGGCTTCCAACTGAGATCCAGGAGGTTTAGGAGGGAGTGGTTCTTACCCCGTCTAATCCTAGTCCAGCGAGCTCCGACGGGCCTCGACTCTGCTTCTCATGGATAAGAAGAAACTGGGGCAAGATGGGGGGGGGGGGGGGGGTT
>NC_056506.1:49742430-49743751 GCF_014905685.2 Nematolebias whitei | reverse complement strand
GGGGGGGGGGGGGGGGGGGGGGGGGGTGTTCTTCATTCCTCCAGTTTCTCTGCGTTTTGAGGCAACAATGAATTAATGAATGAAAACAATGAATGGGGGGGGGGGGGGGGGTCTGGTTGGTGAAATCATCTCTGGGGACTTTATTATTTTCTCGCTGCTCGCTGTGATTGACAGGTGAAGGCCAGCGAGCCTCACGTCAGAGTTTTATCTCCGTTAGTGAAAATCATAAACATTTAGAGGTCCAAAACCAGAAGCTGGACCAGAACCTGGACCAGAACCTGGACCAGAACCTGAACCAGGGTTCAGATCAAATCTGCCATGAGCTTCACTCAACCTGAACGTTTGACCATTGGTTTGAATATTTATCAGGGGGTCGTTTCAGGGGTGCAGGAGTCTGACCCCCTCCCTGTGGAACCCCAGAAGTCCTCCAGGCCGACACACCAGGAGACCCTGGGGCCGGGGTGGCCAACAGTTTTTCCACGGGGGCCAAATCCAGATATTTAAAGCAGCCGAAGGGCCACAGAGTTAGAAAATAAGCTGCAATTAAAACCTTTGATCAGTTTTTTCTTGCAGCGTCGTCATGCGTGATAAAAACATGTCGTTTCTGTAAAGTGACTCAACTTACGTGTTTTTCATCTCGTTAATCCGGAGCGGTTCATGTTTTTGGCCAAGATGTTTCATTTAAACAAATAATCAAAGTCAGGTTTACAAAAACTTGAAGTTGTTTCCTTAGCATGTCGGGGCTGAAGGACGTGCCCTGCCTGGGGGGCAGAACTCCCTGCAGGGATCAGTTTTACCCCTGTGACTGTAGGGCCCCCAGCAGGACCTGCAGAAGGGAGGTCTGGGGTCCCTTTTGGTTCGGTTGTCGACCCCAAAGAGCCGAACATGGACGAACCCTTCAGGGTTTTCTGGTAGATCAGAACTTGTGGTTCCATCAGTGAGACCAGACCAGACCAGACCAGACCAGACCAGACCAGACCAGACCAGATCAGACCAGACCAGCACTAGTTCAAGTTCAAGTAGGTTTATTGTCGTTTCATCACGTGCTACATGTGGTGGAATTAAATCGTGTACGCAGGGTCCCGTTACACCCAAAATATAAAAAATATACAGTAAACACTAATAATATAAATATGGTGTATTAAACAGCAGCCTGAACATGAGTCTGTGGGGAGCAGATGGGTTTGAATGAATACAACAGAATGAGATAATCAGCAGCATGAAACATCAGCAGCATGAGATAATCAGCAGCATGAAACATCAGCAGCATGAGATAATCAGCAGCATGAAACATCAGCAGCATGAGATAATCAGCAGCATG
>NC_056506.1:49737035-49742420 GCF_014905685.2 Nematolebias whitei | reverse complement strand
TAATCAGCAGCATGAAACATCAGCAGCATGAGATAATCAGCAGCATGGAACATCAGCAGCATGAGATAATCAGCAACATGAAACATCAGCAGCATGAGATAATCAGCAGCATGAAACATCAGCAGCATGAGATAATCAGCAGCATGAAATAATCAGCAGCATGAGATAATCAGCAGCACATATCACCAATCAAAGTGGTATCACAGTGATTCTCCTGGTTAGAGATTCATGAGTCTAACAGCCTCAGGGTAGAAGCTGTTCCTCAGTCTAGTGGTTCTACACTTAATGCTCCTCAACCTCCTTCCTGAGGGGAGTGGGACAAAAAGTGTGTGTGCTGGGTGAGTGGGGTCCTTCATGATGCAGGTGGCCCTCTTCCTGCATCTGGAGGTATAGATGTCTGTGATGGTGGGGAGACTGACTCCAACAGATTTCTGTGCAGCCTTCACCACTCTCTGCAAAGCTTTTCTTTCTGCAGCTGTGCAGCCTCCATGCCACACATTGATGCTGGAGCACAGGATGCTCTCCACTGCACACCTGTAGAAGGAGGTGAGGACTGAGCTTCCAGACCAGCTCGCCTCAGCCGTCTGAGGAAGTAGAGTCTCTGATGAGCTTTCTTCATCAGGCTGGTGGTGTTGTTGCTCCAGCTGAGGTTGTTGTTCATGTGTACACCCAAGTACTTGTAGCTGGAGACCACTTCCACTGCAGATCCTCCTATATGGGGAGTGGGGTGGGGCGGGGTTATGTATGTTTATTCTGTCTGAAGTCCACGACCATCTCCTTCGTCTTCTACACATTGATGTGAAGGTTGTTCTTCCTGCACCAGCTCTCCAGGTGTTCCACCTCCTGCCTGTAGCTGGACTCATGTTGCTGTTGATGCATCCCACCACCGCTGTATCATCTGCAAACTTTACAATGTGACAGCCTGGATGGGTAGCTGCACAATCATATGTGAGCAGAGTAAACAGGAGGGGGCTCAACACACATCCCTGAGGAGAGCCAGTGCTGAGGGTTATGGTGGAGGAGAAATTGTGGATCTTCACAATGTCTGACCGCAGGTAAGACGCTCATTCTGGCTTCAGGTGTAGCACCTCCAGTGAGTCCACATGACCCCCTGAAGTCTCGGATGGTCTTGATGTTTGTGTTTTGGGGCATATGGGAGTTGGACCTTCGTCTTCTTGTTGCTCAGCTCTGAACTCTTTGTTTATCTCGTTTCATGATCAGGTTCTTGTTTTGTGACGTCTCCTGCGCCAGCTGGCCACGCCCACTTCCACCTGCAGTTTCAGGTGTCTCCATCATTTTGATTTGTTCTGCAGCCTCGTGTCTGTTCAATCAAAACTCATTTCTTGGAGCTGCTTGTGTCTTCAGTTCAAACCTCCGAGCCACCGTGCAGCGCAGGAGGGTTTGGACAACTTCCTAAAAATTAAATTTAAATAAAAAAAAATGCTTTTTGTTGTTGTTCTTGTCAGAGGTTTGTTGGATCGGAACCATATGAGCCAGGTGTGCTGGTTCTGGATCAGAGTCTGCAGCTGCAGGAGGTTCGGATGATGATCTGGACCTGATCGGAACCAGGAGCTCCGGTTCGGTCCAAGTGAAGAACAGAACGAGACAAAAGACACAAGGGGGGAGGAGGACAAAAGGATGAGATGAAGAGCGTGGGATGGAAGAGGGGGGAGAGAGGGAGCACACAAACACGCGCACACATACAGAGGTGACGTCAAAGCGCTCGCGCCGCTGACCAGCCGGGTTCGGTTCAGCTCCACGCGCTGCTCCACTTTAACCCCCCGAGGAGGAAGAGGAGGAGGAGGAAGCTGCTCCTCGCGCGCAGCCAGGAGACGCACGGGACTGAAGGAGGGCAGGTGTCGAACGGAGCGCGAGGCGCGGATGGAGAGCGGGTCCGTGATGAGGGGCTCGAACACTCGACGTTGATCCTGGATGAAGTTTTTCCTCCGCTGTGAGACCAGATCCTGGATTATCCGGATTATTTTGGGATTTTTTTTTTTTCCTTTTCTTGGGTTTTTCGGGGGATCCCGCAGGACCAGGCGGGATTCTCCTCTGCTGCTGCGTGAATAAAAACCCGCAGAACCACCGGATCTAGCCACGCACGGACCGGTTCGTGGGGGTTTTTGTCAGCAGGACCCCAGACTGGTCCCCGGACCCCGGCTCCTCCTGACACGCTGATGGCGCGCGCGGCTGGAAGCACGTGAACCCTCAGCATGACGGCTGATCCGGGACCGGTTCTTCCTCTCGTCTAGGATTCGGTTCGGGTCTGGGAGCCGGACCATGACCTCCAGCCGCGCCTCGTCTCGTGCCACAACCCGAGAAGAAAGCGCGCGCCCTCGGTTGGATGCGCACGAGAGGACGTCGCCTTCCCAAAGCCGCTGATCCGACAGGAAGGGAGGGGGCACCGCGAACCGAACCGAGCGCTCAGACCAGAACCCGCGGCGGGGGGCGGGCATGGAGCTGTCCGAGGTCCGGTGCTCGAGCGCGAGCGAGGATCTGTACACCATCAACAAGACCCCCAGCAGCGGCGGCAGCGCGCGCCCCAAACGGCTGCTGTGGCAGACCGCCGTGCGCCACATCACCGAGCAGCGCTTCATCCACGAGCAGGGGGGCGGAGGGGGGCTCAAGGACGACCCCTTCGACCCCATCCAGGACGCGCGGAAGGAGTCCGCGGGCCTGGGGGACCGGCACAACAACGGCGGGACCAAGGTGTTCCCGGAGCGCGCGAGCAGCGACCTGGGCTTCCTGCAGCTGGACTGCGCGCCCAGCAACTCGGACTTCTTCCTGAACTGGGGCTACACCTACCGGGGGGTCATCTTCCCCACCCTGAGGAACGCCTTCAAGTCCCGGGACCTGGAGCGGCTGTACCAGCGCTACTTCCTGGGCCAGAGGCGGAAGTCGGTGGTGGTGATGAACATCCTGGACGTGGTGACGAAGCTCACCCTGCTGGTGCTGCACCTCACCCTGGCCTCCTCCCCCATGGACCCCATCAAGGGGACGCTGCTGGGCTTCTTCACGGGGGTGGAGGTGGTGATCTGCGCCCTGGTGGTGGTGCGGAAGGACGCCACGTCGCACAGCTACCTGCAGTACAGCGGCGTGGTCACGTGGGTGGCCATGGCCACGCAGATCCTGGCGGCGGGCCTGGGCTTCGGGCTGCTGGGGGACGGGGTGGGCTACGTCCTCTTCACCCTGTTCGCCACCTACAGCATGCTTCCGCTTCCGCTCACCTGGGCCATCCTGGCCGGACTCTTCACTTCCGGCCTGCACGTGCTGGTCCAGCTGCTGGGCTCCGAGAGCGCGCAGCTCTTCACCAACCAGGTCAGACCCGCTCCGCTCCCTCTGGGTTCTTGGGTCCGGCTGGTTCCGGACGGGTTCACACATCTGTGCACAGGTTCCAGTCTCAGTCCTGGTCTTTAGTTTTAAATCAGGACCAGAACCGGATGGGCTGCTGGAACTGAAACACCAGTCTGAAAGTTTCATCGACCCGAACCAGACCAGAATCAGAACAGAACCAGAACAGAACCAGACCAGAATCAGAACAGAACCAGACCAGAATCAGAACAGAACCAGAACAGAACCAGACCAGAACCAGAACAAAACCAGACCAGAATCAGAACAGAACCAGACCAGAATCAGAACAGAACCAGAACAAAACCAGACCAGAACCAGAACCAGACCAGAATCAGAACAGAACCAGAACAGAACCAGACCAGAATCAGAACAGAATCAGAACAGAACCAGACCAGAATCAGAACAGAACCAGACCAGAACAGAACCAGAACAAAATCAGAACAGAACCAGAACAGAACCAGAACAGAACCAGACCAGAATCAGAACAGAACCAGACCAGAATCAGAACAGAACCAGACCAGAATCAAAACAGAACCAGAACAAAACCAGAACAGAACCAGACCAGAATCAGAACAGAACCAGAACAAAACCAGACCAGAACCAGACCAGAACCACACCAAAATCAGAACAGAACCAGACCAGAATCAGAACAGAATCAGACCAGAATCAGAACATAACCAGACCAGAACCAGACCAGAACCAGACCAGAACCAGAACAGAATCAGAACAGAACCAGAACAAAACCAGACCAGAACCAGAACAGAATCAGAACAGAACCAGAACAAAACCAGACCAGAACCAGACCAGAACCAGAACAGAATCATTACTTAAATTGAGAAGTATTTCAGGAAACGGATCTTTAATGTTTAAAGATTAAGAAGTGATGAACTCTGAGGTTCTGGAGTCAGTTTGGGTCGGAGGCTGAGGTTTCAGCACCAGGAGCTGTCCACGCACACACACACGCACACGCACACACACACAAACACACTGCAGCAGTGATAACGGGTTCTGCGCCCCCTACTGGTGACTTTTATTAATAATTATTTTATTAAAATTAGACTTTAGTCCTTTTTTTAAAATAAATTCTGATCTCATCTGATTTTATGATTTTTCATCATCTGATTTTATGATTTTTCATTTCTTTCGGTTCTTGAGTCCAAACTTATAAAACGCACCAATAAATAAAAACTCATGTTAAATATCTATAAATAGAGATTTCTGCCACCGCAGTTGATCTGACGGTTCAGAACCAGATCACACTCGGTTATTAAAATAATAAAAGGATGTTTTGAAGCTCAGCATGTGTTTTATAAACTTTACGACGCTCACGTCATGTGACCAACGTTCTTCACACGTTTAATCCCGACTTATCGGGTCGTTTGGTGCAGAACGTTTCTGGAAACAACGAACCAGCTGAGGCCGAAGCAGGAAATCTGTTCGGTGTCTCGTTTCTGGTGAGAAGACGTTGAAAAGACTCGTCCGTACGTCGGCCCGGCCCGACTTCAACAACACTCAGACAGATTTACAGAAACCGTTTCTTTCTTTTCGACACTTTCTGTCCGTTTCAGGATGGAGGCGTTTTATTTTTCCTTCCTGTAACTCTCGAGTTACGACTTGTTTTCAGCGCAGCTCGGACACGTCCAGAACCACCCGACGGGTCGACGACTCGCCGAGGCCTCCGCCGCCGACACAGTGCACCCCATCATGACTCAGTGTGAAGCCCCGCCCCCTCTGGTTCTGTCGCTGAGCTGCACTCAGTCTGACCTCCCAAAGGTCAAAGGTCAACAGCTGTAAAGCAGCTGCTGATTTCAGAATCGATCCATAACACCTTTGATTGGACCATGAGAGCTTTTCCACTTCCTGTTTCCTTCAGAACGCAGGAAACTGGACGCCTCGGCGTGTTTTCAGCTTCAAACCGCCAAAAGAGATTCTGTTTCTTGCTCCGGGTTCTGAACAAACAGGTTTCAGAGGCAGAGCTCGGGCTAACAGCTAAAGGTGCCAACCATGTGATAAAAGCTAAAGAAGCTAACAGCT
>NC_056506.1:49734056-49737025 GCF_014905685.2 Nematolebias whitei | reverse complement strand
GCCATCCATTTGATAAAAGCTAAAGAAGCTAACAGCTAAAGGTGCCAACAATTTGATCAAAGCTGAAGAAGCTAACAGCTAAAGGTGCCCACTACTAGATACAAGCTAAAGAAGCTAACAGCTTAAACTAGTGAAATGCAGACCAAAGGTTACAGAAAATCAGCTAAAATGAGCCAAAGGCCAGCTAAACATGTTGAAGTGACAAATCTTCCTCGGCTGTCTTCAGGTTTTTCCTGCCTGAACGTGTCACTTCCTGTCATCGCTCAGGCTCCGCCTCCAGCCGATCCTCTTCCGGCCTCACGTCCTTCGTGTTCGTTCACTCATTTATTCCTTCAATCACCCACGAGTTCTGCTAACGCTCGGTACTGGTCCGTTCGCCCTGCCCAGTGTGTGATGTTCGGCCCATCGTGAGGCTGTCACGGTTTCCTCTCTCAAGGTCAGACGGAGGTCACGGAGCGAGAAAGAAGCGGAGGAATGAAAAGAAGCCGAGCGTGGACTCCCTGTGGAGTCTCGCTCGAGTTTCCGCTCCTCTGCCGTTTCCTTCCAGGAAGTTTCCTCCAGCCGCTCGCCGTCACACGGAGACGACGCCCGCTCTTTAACTGAAAACACCCGAGGAGGTTTAAACAGACTTAAGTCAGAAACATTAAAAGGTGAACGTTTGGAGCTCCGCAGGTCTTCTCCTCTGAAACGTTCAGCTTTTTTAGTTAAAGGCTGAAGGTGATGACATCACTCTGACTGGAACTCTTGACTCCCAGGAGATTTACCCGTTTGAACCAGTTCCTACATGAGACTTTAGCTGCTGGTGTCCTCGTTCAGCCGAAGTGTCTCTGGAGAGTCTTCTCACCAACGCTGCCGCTGACTTCTCCTGCTGAAGTCCTCCGGAGATTTCAGGAGGTCTGCGAGGCTTTCAGGAGGAGCTTCAGCTCAGTCAGAGGAGTCTTTCTACAAAATGTAAACCGGGTCTTCTTCTGGTTTTCAGGACCGTTTGATCAAAACCACACACAATGGATTTACATTTATTTGCAGCTTTTGTTGCTTCGGCTGATGGTGATTTTTTTACGGGGCAGAATCTCTGCCTCCTTAGACCTTCAACAAGGCCCAGGTCCACCCAGGCCCGGGTTCTGCTCTGAAGAAGTCCTGACCTTTCAAGTGGGTCTGTCGGTCCAGCCCACGTTCGGCTGCGCTGCATCTCCTTCAGCAGGCCTTCGGCGCACTGACTCAGCTCCATGAAAACTCCTTTCTGTAGCTCCTCACCCCCTCCTCCTCCTGGTGGTCCTCACCTCCTCCTCCTCCCCCTCCTCCTGGTGGTCCTCACCTCCCCCTCCTCCTCCTCCCCCTCCTCCTGGTGGACCTGGCCGGTCTCAGACGGTCTTGCTGTCACCAGACACCAGACGCAGCCTCACTCAATATTTAATGAACGCTTCGAGCCTTCGGCTGCTGCAGCTCCTTCAGCTTTTCTTGGCAGAGGCTTCTGGTGACATCTCTCCGTAGTGACCCTCGCAGGCGTTTCCAGGAACCACGCAGCTTTCCATCGTCCGTCAGTCCGTGCCGAACCACGGACGACGGCAGAGAAAACAGCTGGAGGTGAAGTCGGCTCGTTCAGACGAGATTCTTCAGAACCGGTTCCTTCAGGAACTAATCTGAGTCCAAGTCAGGAGCTGAATGAGTGACATGCATGCTGTTGGTCTGGCACAGAGATATGCTAGCTAAAAGCTAAATATAGCAAAAGGCTATCTTAAAGCTAAAAGTATCAAGGCCTATAAGAAAAAAGTGTCAAAAGGCTAGCTAAGTGGTTAAAGACTAGCTAAAAACAATCCAAAGGCTATATTGAAGTTAAATGAGTTAAAATATTAATTACAAGCTAAGAGTAGCAGAAGACTAGCTAAAAGTGTAAAAAATGTATGAAAAAGTTAGATAGTAGCTAAAATGAGCAAAAAGCTAGCTAAAATGTCAAAAGACTAAATCTAAAGACAAAAGTCTTGCTGAAAGCTGAAAGAAGCAGAAGGCTAAGTGAAACATCAAACTAGCAGAAGGAATGTAGCTAAAACCTTCAAGTAGCAAACAGCTAAACTGATACAAGTTCACTGACGCATGCGAGAACCAGAGAAATGTCACTTCCTGTGAAGCTGAAGCCTGGATGTTTACCGCTGAATGATTTCTGCTGAACGCAGCCGAAGAAGCTGAAAGCAGCTGAAAATGTTTAATCTTTAAACTATTAATGAGAGCTGAACTTGAAGAGCTGACATTTGCTGAAAGCAGGAAATAAAAAGAGAAAAGCAGCAGAAATAATTAGAAAAAGCTGAAATAAGCAGAGGCTGTAGATTAAAAAAATATGAAAGTAGCAAAAAATTTAAAAAAATAAAACAATTAAACAGCAGAAAGAAACTGAAAAAAGCATCAAGTTAAAATTCAAAAGAATCACAAAAGGTGGACATTTGTAAAAAATAAAAGTCAGAAAAAAAGCTAAAATTAGAAGAAAGTAGCTGAAAAAACAGACATTTTTTAATTTAGGGGACAGAAGCTGAAGGCAGCTGAAATGAGCAGAAAATAGATGAAGGCAGCTGAAATGAGCTGAAATAATCTGAAGGCAGCTGAAATGAGCAGAAAGAAGCTGAAGGCAGCTGAAATGAGCAGAAAGTAGTTAAAGGCAGCTGAAATGAGCAGAAAGTAGTTAAAGGCAGCTGAAATGAGCAGAAAGAATCTGAAGGCAACTGAAATGAGCAGAAAGAATCTGAAGGCAACTGAAATGAGCAGAAAGTAGCTAAAGGCTGTTGAAATGAGCAGAAAGTAGCTAAAGGCAACTGAAATGAGGAGAAAGTAGCCAAAGGCAGCTGAAATGAGCAAAAAAGAAGCTGAAGGCAGCTGAAATGAGCAGAAAGTAGCTAAAGGCAGCTGAAATGAGCAGAAAGAAGCTGCAGGCAGCTGAAATGAGCAGAAAGAAGCTGAAGGCAGCTGAAATGAGCAGAAAG
>NC_056506.1:49732345-49734046 GCF_014905685.2 Nematolebias whitei | reverse complement strand
CTGAAGGCAGCTGAAATGAGCAGAAAGAAGCTGAAGGCAGCTGAAATAATCAGTAACAGGTTGTAAACAGCTCACAGTGTTTTGAAGGATGTGAAGAGCTCCAGTCATTTTCTGAGGAAAACATGGCCGACAGAGCTGTGTAAATGTAAGCATTGCACAAAATCCAGATGTGAGAGCTGGAACGTCCTGAACGAGCCGAACGTTTTGACGCTCGATTTGTTGAAACGACACAGAAGTTGTAAAACGGTCGAACGACTGAGGATCATTGAGACGGAGCAGCCGTCCCGGCCGGTCCTTCGTGGATCAGCTGCTGAGTCTAAGCTTTACTTAATGGAGCGATGCTCGGCCACCAAGGCCGCTTCAGTCTGGCAGACTTACCGCCCGGACTGCGGCCTGTGGAAGTGACTGTAGCAGCTCCTGCTCTGACCTCCTGAAGTTCTCTGAGGACTGAGGAGCGTCAGCAGCAGACACGTCTCCACGCCTCGGCCGAGCAGCCGAACCGCTTCGTTCAGAGCTTTGCTCTGAACCTTAAACGTCCTGATGATAAATCTGGTCTGACTCACCACCAGACGCACCTGAGAGCTAACGCTGACTCAGCGTCGCCTTCACGAGTCGCCGTTTGTCTCAATGAAAGATTTTAGCTGAGCCCAGCCGCCGACAGAAGCTCGTTACGGCTGATTGGATCTGCACCGGTAAAAAAACGGTAAATAAGACTCGGATAAATTGTCCTCCGGGAGGGGCCGGTTCATCGGTGATGATTGAGCTGGGACAAAATCCAGATGTTTCATTTTAAAATGAGAATCTATATCAGGTGCTTTTAGATGAGACGTTGGACTTTTGTTCAGTTCCTGCAACAGATCGAAGAAGCCAGTTCAAGATGGCTGCCACAGCTCTTCATCAGACTCGAACAACATCCGTCATTTGACTCGTACTGAGCGGAGCTCTGCTGTGGTGGTCGCTGAGAGTCACCGAGAACTCGTCCTCTGAGCACCACATTTAAATGGGATTTTCAACTGGGTTTGTCTTTTGAGGGGACATCGTCCAAGTACTGTCCGTGTTGTTGTTTATTTATTTATTTTGATGGCGTCGATAAACACTTAGTTTTTCTGACAGAACCTAAAAAACTTATACTTATTTTTGTTTATCAGATTATTTTCGATGCTGCCGTGACCTCACAGTAACTTTAGTCTCTGTGGGAAACATCAGCCCCATGAAAAGAAAGCGTGAATAAAACTTTGAATCAGGTTGATCGAATGAAAGAATGCATTCCTCTCAGCAACATTTATTCTTTTTATCTCCGGCCGGTCACTTTTTATTTGATCCTAGTTCAGCAGTTGGGGCTCGTCGTTGAGTTTGAGAGACGCTGTAAAACTTTAGCACCAATCCAGGTGGACCATCTGGTCCTGGATTATCAGCCGGACGTCGCTGCGTCGTCCTGCGCTCAGCTCGTCCGACGAAACGGTTTCAGTTTGGACGTAAAGAGCAGGAGCGCGCTCGTAATGTGCACGAGTGAACGTGTAAGATGATTCGCAGGCATGCAGGCTGCAGCACGGGACGCTCCACGTCTCAGGACGGGGCGTCAGTGGGTGCACCGTGCTCAAGACCTCATTTGGTCCGGTGGTCTGGAGGGTCTTCACAAAACTCAGGACTGGAGCTTTGAAATAATGGTCCCAAAATAATTTAGGGTGTATTAATGGGGGG
>NC_056506.1:49714928-49732245 GCF_014905685.2 Nematolebias whitei | reverse complement strand
GGGCTTGCTGTTTCTGACACAAATAAAATAGTTTTGTCAATTTTTAAAGAAACTACAATTTTTTTAAACTCGAGTGCCTTAAAGAGTTAAATGAATTTAAATAATCATTTTAAGTTGATATTTTTATTATTTCAGGCTGACATAGCTCCAAAGACAGAACAAGGAATAAAATATCAAATTACAGCATTTTTAATCTGGTAAATGAGCGGGTCGACTGCAGAACGGATGATAATCTTGGTGTACGAGACGTGAGCGGCGGCGGGCGATATGCATTCCTGCATCGTTTGATGGTCCAAACACCTGAAGTCCTCGGGTTAAAGCAGCTGCAACAAATGGACGAGGCTGGAGGCTGATTGATCCCCCCCCCCCCCCGTCTCTAACAGACAGCGATGGACCTTGGGACGCCCCCGTGGGCTCCACAAAGGTCAACATCTGCCTAACGAGCAGAACCAGACCGAGGATGACCCACAGCCGGGTCGAGGACTTCAGGGACACCTGTTCAACGTGGCCGACCCGGCTGTCCTCACGAGGACACGTGCTGATGAGACACACGTGGTCTCTGGACCACATGACTAACCCGTGTTTAATGAAAGGTAAAACGTTAACTGAAGGAAGAAGCAGCATCAGTCCAGCTGCTGTTAAAGACGAGCTGGAAGGATTTATCTGGATCACTAGAATCCTTGTTCAGAATAAAACAGCTGGGGGGGTGGGGGGGTGGACAAGCAGCTTCACGTTTTTAAAACCGTACGAGTCGTCAGATCAGGTGAACGTGTTCCCGTGATCTATCCTGGATCCAGTCAAACATCTCGCTGAATCTTTGTGGGACAGAACTGGACTCAATGTAAAGAAAAACTCAAAGATTCTGTGTCATCTGTTCGAACTGGTTGTATTTATTAGGGAGGACTCTCAGCAGCGGGGAACCCCCAGGGCCTTCTACGCCTTCAGAGAAGGCCTAAGAATTCAGCACAAATTAAATGCTACATTTTTATTCTTTTTTTTTCTTGGGACTTGTCGCTAATTTCTCTTATTTTCTGTAAACTCATTTGCTGTGGAGCAAGACTTTTTTTAATTCATGAAAATACAGTTAGCCAATCAGATCCTTTAAAATGTTTGTCTCCGGGCAGAACATGTTTGAAGGAGTCCTGTCATTGGTCAGGACTTCAGTGTCAGGAGAGAAGGCTGAGCTCAGAGTCTCTGCAGGAGGAGCTTATTACTTGACAGGAACATCAACCAGTCACAGTGCTGATGGACCTGAGCCTTCAGGAAGGCCTTGAGAACCATTTCTTTAACAACCTGTAAAAAAAAAATAATCCAAAATTTAAGTTAAATGTTACATTTATGTTTGATAATGTTCAGTAGTGAAGTTGTGTTTTGCTTCCATCACATGGTGACATGAAACGGTAATTTCTGTGGGTTAATGTCGGATTTCAATGTGAATCATTATTATTTACATGTTGTGAATGCAAGAGACCGGGTGAGCTGCACGGCCTTCTGGGTAATCTTGTGGCAGAGATGGGTGGGCTTTTTCAGGTCATGAGTTCAGACGGGTTGTTCCTTCATGTTCAGGCTTCCGTTAGCGACTTGTTAGCATCTGTCAGGTTGCTACGACGTTACGCTGGTGCAGATTCTCGTTTCACTTCCCACGCAGGAGACTTTTTTCATCTATTGATCACTTCTAGAGAGTTTAAATTAAACTCCATCCAACGTTCGTGAGACAGTTTACTAACAGACAAACACGGAGCGGCTGATTTCATCAGAATCGAGGCTAATTGGAGGTTGCTGACCTTCGTGGTGTAAAGGTCTCGGTGTGACTGCGGCTGGTCTTCTGCTCCACAGCCTGTTATTACACAACAACGACGACCTGTCAGCTCTGATCTCATCCCAACATCTGGAAAACTATTAGCAGCTGGAAACATCGTGTCCAACGGCCACACACGATCGTTTCACAACCAATAAAAGAGACACTAACAGCCGTTTATAAAGATTTTCAGTCGTGCTGTAATCTTTCTGCTCAGAAAGGAGCTCGTTCTCACCAAGAGCATAGATGTAAGGGACATGACTGGCCATGAAATGGGGATAAATTAGACAAAAAGGATTGATCTGATTGGTTTAAACGTCTCTAACTGTTGTAGACGACAAAGACAGTTGTAATCTAGACTGATGTGCTCAACAGCTCAGCTTCTTCTTTAGAGGCTGAGAATGTCAGAGATAAAAAAAATATACCTCAAAACTAGAAAACTACCAATAAAATGTTATGGAACGGCCCTAATCCCAACATTCATCATCTGTCTTCTCTAAACCATGTGGGATTAATGGTTGTAAATGTGTGAACTGACAAAATGGCCGACAGTTTGACCTAGTATGTAGAAAAATGAAAAGAACCAAGAGCTAAAGGTGATCGCCATTATACGCCCTAATGAGAGGTAGACTAAAAAGTAAGCCTCAAACATGGACTTTGTTGTTTTCAACCAGTTTGACATGACGGTCAACAGGGAAGAGGGCCGGCAATGGAGGAGGGGGCGTGACAAAGAGACCATCTTAGCACCAACATAACTGGTTTGTTCCACTTTGGAGTAAACTGTTTGGGGAAGAATCAGTTTTGTGTTGTGTGTTTCCTTGACTGATGAAGCCTTCTGGATCGAAAGTGAAACATTTCAGCACAAAAAAGAAAAGAAACTGTCCAGATGACCTGACTGAAAAATGTTGGATAAGCCTCAAACAGTTGCTGAGCAAAACCTACAAGTGTAATGAGAACTAAATCTGATGTGTAAGCAGCCGGAGGCTCTGGTGTCACATTAATTCAACATTCGGTGTTTTATGTTGGACATGTGACGAGTTATAAGGAGTCGTCTTGTTCTTGTGGTGGGTTTTGTGTTTCTGCTTTGAGTTTGTTGTCTTCCTGTTCCACCAACCGCTCCTACCAGGACTTTTCCACTGTTAGCCTCTGCTCCTCAGTGTGGCCACGCCCACCTACACACCTGTTCCTGGTTTCATTAGTCGCAGCTGCAGACTCCCTTCTCATCATCCGACTGTTTCAAGCAGCGCACCAGTTGAGCACGGCACCACCCACGTCCAGTCCTCCGTCCTTCCTTCACCGTCCTCCAGCCGGGACAACATTTTCCTGCTTTAAAGCAGAAGTCGGTGAGAGTTGGGGAGTGAGCACGCTGGACTCATCAGTCCAGTTTCAGCAGGAGGTCAACACCCACGCTTTGATGGAAAGAGACTAAAGTTTAGAAGAACATTCTGTGGTGAGATCTTTAAAAGCTGTGATTGTGCATCCACACATTGTGAAGGTCACCTGAGACAGACTGCTACAGAACCTGAATAACTTCTGCACCTGCCTTCTAGACCCGAGTACTGGACTCTGTCAAAGCCCGGGTCCTCCTTCCACACCTTGTCTCAGCAGGTCAGCAGGGTCACCGTCTCCTGTGTCGGGTGCCTCCAGAGTACAAACAGCTGACTGAAGGACTCCTGTAATCCTGACCAGAAATAAGTCTTGTTCTCCGTCACCTATGACCCACATGGGGACATACACCAGTACTGAACAGAGAAGACGAGTCCTGCTAACGTGGTAAATGTTCTGTACTTCTACAGCTCCTGATCTGATCAAGAACTCAAAGCTCTTTACAACAATCTGTGCCTCATTCACCCGTTCATACATCACTCTACTAGATCTATAATCAGAGCTTTATCACATTCAGACACTGATGGGACACACATCGGAGACAATGAGGGGTTCAGTGTCTTGCCCAGGGACACTTCAGCATGTGACTGCTGGTGGAATCGAACCCCCAACTCTTGCATTGGAGGACGACGACTTTAACCACTCAGCCACAGCCGCCCCACCTCCATGGTGGTGGAGCGACACTTAGGTGGCCCTCACGCTGGAAGGAGCCACGGACTTCAGGTCCCCTCTGGTACTGGTTCAGGGGACCCTGATGGCAGAGCGGGACACCGAACCGTGGTTCAGTCTTCAACAAGACAACACCCGTCCACACAGGACACGTTAATGGACTGTCTTTGTCCTGCTGAGGTCCTCCAGGGGTCGGCCCGGTCCATCAACCGACGTCAGCTCTGACCCAGCGTTGATCTTCTGGAGCTCTTTCTTTTTCTTCACCTCGCTGCGTTCTTCATTCAGACAGGCTGTAAATGTGCACTTGAACGCCTCACGCCCAGGAAGCGCTGTCATTCAGTTCCTCCTGATAATGAATTCAGAACATATTGGAGAACATCTCACCTTCGTTAGCAGCTGATTTGAGCGATGCACACCTCCTCCCTCCTGCCGCGGCTCTGTTGTCGTCTTCGCTCTAAATCTCATTTGCACTTGCAGCCACAGCCAGGCTGCCAATCGGGCCGAGCCAAGAAGTCTGCTGCTGTCAGACTCGCATCGAAGGGCGTCCAAGCGTTTCCTGCCGGAGTCCGTGATGCTGCAGAGCCGTCGCCGTGACTCTGATCGTTTCAGGAGGTTCCACCGCTGGAATGAAGTCCAAACGGGGATAAATCTCTGCAGAACATGACAAGATAAGATAAGACAGAACTTTATTGATCCCACATGGAATTGTTGTGCCAGAGTTCCAGTACAAAGAGACATGCATGTGAGAAACAGAACTGAAATCTGCTGCATGAAGGTCTACCTGATGGTTCCTACAAGTTCTGATGGTTCTCCACATCAGCTCAGTTGAAGGGTTTCGTTGAAGGACCTCAGATATCGTCATGGTAACGAGTCTCTTGTTCTGGGGAAGAGTTGGACGGATAAATCAGAACATTTCTCAGAAACGACGCGCTGAGATTCTCTGGAAACAGTTCTTGTCAGAGGGTTTAACGCCGGTCGTTGGTCGTTGGTCGTTTTGGCGTTTTAGCCTCTGAAAAGTCTTCGTTGAACCTTTTCCAGAAATAAAAGAGTTTAGTTTCAGGCCAGAGTCAGGGGCCGGATCGCTCTTCTGCTTCTTTGGAAACTTTTGAGCTTGTTTCATTTCATAACTTCTGATCTGTTCAACATCTACCATCACTAGCCGGCGCGTTGCCTTTTCATCACCCCAGCTCCAAGGTCAAAGTCATAAATCAAGGTCAATATTAATCAGACTTTGTTGAGGGTTCTCAGTATCCACTGTTCCATCGGTTCGCTCTTCCTCGGTCACGTCCTGCCCCGCCCACTCTCACCTGTTCCCTGTTGTCATTTTACTCCCAGGTGTCTCCACTCCTTTTCACCTTCACTCTGGCACCGCTGAGCTTCATGTCTGCTTCTCTTCAACAACAGCTGTATTCTTCTTCTTCTTCATTTTTTATTTACAGCTTTTATTTTGTTCTCCGAGCTCCTCGTGTTTGTCTTCCTGGGTCTATTCTCCACAAACTGCGACACTTATGTTCAGAAACGACTTGGTGTACAATCTCTTGTGACGTCGTGTGAGACTCAGGGGATGAGTTGTGAATGACTCTCAGCGACTACCACACCACATTTTAACCCCAAACCTGTAAAAAAATGACAGTTAGAGCCTTAAGACTAGTTTTCCATCTTCAACTGGATTGACTCAGATTTTTATCCAATAATTTATTTTTCGCAGTTTCTTTAAACTACAGCCGCTGGCTCGTGAGATATTTTGCTAACAGACAGCCAAATGAACACAGAAACGTCATCCACCTCCACCTTTTGGCAGCAGCGGATAAAGCTGAGGAACAAATCCGACGTTTAGTGCAGGAATGTGAGATGTTGAGGCGAAACCATCACCCTGCAGCTTGTGTTGCTTCTGCTCTTTCGGCTTTTTGTTTTGTTTATTAAAGTCTCAGCAGCTAAAGCCAGGGCGGAAAGCTTCGTGTTTTTTATTGTCTGCAGCAGCGTTCACGCTCAGCGTCTGTAAACTGCACTCCCTCAGTGTTTGGCACCTTTAGCAGCTCTGAGTGGAAACAAAGTGGAATATTTCCACTCAGCTAAAAATAGCTCTCTGGTTCTCCTCTCTGGTCGATTCCCGACATAAAACTCCCACCATGATGGAGATCAACGCTCAGAGGAGGACTCTACAAAGAGCATTTATCTGCAATTTTCACAATCAGGTCGACTGTGAAGTGGGCTGCCGGCACCGGTTGACATTTACGTGTAATTTATGCTCGTGAGTCATTTATTTTTTAAATCAGACTGTCGAACGTGAGTCACACCAGCTGCTCCATCATCCTTCAGCTCAGCTGGATGGAAAAAGACCAAAAGACACCAGCTTCAGGCCCCGTCCAGACCAGATGGACATTTGTGAATAAATCAGATGTTTTTATTAAACGCTGTCTAAAAGTGGACGTGTTACGGTGACGTGTCCTTCCAGAACTTCTGATCTGCGGAAGATCAGTTAAGAAACATTATACACCTATGCATCATCTCCAGACAGTGTGTTGCCTACACTCTTCATCACCGCGGCTGCAAGATCAAGGTCACAAGTCAAGGTCAAAGGTTACAAGGTCTTTGCTGTTCGTGACCATTCATTCAACCTTTATTTAAACAGACAAGTCACATTGAGCCTCGAAGACTCAAAGACTCATACACACGTGAGACCTGGGGGGGGGGATGTCCATGAGCATGTCCAGAGACAACACACAGAGGCACTGCAGAGTTCAGAAGAAATCACTCAGTTCAAATAGTTCCCTCTGGAGAGATCCGTACACACTCGGGGGGTGCCGAGGATGACCAAGGATGAATGTCAGATAGAATCCAAAGAATCTGGGCCCCTCTGATTGGTCCGTAGACTTCCTCAGTGGGGGGAGGGGCAGAGCATCAAGGTTTACAAAACTTCCAGGCGGGTTGAGATAAGATGGCCTGTCAAGGTCAGTCAGGGAGCTGAATTCAGATAAACACGATTGTTTTGGGGACAGGCAGAACTTTACTGACATCTACCTTGAGTCTGTGTCGGTCCACTCGGTTCTGAAACGTCCAAATTAAATGACCACACCAATGGACCATGCCTGAGAGTAATCCCCGAGATCTGATCCATCCTGTCAAAAGCATTTGAGTCTGGGAGCTCGAGGCACAAACCAAACCATCATAAGACAAGCAGCATGATCGGGTCCAGAATTGCTGCCGACGACTTCCTTGATTGTTGATAAACCAGGAACCAGTCGAATCCAAAAAGCAGGAACCAGTTATCATAAATCCAATTATATATGCGTTCTTAACATCCATGATTGGCAGCAGAGATAGACACGTCATCAAATCTTCAAGTCGAGATATCCAGCTGCGTGCCAACAGGATAAATAGACTCGCCTAAAGCCTGTCTTCTCTTCGAAGAAATGTTATCAATTGGGTTGAGGGACCAACTGATCAAATCCATAGCAGAATAATGATTCAGAAGATTTGCAGAAGAGAGGATCTAAAGAATCCTGATGCATGCTCAAGAATCTAAAGAGAGGATCTAAAGAAGTTTCACAGACAGGACAGAGCAAAGTGGAGAGGGAGAGGAGGAGAAGGCGTCCGCCCTTGACAAGAGCAAGTGTTTGCATTGCTGCTGTATAATGGTCTGTAGATGTGGAAATCTTGTTTTTTATACTTTCTGTCTTGCATCCACACAGAAGCGGCTCTTTAGAACCCCTGAATGGTGTTTTTTAAACTGGGCTCCAGAGTTTGTATGAAACCAGAATATGATTTGTGTTAACGAGGACATTATTTAAATAAAACACGTTTTGGTGGAACACGAAACAGAAGATGGACCTGACGTGTCGCTGGGCCGGAACATTTTGCCTTCACGCTGATAATTAGTGAAACTGGATGCGGTGCGAAGCTGCCAGGAGCTTTTGTTCTGGTGTCAGCGATCCTGGTTCTGCTCAGCAATGCATGAGGTTTGGATCGGGTTCTTCCAGTTGCATCAAAGCGAGCAGAACACATTTTGTTGGCGCTGAAGCCTGTCAGCTCGTCTGCGAACAGAAAAACACCAAGCTGTCTGTGGTTCTTCCAACACGGTGCGAGGAAACGTTACGAGCCGATGAATTATTAACCGGGGCGGTCCGGAGCATCTAAACGTGTCAGCAGAGAGCTGAGCGTGAGAACCCAGTTAATCATTCCCCGTCCTCCGAGCTGCAGAATAAATCCTGTCCTTTGGCTCTGGAGGGCTTTCTGCAGCAGAGGGTGGGCTTTAGCTGCAGCTCTCAGCCAGCTGCTCCACTCATGGGTTTATTCAGCCGTCCTCAGAAACTGAAGCAGGTTTAACCAGGTGGGGGGGTCCCCCTGCTCTGAGCACTGGTGCCACTGACACACACCGTTGAACCCTTAAAAACACCCCCACCTGTCTGCAGCCTGACAGAAGCAGCAAATCACCACACCGTAAACATCCATCCATCCATTATCTTTACCCGCTTGTTCCATTTTGGGTCACGGGGGTCGCTGGTGCCCATGTCCAGCAATCACTGTGCGAGGGGCGGGGGACACCCTGGACGGGTCGCAAGTCCATCACAGGGCCACATAGAGACAAACGAGACAAACAACCATTCACTCTCTCACTCACACCTAGGGACAATTTAGAGTTACCAATCAGCCTAACATGCATGTTTTTGGTCTGTGGGAGGAAACCGGAGTACCCGGAGAAAACCCACGCATGCACGGAGAGAACATGCAAACTCCACCCAGAAAGGCCCCTGGACCGGGGTTTGAACCAGGGACCTGCTGGCTGAGAGGCAGCAGCTCTACCAGTTGCACCACCGTGCTGCCTCACCGTAAACATCTGAGGCATAAATCTGTCAGTCTAGTAAAAAGAGTGCTTAAAAAAACTATTTTAAGTTTAAGTCAGGGAACTCATGACTTTAACCATGCACACGCACACACACACACACACACACACACACACACACACACACACACACACACACACACACACACACACACACACACACACCCCATCCCCCGATAAGGTCCACGGACCTTTAGACGACCTGAAGACGTGTTTGTTTCCTATTCATGGAATTTTCATCAGCTTTTAAGAGGGTGCAGCCCAACGAGTCTTTAGTCTGACTGCAGGGTTCAGAACACTGGTGTTCCACAGGGTTGTGTGTTAGCTCCACTCTTATTTGGTTATAGACTAATGAGCTGTGATATAACAACAAAGACTTCACACACATTAGGTATGCTGTTGAGATGTCCCTAGTCCTGCTCCCGGCTCATAGATCCGCTCTCTGCCTGGTTCAATGACAGTTTTCTGGACCTAAATGTCAATAAAACCAAGGAGCTTTGTCTGGGAGGTGGATGGGAAGCAGCCAGCCCAGAACTGTTTTCAGACCTTCTGTTATAAAAGGACAGGAAGTAGAGCAGGTGAATGAATTTAAATACCTCGGAACAATAATAGACAACAAGTTGACCTTTCAGCCCGACACTGACTGGATTCAGCGCAAGCAGACACCCTGCAGCCGATGTACAGGCCACTGGTTGAACGTGTTTCCTTGAATATTGTCTCATGGTTTGAGAACCTCCTAGCCGGAGACCATTTGTCCCAGGTGCTCAAACTTGGTAGTCAAGTAAGATTAAACAGGTTTATAATGACCCAGCTCATCTGCGACCATTGGTCAGGTCGGTACCGTCTGGCAGAAGACCGATGGTTCCACTAACAAAGACAAATGGTACAAAGAGTCGGTGGTTCCGTCCTAACAGGCTCCTGTTTAAACGCAGCCCCACGTCACAAACTGTCCTCTGAGACGTTCTTCGATTTTAATGTCTCGTGCATTCATTGGTTTTCTGTGATAGCTCCAGTCGTGCTTTTTAAAGGTTTTACTGCATTTTTAATTTGTTTTGTGTTGAATGTTTGAGCCTGATGTCAAAAACAAGTCTCCATTTCATGAAATGTTACGGACAATAAAGTTAGATTGAACTGAGTTTATGATATAATTTATAAAATATCCCCTGGAGAATATAACAAAGGTATAAAAAGGCAAAATCACGCTTTCAGAGTCACGCTTTGGGAGTTTTATCACTGTTCTGACCAGTGAACATTCACATTACGAGGGGTGTTGTGTTGGGAAACTCCTGAACGCTGCAGGCTTCAGCCGGCTCCACGCTTTTATTTTGACACGTCAAATGTACATGTGAGGTCACACAATCGTACCAAAACTCACACATATGTTTTTTTACAGAAATGCTTCAGGTAAAAGTTGTGAAGTTGACGTGACCTCTGACCTCTGACCTCCACTAACCTGACACAGAAACATGATCATTTTCCGTCTCTCCACCGAAATGAAAACATCCTGATAACAATTACTATTATTAACCCTCGCTAATTATTTTCCGTGCAGCTGTTGACGACACCCCCCCCCCCCCCCCAACGAGGCCTTGTTAAAAACATCACGTCATTTCCCCCTAATGAATTCTCCGGCGCTCTCGGAGCCGCTGCCCTTTAAGGAGAACCGCCGTGCTCTTTTCCAAAACATCCTGCGTGCCGCCACAGCTGCTGCAGGGCCGCAGCTCCGCATTCTGGTCTCAGTGGGACGAGCAGGGGGACTCCAGGGGGGCGGGGGGGTCATGAATTAAATGTGACTAAGCTGATGGCGTCCTGGGAGGGGTTCACAGTAACGCTGCCATCCGGCCTCCAGGGAGAGGAGCAGCACCAGCACAGCTGTCCGTCTTAACGGGAAGACTCGGCGGCGTCCGTTAAACGAAACCTTGAAGGTTCCTCGGGTCAGAACCGGTCCACCTGAGCCCTGGAGGCCAGTTTAAAAACCTGTTCTGCTCCCAGACCCAGTTCTAAAAACGTTCAAGCTCTTCTGACCCGAACGAGCTGACGCTGAGTTGGAGCTACCCTCAGCCGAAAACTTTATTTAAAAAGTTCTTCCAAACAGCAGAGGAGCAAACACGCAGCTCACGCCACAGAAGTACGTTAAAACACGAGTAAATTAAAGACGAGTGATAAAAACCATAAATCTGACGGAGCCGAAGGAGCAGAAACAAAATCATCTCCCCCGAGTCGAGTTTCAGGCTCCTCACCAGGATCTCAGTGGACCTCAAGCCCTGGTCTTCTTTGTGTTGACACTTTGAGCTACTTTTCTGCTCATTTTAGCTTTTAGCTTCTCTTCTGTTCATATTACTGTTCATATTAGGCTTTAGCTACTTTTCTGCTCATTTTAGCTTTTTTCCTCGTGTTCATGTAGTTTTAACTTTTAGCTACTCTTCTGCTCATATTACTTTTTAGCTACTGCTTTGATGATTTTAAATTTCAATTAGTGTTTTTCTGGTTTAGGATATTTAGCTTCCATTTGGCTAATTTTAGCTGTTATCTACTGTTTTGTTTTAACTTTTAGCTACTGTTCTGATTTTTGCTTACTTTACAGCTACACTTGCGCTTGTTTTAGCATTTAGCTGTTGTTTTGACGGTTATAATGTTTGCTATTTTTCTGTTAATTTTAGCTTTTTGTATACCTGTTCTGCTCATTTTAGCTACTGTTCAGCTGGTTTAGTTTTTTTTTGCTTCTATTCTGCTTTTAGATACTGTTTTGATGGTTTTAGCTTTTGGTAACAGTTTAGATTTTTTTTAAACTTTACTTCCACTCTTGTGCTTGATTTAGCTTTTAGCTGCTGTTCTGCTTGTTTTAACTCTGAGTTTCTGTTCTGCTCAGTTTAGTTTGTCTTGTGCTCATTTTAGCTCATGTTCTGATTGTTTTAGCTGTTACACATTTTCAGCTTCTTCAGCAAACATCAGCAAAGTCAGCATTCACTGATTTTGTAGCAGAAAATACAATTTTAGCCTTTTTTTCTGGATTACTTTTGTTTTTCAGCGTTTTTATTTATTGATTCTTTTTTTTTTTTAGCTGATTTAATGTTTTTAAAAAATAAAATCGGCTGAAAGAGCTAAAGAAATGGATTCTTACTATGACTTTATTTTTGTTAAACTCTGCCGAGTTGTGTAACTTTATAACAAATATAAACTGAAATGTGAATGTTGTGTGTTTTTAGCTATCTTTAAATAGAAGCCGAAGCGTGGTGGCTGCAGAACCTGTCCAGACTCGTCCCCAGCTCTTATTTTCCTCCGACGTCCTCGGGAGATGCAGACAAACACTTTGTTGCTCCTCTGAGAGAAACGTTCAGCTTTGATTCAGTGTAACGTCTAACAGCCGAACCTTTATGAGCGTTGCATCAGGTGAAGCCGAGAGGCGCCGAGAGGCGCCGAGAGGCGCCGAGAGGCGCCGAAAGGCCCCGTGTTGCGCAGAGTTGCATCAGCCGAAGGCCGATGAAGGGCTTCTGTCTTCATGGAACACAGAACTGGCAGAAATGTTTGTTTTCCTGACCCGCCCGTCGCCTTCGGCCTCTTCTCAGACTGACTGAGGAAGACTCTGCTGCCTTCATCATTCCGTTCTTTGGCTGTTTCATGTTTTACCAACAAAAGACTTAGAGTTAATTTAACTGTTCTTGTATCAAAACATTCGGCTACATTTTACTTTTACTTTTGTAATTTATATAAATGTTTACTTTTTATTTCTAAAAAGAACTCGTAGAAATACGTAAAAATTTCTTCGGCTCCTTTAAGAGCGTTCTCAGCTTCAGCCACTGGCTCTGTTTCGTCTTGTCATGCTACTTTTAGCTTCTGTTTGGCTAAATTTAGCTTTATGCAGTGGATTTGCTTCTTTTAGGCTTTAGCTACATTTTTACAAATTTAAGCTTTCATGTTTTTTTGCTACTTTTCATTTTTTAGCTACAGTTTTGCTAATTTCAGTTGGGGGCTACAGCTATGCTAAATTTAGCTTTTGGCTATAGTTTTGCTATTTTTAGCTTGTAGTCACAGTCTTTCCTCACTATTAGCTACAGCTTAGCGTTCTTAGCTGTCAACATCACCTTAGTAATGTTAGCGTTTAGCTGTAGCTTGTAAGCTGCTGCTTATTTGAGCATTTATGTAGCATTTAGCTATACGGCAGTGCAGAGTGACTGATCTTGGAGCATGGAGGGAGACATTTCATCCCCCATCAGGTGCAGTGGTGGAGCCAGGGGGTGGCCATTGCTGGCTCTGGCCCCATAGATTAATCTTCAGCCACCCCGATCCTTTCAGGAAACTCTACTTTTAAATAATATTAAACTAGAAAGACTCAAATGATCCGGGCGGTCTGTTTACATGTGGTGGTGGCCATCTTGGATTTTGATTTGGCAACCAGTTTTTAACTTTGGACATTTTTTACTCCTAAATGGAGCCGTGAAGCAAAATGGAAGGTGGCTCTTCTTCACTTGTTTTTCAAGTCGCTGCTCACCACGTGCGCACCACGTGCGCACCACGTGCCCAAAGCGATGGACAGATCCAGCTCCCGCTCATCGCTCTGTAGCGAGGACAAAAACCTGAATTTGACTTTATTGTTACACAACAACTACACAACTACACAACAACTACACAACAACTACACAACTACACAACAACTACACAACTACACAACTACACAACAACTACACAACAACTACACAAATACACAACGACTACACAACGACTACACAACTACACAACGACTACACAACGACTACACAACAACTACACAACGACTACACAACTACACAACAACTACACAACAGCTACACAACAACTACACAACAACTACACAACGACTACACAACAACTACACAACAGTGTTTGCTGAGGCGAGGTGGCGTCAGAGCGTGGAGCTGGAGCTGACCCGGTCCAGTAAAACAGGTTTATGTGTCAGTGTGGATTATTGAGATTATTTTCCAAAGGTCCAAACCTCCGGCTCTCATACGGGCTGACAGGAACCTGTAGAACCAGAACAGGGCCGACCTTCAGAACCAGAACCAGACCGTGGATCGTGGGCAGGAGGTGTGTTCCCTCCTTCAGTGACCTGTTGGTTCTCCTCTTCTGATCTGGTTTCAGAGGTTCTGGTTCTGGTTCTGGCTCGTTGACCCGTCAGGAAACATTAATTTTTCTTCTCGTCCCGACACACTGTGGAGGCGAGGTTCTGTGTGTTTTGGGCCGGGTGGAACCAGAGCTGGTTCTGTTGGGTTTCTGAGAACAGAACTTTGTTTCAGGCTTTTGATGTTTGGGAGGAAAGAGTCAGAGTTTTGGACCGGTTCTGTGACCTGAACCTTGTTTTGGGGTCAGAACCTGACCTCTCTGTGTGTTCCGGGTCAGAACCTGACCTCTCTGTGTGTTCCGGGTCAGAACCTGACCTCTCTGTGTGTTCCGGGTCAGAACCTGACCTCTGCGTGCTCGTGTGTTCCAGGTGGCGGCTCAGGCCGTGCTCTTCTTGTGCATCAACACGGCGGGGATCTTCATCAGCTACCTGTCGGACCGGGCCCAGCGGCAGGCCTTCCTGGAGACGCGGCGCTGCATCGAGGCCCGGCTGCGGCTCGAGACGGAGAACCAGAGACAGGTGAGCCCCGCCGAGTCCCTCAGACTCAACACGTCACCAAACTGACAGCCTCACCTGACCCAGGTGGAGAGGTGCTGGTTCTGAACGGGTCAGCTCCTGTAAGTTACATCTGAACGGTTCTGGTTCTTATGACCCGCCCATCGAAGGCGGACGTGTCGCGGTGTAGAATCCATAAACTTTAGGGAACTTCTGATCCCACAAGATAATCGAACAAAACTTTTACCTCCATTAGACGATGTGTTGCGTAATCCCCCAAAGCCCCGCCCCCTCAAAGCCCCGCCCCCCCAGCTCCAGGGTTTACGTTCCTGTGACGTCCTACAGATAGAATGAAAACATGTTAATATTTAAAACATGGTAAAATTCACTTGATTTTGTCACATAATCAGTATATTTTCTATTGAACATGAAAGTGAAACAGGAAGTGACATCACAGGGAACTTCCTGCTCGTTGTTTCCTGAAACATTATTTTTGAACTTTGACTCTTCTTCTCTCTAAATAATCTACTGAAACTTCAGATTCTTCTCCACCGTCTGTCAGCCGTTGTAGCGACGTTCTGCTTACATGCAGGTGCTCCCCTCTGACATCACTTCCTGTTCCTGTGCGTGCAGACGTCTCATTGGCTGTTCATCTCATCGCTCATATTAATTACACAGACGTGATGAGGGTCCGGTGATAACGAGGAGTTGATCCGTTTGTTGACGAGCGTTCAACGTGCCGTCCTCTCGTCACTTCCTGTCATAACCTCGACGGACCACGACAGCTCAGCAGTTCCTGCCGTGTGTCTCAGACCTCATGTTTACTGTAGTTTACTGTCTGTTTGACATTTCACTAGGAGGATTGGGTCAACTGGCTCAATACTGCAGGCTGTGATTGGCTTTCAGCTACTGAGACTGTTTGCGTTTGGTTCCTGCAGACTGTGAGTCGGTCTGTTTGCTTGTCGGAGTGCACGGCTGCTCAATGAGCGTGCACGTAGGTTCGAGCACGTCTCTGTCCCTCGAGCATCAACCTCCACTCTACTTCCTGTCGCACGGCGTCGCAACTCATCGTGAGCCGACAGCAGCCGATGGGCGTTAGTTAACAGGCCGAATGTCTGCGGCCGGTTAGAGTCCTCGATCTGGAGCACGCACGCACGCACGCACGCACGCACAGAGCTGTGTTTACGCTGCATTGGCTCCGAGGACTCACAGAAAGCTTTTACCTCGCTCTTCTTCCCTGGAAGGTTCTGGTTCTGGTTCTGATGAGTTCTGAAATGCTGCTGTGATGGAGAGAGGCGGGGCGCCGCCCCGAGCAGGACGCCTCGGCGTCGACCAATCAGAGAGGAGAATTTCTGTCGCCACGCTTCAGCCTCGTCCTCCATGTTTCTGGCCGACGGAAACAGCTTGAAGAAATAACACATTTGAACGGATCCGTGGGACTCCTTCACGTAAAAATAAAAACTCGTCGGATCTTTCACAACGTTGTTGGATTTTATTCGACCCGTCATCGTTTCCTCTGGTTTATTTAAACGAAGCAGCAGAAGAAGAAAAGCTGAACACATCACGTGGCCGAAGCTTGTAGCTGAAACTTCAGTTCACTCCGAGGCTCGTCTGCAGCTGCAGAGCCGATCCTGTTTCTGTAATCTCACTGATTTAAATCAACTGTGGTGCCGATTTTAATCCCTGAAGTTTCAGATAATCTCCAGCATAAGACGGCTTTTTTATTTGTTTATTTATTTATTTGTTGCAGCACGAGTCTCTGCTGTTTATTAAAGTGGATTTTAGATTTTGAAGCTCAGATCTAACTTTAGCTTTCTGCAGTCATCGTCTTCTGCAGAGCTGGAGTGGATTAGAAACAGATTATCTGAGCAAAAATAGCTGCAACTACACAAATATCACTTCCTGTGAAAATACAGCATGAACATTTCCTGCTGAACGATTTCTTCTGCACACAGCAGAAGCAGCTGAATGCAGCTGAAGCAGATGAAGCATCCTCAGCTGATATTTCTGAAGCTTCATGAGCAGCCGGCCCGACACGAGAGGAACGTCAGCCGGAGTCTCCTTCACAATAAAAGCAGCTCCAGTTGTCAGGGAGCTGCTGGAGGCCTTCAGCTCGCAGCTAAAATCAAGCTGCGCTAATGATCATTAAAGCTAATGTGACACGCAGCCCGCCGGCGCTCAGCGGGCCCGACTGGACCCGATGTCCAGCGGAGCAGAAACTCTGCAGCTTCTCGGCTGACTCACTCCTGCAGCAGCCGAAGGTCCAGGAAACGATCTTTGCACAGGCCAAAAGCAGCCGTAGCTGCTGCTTATCAAAGGTTCAGCTGTCATAGTGTTGAGGCAGTCGGTCCGGACAGTCGTTCCTGTTTCACTCAGTAAACGTGTTAAAACGATGACCCCAGGGCTCGCAGGTCTTCTGTAAACTGGATGGAAGTAGCTGAGAGTCATCCCCAACGCAGGCTGTGAGAGCTGACGGGCCGTTTAAAACTTCTGCACGCGGGCGACGTGGGATCAACTCCTCTTTAGTGTTTAAAACTTTATTTTAGGCCCTTAAAAGCATCAAATCCTCAGTTTTTCTTTAAGTATAACTTTTATTCACAGTCAAAGGCGGGACGTGATCATCAGCCCAGCTCCAAGGTCAAGGTCACAAGTCAAGGTCAAATGTTGTACGAGCTCGTTGCCGGGGCTACACATTGTTGTGTAACGGCAGAACGCTTGTCCAAATATTAAATCAGGTTCGATTTATGTTTTGGCTCGTCAGTGGCTGCGGGTGCTCGGTGGTCAGAGCAGCCTCAGGTAGTCCTGAGGTTGCAGGTTCAAGTCCAGCTTGTGTTAGTTGTATTTGCTCTAACGGCTCGGTGGAAGGCCCTGACCAAATCTTCTGAGGAAGCAGCAGCAGTTCGGTCGACCGGTGGCTCTGCGGCACAAACATCTACCGGGCACCGTGGCACTGTGGCACCGTGGCACTGTGGCACCGTGGCACCGTGGCACTGTGGCACCGTGGCACCGTGGCACCGTGGCACCGTGGCAC
>NC_056506.1:49714713-49714918 GCF_014905685.2 Nematolebias whitei | reverse complement strand
ACAGACTGAGGAGAATAACAGATGGAGGAGGAGAACAGACTGAGGAGAATAATAGACGGAGGAGGAGAACAGACTGAGGAGGAGAACAGATGGAGGAGAATAACAGATGGAGGAGGAGAACAGACTGAGGAGAACAGATGGAGGAGGAGAACAGATGAAGGAGGAGAACAGATGGAGGAGGAGAACAGATGGAGGAGGAGAACAG
>NC_056506.1:49705526-49709713 GCF_014905685.2 Nematolebias whitei | reverse complement strand
GGAGGAGAACAGATGGAGGAGGAGAACAGACTGAGGAGGAGAACAGACTGAGGAGGAGAACATATGGAGGAGGAGCAGAGTGATGATCCTGGAGAGAGGAGGGAGACCTTTGTCCACCAGCAGCAGTGGTGGAGCCAGGGGGTGGCCACTGGTGGCCCTGCCCCCATAGATTAATCTTTGGTCACCCCAGAACTTGAGAAAACTTTATTTTAAACAAAATAAAACTAGAGAGCTCAGTTTCCTCCAACGACCTGGTTCATGTTTAAACGTACAGATGTTTTTACGGCGGCGGACATTTTGGATTTTGACTCTTCTTCCCATTTTTCAAAAGGACCCTCAGACGTAGTCTCACACCCGGATGGACGTCAGTACTTCACTTCTTTTTCAAGTCCTGCTCTCAACGTGCGCAGATGGACGGAGGATGTTTCCACGCCCCCTCTTAATTCAGCAGCGGGGGCCGACAGTCCAAGTCCCCACAGACTGATTTGATCCTCATAAAGCTCTCATGGGTGCAGGCAGACCTGTGAAGGTTCTGCTGGACCCAGATCAGTCGGTGACATCATTCAGGTGTTCCGAAGCCGAAGGGAGGAGGTTCTTCAGCCTCAGACCGGCTGAGCGGTCCTGAGGGGGGCGGTGGAAACGGTTCCCTCTGTTCTTGGTTTTCTTAGATGAGACCCTGTTAGGCAGGACGAGGATTCAGTTTTTATTTATTCTGCACCAGGACCAGAGCCCGGAACCAGCTGAGGTCCTGGTTTTAGTTCTGCACTCTTCAGCTGTTGGACAGCGTTGGTAGAAAACTAGACGCCTGCTTTTATTTGCTCTTGGTCCATTTCAGTTTCCTGGACCTGCTGGTCTTGTTCAGGGACCGAGCTGGGGGGTCGCTCCAGATGTCAGACCCAGATGTTCTGAGTCAGACGTGGGTTTCTGAGGTCGTTCAGTGAGTTGAACCCTGACAGCTTCTTTCTGAACGTGTTTGTGAGTGGTGTTGCACCATCAGCAGGCTGTGTGGAGGAGGAGGAGGAGGAGGAGGAGGAGGCTTCACCTCCGTCCCCCTGCACCTGTGCCCGAGGTGTGAAGAGGATCTTCAGAGCGTCACTTTAGTCTGAGGAGTGTTGATCACAGAGAGGGGTTTTGATCTTCCAGATGAAGGTTTGGTTCAGGACGTGGCCTCGGAGGCAGAAGACTGAGATGAACCACCTCTGAATCTTGACCAGAACCAGCAGAACTAGAACCTGCTCCGTTGGATCCATTTCTTCCAGTAAAGACCTGAAGTCTCGACCCTCCTGGTCCACATGGATGCTGAAGATTTGACCCAATTGTACGTTTGCAGCCGTGATCTCCTCGTACCAGGAGGTGTTGGGCCGTTCGAACCCCCTCCACCTGCTTCAGGCTCCCTCTGGTACCTGCTCAGGGAGACGCCCGGAGGCTGATGGTCTGATCTCCAGACGTAAAGCTTTGAATCAAAGATGAGCCGATCTGAAGGCGTCCGGAGCTGCAGACCTCTGGATCTGGATCTGGATCTGGATCTGTTCAAATCAGACATGAAGATGTTTGTAAGAAACAGAAGCAGGTGGTTCCACAAGCAGCTGCTTCACGAGTCTGAGCCAGGTGGGGGTGTGCAGCGGTGACCCAGCAAAGCTGATTCAATGTGGCGGTGGCTCAGCGTGTGTCAGGCCGTGGAGGCTCGAACGTTTGATAGCAGTCGTTTTGTACCCAGCTTGTACAAAAGAGCTTCACGCTCATCTTCACCTTCTGATCGTCCAACGTTCAGCCTGATGAAACGTTTTTTTTTTATCGTCAGGCGTTCTGGAAGCTTCAGGGCTGTTCAGCGTTGGAGGAAAGAGTTGGTTGGCGTCGCTGCAGCACCCCCCCCCCCCCCCCCCCGAGCCAACAGATTACTGAGAGATGCTCCCACTCCAAATCTGTTCCACTTCCCACCGAGCCACAAAAGCAGCTGAGCGTTTCAAACGTCGCATTCTGGGGTGTTGTTCTTTTTACACCATAACGTCTAAACAGATGTTTAAAACAGATGTTTTAAACATCTGTTTTTAAACTGAAGTTTTAAACATCTGTTGTAAACTGATGTTTTTCATTCGTTACAGTTTGTCTAAAAATGACGACAGCTCTCGAGGCGCTCGACGGGTCGAACAAAACCAACGGGTTCTGCTTCATTTTTGTAAAAATCTGAACTGATGTGATTTGTTGGAGCTCCCGCCGTCAGCGCTCCTGTTCTTTTTGCTTTAGACACATTTTAATCTTCATTACGTAACTCTGCATTACACCTCACTTATTACCTGCAAAATAACATTTTATTTAATTATCTTTTAAATATGTTTCTGTCCTTTAACAAAACAAAGAGAAGGAGATATCCTCTTTTATTTGAATAAACACGACCCTGAACACTAATGTTAGTGAAGTCATTTTACTGACGGATGATCAAAGGGATATGGAGATTAAGAACAGTTAATATCTTACCTGTTGTAGATAGTTTAATTCTGATCAGACTGTCTGTAAACAGATACAGTCTCCAGAACTTTACTACAACTGTTCTGTAAACGGTTCAACATTATTTATATTGAACTCAGTGGTTGTTTTCCAGCGCAGAGCGTCAGCAGCAGCTAGCTGTAGCACTTGTGGCACAAGTTGCACAACATTTCTCCCAGAAGATCCTTTAAATGAGAAATCAAAGCGAGTATGAAAGTTAAATGTGTGAACTGCTATAAAAATTTAAAAATGAGACGTTTGATGGAGGAGTGGGTCCACCATTACACATCTTCAGTCATCCATCCATCCATCCATCCATCCATCCATCCATCCATTATCTGTACCCGCTCCTTCCTTTCCGGGTCATGAGGGTCACTGGTCTCCAGTCATCAAACTTTCATTATTTAAACATTTAGACCCGTCAGTTTTACATGGTGTAGGGGCAGGGCAGCCGACTCAGGAACCAAAGGTTCTGGGTTCGATCCCCGGTCATTGCACATCTCATGGTGTCTCTGAGCAGGACGCCCAATCCCAAATTGTTCCCCGGCCCTTACATAGCTGCCCACTGCTCCACCTGGGTGTATCCCAGGTGCGATGGGTTAAATGTAGAGAGACAATTTCGTCTTTGTATGGGAACATACAATGACAACACATAACACATTATTATTTATTATTTTAGCATAAATATTGCGATAGTCCAACCAGAAGTGCTACTGCTAGCTGCTGCTGAACGCAAACGACCACAGAGTTTCCTTTAGTTGGCCCACGTGACGTGGAACTGACAGAGGTGTCAAAGTTTAGAAAAACTTTTAATCCTGGAGAAGTTTTCAGCCAATCTGCTTTGATCTCATTCAGACTAGCCTTTAGCTCATCAGTCTGGTTTGAATTCAACTCTGTTTCTGCAACAGGTAAGATATTAACTGTTCAGAACCCACTTTAAGATGTTCAAAACATCCTTTAAAGCTACTTTACTGCAGCTTCCATCTCGTGTCCGGCCCAGAACTTCTGATCCACTCCAGATAATTTGACCAAACTTCACACATAATCGTCACTAGACGGAGTGTTGCATAATCTGTTTTTATCACCCCAGCTCTAATGTCAAGGTCACGAATCAAGGTCATAATTTACCCAAGCGCTTTCCTTGTTCGGGCTGCCCCTACAGATTGATGTAGGACAGTTTGTCGAGGAGCGTATGACGCACCGTATGAGGCGCTCTTTACATTTAGGATTAGTAAGATGTGAAGGTCACAATCCTCCTTTCACAATAAGACGTTTTAAACAGATGTTTGTGTTGTTCTGCCCTGCAGGAGAGGCTGGTGTTATCTGTGCTGCCGCGCTTTGTAGTTTTGGAAATGATCAACGACATGACAAATGTAGAGGATGAACACCTCCAGCATCAATTCCACAGAATCTACATCCACCGCTACGAGAATGTCAGGTGAAACGCCGCAAACATCTTTCAAGTTTCTTTCTTCATCAGACGTTTGATAATTTCATGGAGTTAAAATCAGAAGTTTGATCATTTCATGGAGTTAAAATCACAAGTTTGATCATTTCATGGAGTTAAAATCAGAGTTTTGATCATTTCAGGGAATTAAAATCAGAAGTTTGATCATTTCAGAGGGTTAAAATCAGACGTTTGATAATTTCAGGGAATTAAAATCAGAAGTTTGATCATTTCAGGGAGTTAAAATCAGAAGTTT
>NC_056506.1:49700838-49705516 GCF_014905685.2 Nematolebias whitei | reverse complement strand
AAGTTTGATCATTTCAGGGAGTTAAAATCAGAAGTTTGCTCACTTCAGGGAGTTAAAATCAGGAGTTTGATCACTTCAGGGAGTTAAAATCACAAGTTTGATCATTTCATGGAGTTAAAATAAGCAGTTTGATAATTTCAGGGAGTTAAAATCAGAAGTGTGATAATTTCAGGGAGTTAAAATCAGAAGTTTAATGTTCTTTATGTTTGAAATCATGAGATATTCATGTTAACTTCATGACTTTAACGACTAACCTGAATAAAAAAGTGACATTTCCGTATTTTATTCAGCATTCTTTTCGCAGATGTTAAAGGCTTCACAAACCTCTCCACCACGCTTTCTGCGCAGGAGCTGGTTCGAATGTTGAATGAACTCTTTGCACGCTTCGACCGCCTCGCACACGTAAGTGCACGTGACGTGTGTCTCTTCGTAGACGTGCTTCTGATCCAGCCTTGACGTTTGTCCCGAGGCTTGACGTATCTGTTTGGTTTGAACACAGACGTTAAAGAAGTTATGTTCTTGGGTTTTACCCCCCGGGCTACATGAGCTGCACTTTCTTGACCCGTAGAAGCAGAACTGGATCTAAACAGAATTAAGTTTTTTTATTTTTTACTCTGATCTGCTTCAGACTTTTCACTGCCAGAACTCAGACCCTCAAAACGTTTGTTTCTGTTTCATTCAGATAATATGAATAGATGTCTCTCAGACAGTCTCACCTGGACCTCCATCATGAAGGTTCTGGTAGAACTCGGGCTGACTTTGTTTAAATCAACTGGTTTCCTGAAAATGGACCCGGCTGTTAGTCAGAGCTCACAAATCTTTCAGTGGGGCGAGCTCATGGCTTTTAGCTTTTAGCTGCTAGCTTGGTTTATCCAATCAGAAACCAGTTCTGGTGTTTGGGATCGTGGTCCTGTTGGACCCAACGGTGTCCAAGTTCCAACTGTCCAGCTGTTGGTTTGAGGTGAAGGACTCCACGAGTCCATCCACGTTGTGCCGCAGCATGATGCTCCCACCACCATGCTCGATGCACCGTGTTCCAGCTGTCCTTGGTCTTTGTCTCGTCTGACCAAGAGACGTTCCTCTTTTGTCTCGTCCATGTGGACAGTTGAAAGTTTCAGTCCAGCTTTAAGGAGCAGGAGCTTTTTTGTCCTCTCAGTCCACAGTGATGGAAACTGTCCTCACTGTGGACAGGGACATTGTAGATTGTGGGTCGGTTTAAAGAGGACTGTCAATTGAGCCCTAAAACTACCAGCTGCAATCAATCATGGTCACTAACAGGAAGTAAACTTGTCTGGACCTTCAGACCCTTCAGAACCTCTGTCTGAAGGTTGGTCAGACCAGTGATGGAGGACAGAAGCTGCTGACTGCAGCTGGACTGGTTTGATCAGCATTACGTCCATCAGAGGGGACGGCACGTCTCTGTTGGACAGTCCAGGTATGACTGAAGGAGGTGCAGACTGAAAGGTGCAGCAGAGAGCAGGATGGGGGTCTGCTGAAACCAGAAACTTTACCTGTTAATCCACTGAGAGCTAAAAGCAGTTGAATAATATCTTGACAATCAGTGCGAGGTTTTATGATTTGTGGCTGATGAAGCTCATCCCTTTAGTTTTAGTGTTTTTCATTTCATTCCTGTTTTCTGCTCTGAGGCTGATCATTGTTCAGAGTGACACGTGTTTGTGTTGCTTTTCTCTTCCAGGAGCACCACTGCCTACGAATAAAGATCCTGGGAGACTGTTACTACTGCGTGTCCGGTCTACCTGAGCCCAGACCGGACCACGCTCACTGCTGCGTGGAGATGGGACTGAGCATGCTCAAAACCATCAGGTGCGCTTCTTTCTCCTTCTACCGCTTCCTCCGAGGAGAGCAGCTGAAACGTGTCACCCTGCAGCTGTTTTTCACACAGAGGTTTTATTTGTCTCAGTTTTCACAGCTCTCTGTGCTCTCAGAGGTTCTGGTTCTGCCTGTCAGCTGGTTGTGTAACAGTGATGGTTCTGACTCAGACCTGAACCTGCAGACAGGAGCGCAGCAAGTGGAGGGAAATCTTTAGACATACCATGAGGAATACTTCCTGTAAAATGTCAAAATAACTTTATGATTCCTGGACATTTCCAAACCTCCGCTGGTATGTCATCAGGTCCTACTGCCCTCTTCTTCTTCTTCATCTTCTCAGAGCTTTCTGGACTTGACCCTCACTGATCTTTCCCACTTCCTGGTCCACAGTTTCTATGGCCTCTACTCATCTTTATCTTTCATTCTCTTCATCCATTAGCTCCTCAAAGTACTCCTTCCATATTCCTGTCACACTCTCCTCACTTGTTAGAACATTAAAATTCCTATCTTTAACAAGCCTAACCTGCTGCACATCCTTTCCAGCCTGATCTGTCTCGCCAATCGGTACAAGTCCTTCTCACCATCTTTAGTGTCCAGTCTCCCACACTGCTCATCATACGCCTTCTGCTTTGCCTTAGCTACCTCCCTCTTTGCTCTGCATTGCATCTCCTGATATTCCTGACACTTTGTGGTCATTTAGCTCTGGTGGCCATCTTGAATTGGACTGACTACAAAGGTTAATCAGTTGGGTGCTTTTTAATCTTTTTAGCTTGATTCTGTCAAGCTGAAAGCAGCAGGACCAACCATAAATGTTAACTTCCTGTTTGTACCGTGCCCCGCCCCCCACCACCACCATCACACTAAACCCTGAGTGTTGTTTCCAGGAGCAAACAGTTCCACTACCTGGTTGTTGTTGTGGGGTGTTCTGCTCCTGCTGGTCTCGTTTTGACGTGAACGGTTCTGACGGCGCCAGCAGCAGGTGTCGGCTTCAGCTCGAGGCCCGTTAGAAATAAAACGCTGCTGAAGTGTACAGAAACGCTGAGCCGCTCTCAGTGTGGGAACCAGCGTGTGTTTAGTTCTGCTTGTTGTAGTCACTGGTCCAGTCTGCTGCTGTTGGACCACAGGAAGCGGTTCTGTTTGTTTCTGAAGACCATCAGTAACATCCATCAGAACAGTGAGACGATGAATTCTGTATTTTTGTGCTCATACATTTGAGAAAACCCAGAAAAGAGAACTCTTTATTAAGACTGATTTACATTCTGCAAGATGTGTCAAAAAATTTATTCTCAGTGTTGACGCTGCAAACAAAAAAAACACGTTTTTGTTCTTGCTCCGCCTCCAAGAACTGTTCTGTGCATGAGTTCCTGGCAGAACCTTGTTCTCACAGGGGTCTGCACCAAGTGTTGAGTGACTGGTCAGAAGTTGGTGGAAGAGTTTGTGCAGAAACGTGAAGTACGCAGCGTTTCACCTCAAAAGCAGCCATCTTTACAACTGTTCTAACAAAACAGAAGAACTTGTGGAAGGAGACGGTGCGGAGACACAAGTGGCTCTCTGTGCGCGCGCTGTCCAGGAGAGGTGTGTCTTCCCTGGACGGCGTATGGACACATTCCCGCTGTTGGAAACAGCAGCAGTCTCTTTGTGACAAATCTACAAATTAGCGCTTCTCCTCATTAAAGAACAGAAACACCAGACTTTCCTCCTCCAACTTCTCATCCATCCATCCTCAACTGAAAATAAACATCCACTCTGTGCTGTGTGTGTTGTTCTGGCTGGGTGTGACGTCTGCTGCAGTGGGAGGAGCTTAACGGGAGCTTTATTTGAAAACAGAGGTGTCCAATCCTGTTCTGCATGTTTTAGATGTTCCTCTGCTCCAGCACACCTGATTTAAATCAACAGATGATTAAAAGACTTCTGCAGAACATGAAGAGGCGATTCAACCATTGAATCAGGTGTTGGAGCAGGAAACAGGTGAAACCTGCAGGACAGGGGCCCTTGAGGGCCAGGAGTGGACACCCCGGTATGAAATGTCCACACAGAACAAACGTCTCACAACCACGTTAATGAGGAGACGGGTTTTATGTTTGTCCAAACACGCAGCAAGCTTCAGTTCCTGTTTACACGTGAACCATCTCTGACTGTGGCAAATAAACAAACAAACACGTTCACACGGCAACACCGTGCACGTTGAATCCACTGTAGTTCCCATGCCAGGTCACTATGTGGCGCTGTGGACTTTATATTTGAACAACATGGACAGATACTTCAGCATGAAACCAGTTAGATCCATGAACGTTGGTTTGGACCAAGGATGGGGTTGGTTTGCTCCTAAACGTTGTAATGGGTGATCAGCACAAACAGCACTCTTCCATCCATCACTGTAACTCAGGTTCATCTGCTTGTGCAGTAAAACTACTGACTGTGGTGCGC
Organism: Nematolebias whitei; assembly: GCF_014905685.2. Lineage (NCBI taxonomy): Eukaryota > Metazoa > Chordata > Actinopteri > Cyprinodontiformes > Rivulidae > Nematolebias > Nematolebias whitei. The sequence continues at coordinate 49,701,259 of NC_056506.1, read as the reverse complement.
ACGTTCAATTTCTCTCTGGTGTTTATAAAAACCTCAACTCTGAGCTGGTAAAATAAAAACTGACTGGAGACCTGCCGTTTCCCACATGTTGTCCTGACAATGCTTCACCGACTCTGAGTCTGTGTTCCCGAGGCCTCCGGAGGTTTTATGTCAATAATCGTCTTTACTGCTGCGGGCTCTGACCCTCGCTCCTCTTTAGAGCCACTCTGAGGGAGGAGAGGGGAACTTTGGAGGGATTAGTGATGGATAAGCTGTGAGATCTGAGCTGTATGATGTTGAGTCAATATGACAGTGGCTCAACAGGCATCCGCTTCGTGTTCAGCGTTCCTCCTGGAAGAACGTTCTCTCAGGAGGAACCCGAAGAATGGACACAGCGTTTCTGCAGGAAGCCCCTCCCACTGGCTGCTGCTCGTTTCTGCAG
>NC_056506.1:49695000-49700828 GCF_014905685.2 Nematolebias whitei | reverse complement strand
CTGCAGGAAGCCCCTCCCACTGGCTGCTGCTTGTTTCTGCAGGAAGCTCCTCCCACTGGCTGCTGCTCGTTGTTGGCCTGACGTGAGGGTCGACGTGATTAATGTCAAGAACAAATTTGTTTACATGTTTATGATTTGTCCCGCTGTGTGAAGGAGCTGCAGATATGAGCTGTTTGTTTTATGAGCGTGTCTCATCAGTATTCACTCTCACTAAAGGTCCGTATTTTAATTTGCTGCATTAATGCACCAGAACCAGCCGGACCCAAAGTTCCTGCTGGAATATTTTAGTAGACGACCTGAGCTCTCTCACTTCACCTGTTTATACAAGGCTAAATTAGAAATCTGTGCATAAACTGAATTATTTTCTACCATCACTGGTTTTATGAACTGACTGAATAATCTGGATTAAAAACTTTAGACAGGAAGTTAAATTTGATAAACATATTTGAATTAAAATCCAAATGATAACAGTTTTTATCACCACCGAAGTTATAAAAACAAACACTTTGAACATCATCTATTGGTACATTTTGATTTGCATTATATTTTGTTAACATATATTTACATATTGTGTTTAACTTGCATTTATGAATTATTTTTACTAATATCCACAACAGATTATACCTTTGAGCATAAATTTAGCTTCATGTTGAGATTTTAGCACCTTCCTCAGTTACGTCCTGCAGGTCTGTTGTCAGGATCTGTTTGTTTATATTCTATTATCATCTTTGTGTTATGATTGGGTTTAATCTTCTTCACCTTCCGTCGGTCGGTTGGCCACGCCCACTCTCACCTGGTCTTCACGCAGTTCAGCTGTTCCTCGTCAGCCCTTCAAACCTCTGCTGTCAGTCCCAACGTGCACTCTGAGTGCTTTTATTGTCTTTTTGATAAGTTTGAAGCATCGACTCTGTTTTTAAAGAGACTGCAGTTATCAAACATGTCCTCATGGGTTTGCTCGTCTTTCTCTCCTGCAGATACGTCAGATCTCGTACGAAACACGACATCGACATGCGGATCGGGATCCACTCGGGCTCGGTGCTGTGCGGCGTGCTGGGACTCAGGAAGTGGCAGTTTGACGTCTGGTCCTGGGACGTGGACATCGCCAACAAGCTGGAGTCCGGCGGCATCCCCGGGTGAGGGTTTGCTCACGTGGCTCTAATCTGCCTGTTGGGCCTCAGGGCCACGGTGGGATTATTTCTCTCGCTGCCGTTTGGAAATGTCCGGCCAACATCTGTTCTGGACCCCGACCTGCGCTCTTTACTGCATCTGTTGCGTAACACCACGTCCTCTGCATGTTTCAGATGGGATCATGTTTGCTTTGATCACGTCAGACACGTCTCTAATCGGGACAGGGACACGGTGGACCTGACCTCTGACCTGACTCGTTCACACCCGAGCAGCTCAGTGATTGGCTGCTGCCTGGAACACCTTCAACCACAATCATCTGCTAAAAACTCTATTCACAGAGACACGTTCATGTCAGCTGTGTGGTCTGAAGACCTGTAAACGTCCAGTAGGTGTCCCACCGTGCAAAGTGACAGCCCAAACATCTGGCAGTGACCTGTCTCACTGAAACATGTCACATTTAACAGATGCTGGACGGTAAGAGCTCTGAAAATAACAGATCTGACAGGCGTCTGTCCAACAATCAGTCTTTTCTGGGACTTTTTGTGATTGTTGTGGTTCAAAATGTTCCACGTTGCAGCAGATTTTCACAAAGCTGCAATAAAAAAATTACAATTTCATTAAGTTGGACTGGTTTTACTGGAAACATTTCATTCTAAACCTGATCTTCATTTACTTGTTTTCATCCTCGTCCACACGGGAACTCTTTAAAAACTCTCATAAACTGTTTCTATAAACTTCAGTTCACTTTAGTTCATCAGGACGGTGGGCAGTTCCAACATACATATAAAACATTAGATGCTTTGCACCAGATTTGACCTTGAGCTAATTGTCAACAAACAAACAAACAGCACCAATAAATAATAAAACAATGTTTTCATCCACACTGAAACACAGAAAACAAAAAAAAAAAACTGCAGTAACTCTGCCAGGCCTGTGTGTGGCGCTGCACTGTTGTCGTAAAAATACAGCAAAAACAGGAAACAAGGCGCAGAACATGCACGTAACTCGTGCACCCTCAGTAGACTATGCATTTAAACTATAGATTGTAGTTTAGATCCTACAGTCCAAGATTCAAACTGTAAAAACAAGAAGCAACGGACGAGGTCGGAGGTTAAAACCAGAAGAACACAAAGTGCAGGACAGCGCTGGACTCTTTACAACCAGAGAGAGACCGACACAGAAATGCTGCTCCACTTTCTGTCCAAACATTTTGAAGTTTGAACATGTTCTCCTTGCGTTTCAGGAGAATCCACATCTCCAAAGCAGCTTTGGACTGTTTGAACGGAGACTACGAGGTGGAGGAAGGCCAAGGCAAGGACCGCAACGACTTCCTGCGGCGCCACAACATCGAGACGTACCTGATCAAGCAGCCGGAGGAGAGTCTGCTCACCCTGCCGGAGGACATCATGAAGGAGGCGGCGAGCTCGGCCGACCGCCGCTCCAGCAGCGCCACCTTCAACGAGGCCTCGTGGAGCCCCGAGCTCCCCTTCGACAACATCGTGGGGAACCAGAACGTAAGCTGCGGACGCGCCGGTCCGTCTGTCACTGAACAAACCCTGAACGTTCGTCTGAGCTGACAGCTCGTTCCGCAGCCGAAGAATAAACCTGGTCTTATTCCAACGTGGACTTTAGGCCTCAGATTAACTCGAGTCAGATTAACTCGTCACAGATTAAAACATTTGGCTGCAGGACGAGGCTGTTTGAGGAGACGGGCGGTTTTCAGCAGTGCTGCCTGTTTCTCTCTGTGTAGAGAAGCTGTTACCGTGGTAACGAATCAGTGTGCGTGTGCGTATGTGTGTCTGAGGATCTTCATGTTGTGAGGTCTGGTCCAAACGTCCTCCTTGTCTTTGTCCTCATCTCTGTTTGTCCATAAAAACAAATCAGCCTCCGGAGACATCGTGTCAACGTTTATATCCGAGAGTTATTTGTTGTTATTTGTTGTTATTTGTTGTTATTTGTTATTTCAAGTCAACTCAAGGTTCTTTATTGTTGTTCACATCCATGAGTTGGAACAAAGTTGTTGTAATTTGTTTCTTTCTAAACTCAACAAAACGTTCTTCCTATAATCTCCCGCCACTTTAGACGTTGCCAGAACAATTCAAATTATTTTGGAACATCTTTTTTTTTAAACAAACTAATATTTTGTGTTTTCCTTTGTCGCTTCTTGTCACATTTTAAAGACTTTAAAATAAAAGTCTGATCTGATTCATCAACCGAAGACTTTAAGGATGAAGTTGAGTCGGTTTCTTTTAAAGCGTTTTTCTGTTCAGTTTCTGGTTTTTGTTGCCAGACTTCTTCTTCGTCCTCTGGCTGTTTCAACCTTCGGCTCCAGCAGGAGCAGCGTCGTGGCTGTTAGCATTTTTAACTTTTAGACGTTTAAAGTTATTTAAATTAGTTTGTAAAAACATTCCCTCATAAAAAAAAACACTTAAATCACCACAAGTGTTTAAAAAACAGTTTATCTACTTCAGCATATTTGCTCTGTTTCTGTTCTTTTATGCCTTTAGCTATTGTCTTGCTAATTTCTAGCGTGTAACATTTGTCTCTTTCATTTTAGCTTTTAGATTTGGTTTTGCTAATTTACAGTTTAGTTTGTTTAATCTTTTAGCTGTCTCATTTTTATTATCACCTGTTTTGCAACTGTTCAGGTTATTATTAATTTTAGCTTTTAGCTACTTATTGTTACAGTCCCATCAGCTGAGTCTTTCACACATGAAGTAAATCTAGAATAACTTTTTAAAACGTAGCGTCTCTTGAGTTGAATATTTTCCTGATTATTGACGTGTCGGGCGTTCACGGGGTTGTAAACTAGCTGTGGGTTCTACGGTTGGTGGGCTTTCTGGTTCAAAGCTTCGGCCATTAATGGGATGAGACAGATGTTTCTGGGTTCATTTAAAACAGATGTGGACTCTAAAACGTCCCCGTTCCTTCATTTGTCCCTGAGCTGTGCAGAACTTTGTGTTTATCACCGTGTCTTCACAAGTTAACAGCTCATCTTTCTCCTTTTGATGGGCTCCTCGGCTGCAGCAGCTCTCTCAGCTGAAGCCCCCCCAGCTTTAGCTGACCCCTTGGCTCCAACGGATCCCCTCAGCTGCAGCATGTGTTCCCCTCCTCTGTAGCTTCCCCCCCCACCCCCTCGGCTGCAGCGCAGCATTTGATGTGACTGGCTGTTCTGATTTGGAGGAATGTTATTTCTAGAAAGTGCCACTTCTTTGTTTGGGCTCGTTGAAAGCCTGTCAGATCAGCCGCATCACAAAGCTCCTCTCTGCATATCAAAGGCTCCTCTCAGGAACTCTGAAGTGTCTTTTATGTTTCTGCTCAGAGCCCAAGTTTCCACTGCTCAGCAGCTTTCTGTCCTCCGGGTCGCCGCCTCCTCGTCCCGTCGGTCTGATTCAGTTTTCAGCATGGCTGGATTGAGGTCAAATGGAACGTGGGGGTGTGAGTCTGGGTCTGAGTCAGACACAGAACAGAGAAATCAGAGGCAGCTGATGGTTCTGAAGCAAGAATCTGGAAATGGACCCATGTTAGAGCTCTGGAGACAAAAAAAGAAACATCCTGAAAGTGTGACATCATGCAGCAACACAGCATAATGTTGCATGGAGCTACAGGAGACGGTAACTCAATGCCAGGGTGGAAAGACAACAGCTTCTTCTGTTATCGGCTGTCATCCTCCTCCATGTCCTCACTCCAACTACCTCCATGTTCTCCCAAACTGCATCATGCATCTCCTCTTTGTCTGCATAGACCCTGCTCCTCAGTCTGGCCATGCCCACTCTCACCTGCTCCCTTTCTGTCATCGGCTCAGGTTGATTTCTACTCTCCGTTCCCTCTCCCAGTTCATCCATCCATCCATGGATGGATGGATGGACGGTCTGAATGAGCAGGATAATTCTTTTCTCTTTAAGTTTGCAGAGAAAAGGGGGACAGCATAAACTGGAGATCATGTTCTGATGGATCAGAGTTCTCAGAACAACCAGGACCATCATGTTGGAGCTGATGGGAAACACAATCCTGTTCCAGGTGGAGCCGGATGATCGTCTCACTCTGACTGAAGGTTCAAGTCGTGGAGCTCCGCCCTCCGTGCAGATCAGTGACAGAACAGGAAGCAGTACCAGAATCTGAGAGCAGCTGGTTGAAGACAACTGCTGGACGGGTGGTGTTCAGAGTGAAACCTGCCGTCACAACAAGGCTGCAGCAGTTACCTGACACCTGGAACCTTCATCCACACTGACCTGATCCAGAGGACCGGTCTACAGAAGGAGCCGGGGGGAACCTATTTTATGAAAACCTTTAAACAAACAGCCTTCTGTCCAGTGAACGTCAGCTCTTCCCGGTGCTGATCCGGTTTGTGCCCCAGGGCCCGGCTGCCGTTTGCGTCACTGCACGACACGCTTTGAAGAAGGACGACGTCACGCAGTGAGTTCTGCTCCCAGCCTCAGGAGGATCAGTTAATCCTTCACTCTGTCACGCACCGGCAGACTCGGCTGCATCTGATCAGACGCTGCTTAACTCGGCCTTTACCTACCATCACGTGCAGAACAGCAGCTAAAACCAGCAGAACAGGAGCTAAAACCAACAAGACATGAGCTAAACCCAACAGCACTGGAGCTTAAACCAACAGAACAGGAGCTAAACCCAACAGGACAGGAGCTGAAACCAACAAAACAGGAGCTAAAACCAGCAAGCAGGACAGGAGCTGA
>NC_056506.1:49678730-49694990 GCF_014905685.2 Nematolebias whitei | reverse complement strand
AACCAACAGAACAGGAGCTAAACCCAACAGGTCAGGAGCTAAAACCAGCAAAACAGGAGCTAAAACCAGCTGGACATGAGCTAAAACCAACAGGACAGGAGATAAAACCAGCAAGACAGGAACTACAACCAGCAGAACCAGAGCTAAAACCTACAGGACAGGAACTAAAACCAGCAGGACAGGAGCTGAAACCAGCAGGACAGGAGCTGAAACTCCTTGAGCCAGCCCTTGAGCAAACCTCTTACCCCCCACCATCTGCTCCCCGGGCGGCCTGCATGCAGCTCTCTGCTCCACACAGAGCGCTGTGGTAGCTCGGTGTCTGTGGTTGAGTCAGGCAGGACATCCGGTGTAAAAACAATTGTCACGTCTTTGTGTGAGTTAGTTCACTGTGGTGACCCCTGAAGAAGGAGCAGCTGAAAGAAGATTTTTTTATTGTGTTCACCTTCATTTTATTGTATTCTAGTCTTGGACCGGTACTGCTGGTGAAGATTCTCAGTCATCCAGGACATGATAAATTCGAAAAACGTTCAATACAAAAACAACTGGACTTTATTTGTAACAGAAGACGTTTCGCTCCTCGTCCGAGGAGTTTTCTCAATTCAAAGAGCAGAGAGTGAGGGGTTCAGGTTATAAGGCTGAGATAAGATACACATACATATGCAGATTGACAAATCACACCTCACACCTTAACAGTAGGGCTTTCTTAAGGTCTTTGTTACGATACTGTGCTCTACTCTTGTTTAGCTCCAGTTTAGCTAATTTTAGCTTTTGTTCTGATCGTTGCAGCTTCATTAACTAAACCACTCAACCCTCAGCAGTTTCTCTCGCCACAGATCATTTTATACATTCCTCCAGACTAGCTGAAAATACGTACGTGTTCTTGTGAATCTTCAGTCGTTCATCATCTTCTTACGTTAGCGTGAGGTCCTGGTGAGGACCGACCTGACGGCGGAGGAAGACGAGGAGACGTGTGTTCATAAAGTCCGGCTGTCTGACGTCGGTGCACCCGGAGTGTGCAAATGAAGTTTTAATGATCTCTGTGAGTGTGATGGATCTGCTGTGGTAGACGTGATGAGGTGAGACGCTCAGATAAATTGAATTTCCCTGCGTCTCCATCATCACACCTGCCTCACATTACATCTTTAATGGCTGCAGCTCTGCGGGTCTCCACCCTCTGAAGGGCCGTTTGAACAAAGCTGCTGTGCAGCGACGGTGACGCAGCAGAAATGGTGCAGAGCTGATGTCAGTGGCGCTCATCGTCATCCTCTTTGTTTCGCTGTGTAGTATCTGAACGCTGTCAAATTCATTTAGTACAAATCAGTGCGTTCTTTATCGTCTGGGTTCCTGGCCTTCCTCAGGCCTAAGGAGGCGACGGCATCAGTTTATCTTCTGGACAGAGCCGCAGCTCCCTTCTTACTCTGCACTTTTTTAAACACCGGGCCGACAACGAGATGTGCTGCGTTACGGCGCCGTCAGCTGCCTGTCCGTGGACAGTTTGTGGCCCACGCTCTAACTTAATGTCTTTAAGGTCACAGCTGGACATGATGGGTTCAGGATGAAGCCACTGCTCTCAAGGACAAAGGTCAAGGTTACAGGTTCAAACCTTGACTCTGCTCCAGATGGACATCCAAGTACCAGAGACATGTCAAACCCTTTGTCCCCTAGATTGTCCCTTTCTGTCTATCCAGGTCAGGGGAGGGGGTGGGGGCTTCTTTGCGGAGGAGTTTTATTGTGGGCATCATGTTCCTGAGTGATGGTAGGATGGAGCTGGAGATGGTTCAATGGATCAGGACCTCGTCCTCAGTAATGAGGATGTTGCTCTGGTTGGTTGTTGTGATGAAAGAGTTGAGTCAAAAGACAAAGCTCTGGATTTACTCTGGATTGGATTTTATACCTGAATTATTGAGCATGGCCTTTGGTGTTTTTTAACCTGTTTGACATGACTGTTGACGAGGGAGAGGGCGGGCACCGGAGGAGAGGGCATGTCCCAGAGACCATCTTGGCACCAACATACAGTAACTGTTTTTTTAAACTTTGGAGTAAGCTGTTGGGGAGACGCAGTTTTGTTTGGTGTTTCCTCAGACAGATGAAGCCCTTCTGATGGAGGGTGAAACGTCTCAGCACAAAAACAAAAAGAAACCGTCCAGATGACCTGACTGAAAATTGTTGGATTTTATACCTGGATCATTGAACATGGACTTTGGTGTCTCTGGATTTACTGGCCCAACCGTCACCAGTGGTCATGAGGTTCTAAAAGAACCTGATTCTGGATCCAAGCAGCTGAAATGAGCTTCCTTGAGAGGGTGGCCCGGCTCAGCCTTAGCTTTAACAGTCTGGAGGGATTATATGTCCTCTCTGGCCTGGGAACACCTCAGGGTCTCCCAGAAGGAGCTGGAGGGCATTGCTGGGGAGAGGGAGGTCTGGGTTTCTCTCCTGGACCTGCTGCCTCTTTAACCTGACCACAGAAAAGAGGAGGAAGAAGGAGATGTCCATCCATAAGACAGGAGGCCACAGTAAGCTGTCTATGGTGTAACTCCACAGATGTCTAGGACAGAGAATGTCTTCAGACTGTGTCACCACATTAAGGATTAATGATTAAGGATAGGCTGGTGGTCATCAACTGGTGAGTTCTTCACCTGGTAGCTGCAGTTTCATGTTCTTACATGTTCTTCAATGGAACTGTTTGTCCAGTTATACCATGGACAGTATCATTATCAGTCAGACTGACCTTTGACCCTACTACAGTCATGGATATACCTAACACACATACTGAGGATTGTTGTGGGAGTGAATTCATTCTTTAGGCTGTTTACTGACGGGGTGGATTATGTGCTACTCTACGGTAGATCTGTTCCAAGTTGTGGTTCTGATGTTGACTCCTTTTTTCTTTTGAACCTGGAAGAACATGTAAGGTTTGACTCTGTACCCAGAGAGTATGAGACTGAGAACAACAACTTCAGGGCCAGGAGAAAGTTTAACTGTTTATTTGCAGGAGTGGATAATAGTGAACAGGATGTAGGATCTGTAGACCTGGACTGGAAACCTGTAGAGTAGGGAACAGTGTCAGCAGATGGCTCCTCTGGAAGACTGGTCTTCATATTCAGATTCCTTACTTATGAACAGGCGGTCGTCGCGTGGGCGAAATCCAAAAGGTTTCCAACAGGTGTCACACAAATGTTGGGCACGTGGTGGAAGGCAGGGATCAGCTGGAGGGATCACTAGGAGGCTCAGGAGGCACACAGGGAGGTCCAAGACTCAGGAGGATCACAGGAGTCAAGCGAGAACAAGGAGATCCAAGATGAGTCTTTCATAACACACTGGGAGCAAAGTAAAGTCCAGGAACACATCTACTGAAAGACAGGTGATGCACCAGCGTCAGATTGCAGTCATCAGCTGCCTTAAGGACTCCTTGCAGCTCATCAAGGGAGCGATCATCAGGTGTGGACCTGTTGGTGCCCTCTGGTGTAGAAGAGCTGCAGAGGAACACGCTCTTACAGAACATCCATTATCTTTACCTTCTTCTTCCTTTTGGTTTGTGGGGGTCACTGGTGCCCATGTCCAGCAGTCACTGTGCGAGAGGCAGGGGACACCCTGGACATGTCTCTAGTCCATCACAGGGACACATGGAGACGAACAAGACAACAACCGTTCTCTCTCTCTCACCTAGGTACAATTAGAGTTACCAATCAGACTAACCCGCATGTTTTTGTGCTTGTCTCGTGTTTTTTGGGGGGCGAGACGGGGCAGCCGATCTGGGACTAGAAAGTCGCGGTTCGACTCCCAGCCATTCCCTCATATCGTGGTGTCGCTGAGCAAGACACTCAATCCCTAATTGCTCCCCGGGTGCTCAGTAGCTGCCCACTGCTCCACCTGAGTGTATCCCAGGTGTGATGGGTTAAATGCAGAGAACTCATTTCGTCTCTGTCTGCGAACATACGATGATGACGACCTCAGACTTCCCTTCCCTTGTTTCTGTTACATTTATTCAAACTTTATGACCTTATACACATTTCTGTTTGTTTCTTTGTGGTTACGGCTCTAACACGCATTAAATATATTTCATTCAGCATATGTCACTTGTTCTGCAGCGAAACGTGCCTGTTCTGTTTCATGTGTCCTGATTGTCTGTCCACTGGACGTGTCTTCCTCCTGAGCTCCGTCTCCTCTCCATCCACAGTCGTGCTCATGAACTTCAGCTTCTGTTTGCAGAATGAGCAGCTTCGTCACCACTAACATCCGTGCAACATGCAAGAGAATGGGATGTGCATGACTTGCTCAAATGCTGCATTTTGGTCTTCCCTTTCTTTTCTTTTAAAATGTATTTATTTTGTCTGTGTGTGTAAAAACTGTTTGTCGTCTTTTTGTCAGTGATCTGAATGAAACTAAAGGGGGACAAGCAGGTTCATTTTATCTGCATGTGCTTTCCCTCTAGACTCTGGCTGCCCTAACGAGAAATTCGATAAATCTGCTTCCAAACCATCTTGCACAAGCTTTGCATGTCCACTCTGGTCCTGAGGAAATTAACAAGCGAATAGAGAGCGCCATCGACTTACGGAGTGGCGATAAGTTGAGAAGAGAGCATATCAAGCCTTTCTCACTGATGTTTAAAGACTCCAGCCTGGAAGAGAAGGTAGCTGGGGTTTTAGACAGACAACTCTTTATTTTCTTTCCTCTCTCCCTCCTCACATCCGTTTGAACCAGAAACAAAACGCAATCAGTTTTGGTTTTTCATGAGCAAGCTAAAGGCACTTACATCCCCTCTGTTTCATTCAAAAGTGCCTTCAGACAAATTTACACGAGTCCGTGTGAATTTCACTCAAACACTAAAGTGTTCGTTGATATGGAGTCTCAAGTGTGCCATATTTGTCTAATTATTCTGATCAGTGTTGCAATCATTTCATTCAGTCATTCAAATATTTACGCTAATTTAGGCTGACAAGCTCGACACATACCTCATCAAATTAATTGGCTCATCAGTAAATAATCATCTTATTGCAAAATTATCAAACGTTTACAGATTAAATCTAACGAGTCAGTTATACACGTAAAGAAACAGCAAATAAACTTGGAAAAAAACACAAGGGTTTGTTTTAAAATATGGCGAGAATAGCTTCTCCTCCCTCTCTGCTGTGCATCAGCTGACTGTAAGGCCACGCCCACCCACAAGAGGAAACAGCCAAATATGTGCATGGCTGTAACCATGGCAACAACCGGTGGTAGGGCTTGGTAAAGGAAGTCTTGGTCATTTCTAGACAGAGTTTTGGTGCCGACGTTTGCGTGAATGTTTTTTGTTCCGGTATCGACCAAGTTCACCGGACGTTTGGACTCCTCCGTGACAAAACTGTAAATTTATCTTAAAAAAACCACGAGTCTAAAACAACTGTTTTCTCATGTGAAATATGTAAGTGTGATGAAAATAAAAATGTAAGTTTATCTATTAAAAAACATCAAAGTGAGCATGAAATTAGTTTTTACAAGTTTTACAAGAAGATAACTTTTTAAATCCTTGTTTTTGTTTACGTTTTCATTTGGTGCTTCAAAATTAATCTTCAGATTTTCACACGACCGCATCTGAACAGTCTAATTTAAAGGTTTCCAAACACAAAACACTCGGATCATTTCAGTTGAACTCATAATAATCAACAGTCAGCGGGGAAAGATGAAACAAGGCCGTTGGTAAAAATATCCTCCATTCATCTTACTGACTCAAAGTCACGCTCAAGGTCACGAGAAGGTTTTTAACTGGTTTTACTTGTGAGGGCAGGTTTTCACCACAGGTTACACAGGTGTACAGAAGTTCAACGTGCACGGAGGTCACGAGAAGCTGCAGTGTGCGAGAATTGTTTTTATAACCTTATCGCCTCCCGGCTCACAGACAGACACTGATGACCTCGGCCACTCAGCTGCACATGCAGGATCAAATCAGCTCCTCATTCAGCTCTCTGAGAGAGAACAGACTAACTCCAACACATGGTTCATGGGCAGTTAACCTTCATAGTAGTTCAAAACATCCAGAAACCTTGACCAAGAATCCCCTGACGAAGGCAGCATCCCGATGGATCAAGGTCAAGTTTTAAATATTAGATCACTGCTGGTTAAGAAGCCTCACTGGTTAGAGGTTCTGGTGGTCTGTTCTGAGTCAGCCTCGATGCATTCATGCAAACTGAAAACATTTGTTTGGGTTTTCGTGCGTTTCTCTTATAGAGAATTGTTCCAGCTGAGTTAAATCAGTTCAGTGGGTTCTGAGCCCAGTCTAAGTTGGTTAAGGAAGGACGGGCCCAGCTTCTGATGGACCTCGTCCCACCAGCTTCTCCTGGTCTTTGAACGGTTCTGTGGTTCAGCTCCACCAGCCGGGCTCTTTAACACCAGCTCTCCTTGAATCAGTTCAGTGGGCTCGACTCGGGCCTCAAAGATCCATCAGTTGACTAGAACAACCTTTAAAACACCATTTTATCCTTTTGAGAACTTGGTTTTATTTAGGTTGTTGGTTAAGTCTTTATCTCACTGGATGGTTGCCGACTGCTTGAAGACAGAAAACTGTGAGAAAATATGCAAATTTGCACTTGGAACCTCTCTGGATGGATTCTTATGACATATTTGCATACGTTAGTAGCCGTCAGTAAGTTGCATAACATTCCTGCAGCAGATATGCATCTTAATTATGTCTTAATTTAGTTTCAGATGTACTCAAAACACTCTCTGAAGTTGTCTCACACTTCGTGCTCTTTCAGAATGACAAGTGTTTCCAGGCCACTTCCAAACGCCTTCAGTGTCTGTTTGCGTTTGACTCGAGGCAGCGTTGCCAGATAATTATAGTATTTATATGATAGTTTTAGGGTCAATACCTTAAATGAGAAATAGGTTTGAAAAAGCTCAAACAAACAAAATAAAACTGTTTTTGTTCTCGTAAAGCCCCACATCTGATGGTCTGATCCAACCAGCCAGGCCACGTGTTCGTCCCGCTCCATCCTGTCCCACCACTCATCATCCCTTAGCTCTTCTGCCAGTTTGAATCCAGATACAGTTCAAGGTCCTGCGAGCTGGAAGTTAGGAACCGCTGCAACTGTTTTGAGACACTTCGGAAATTCTCTTGCAAATATCAGTTTGTTGTTAAAATGTGCGTGAGATACGGGACTTAGGGTTAAATTAAGTTTTACTAAATCAATTCTGAATTTTAGTTTTGAAGTTATGACACCTTTCTGAAAATTACAATATTATAAAATTATTTGATTTACTTTGTACATAATAAACATAAAAACTTCAGCAGGGGCACATTTTGGACTCCATATTTAAAACACACCAGTAAATGGCAGGTAAACTGTAACTAATCAGTCAAACTCATACACATGCACATATAAAGTTAGTATAAAGTTTAAGTTTTACTGCTTAGTGCAGTATTGTGCATTTTAAATAACGTTAACTGACTCAAAACATAAAAACATGAGTTTTGTTTCTTTTGTAGCGGACACTGACCCCCTTCAGTTTACTCATGACTAACTGTCCGTCCCTCAGACCTGTTGGTTTTACAGTTTTGTGGAAAAAGTTGACAAATTCAACTTTTAAAACAATCTTTTCTGTTCGTGTTTTCATTCATTTAAACTCACTGCATTCCCCGAAGAAATTTTTTTTTTAATGTTTTTGTCAAAATTAAGGAAATAGTAATAACTCATTTTATGAGTTGTTTACTTAGAAAAATGAAAATTTGCATTCTCTGGAGATAAATTTGAAGAGTTTGTTGAAGCAACCAAACAATATAAGCAGTGATTTTTAAAGTTTTAAATGATTAAACTTGGGGAACATCTTTAATTGACTCTAGCTAACGAACAACTAAAGTTACTCTGACTTGACTAAACTGAACTAATACATCTTAAATTAGATATTAATTAAGAAAAAAAACTTGGATTAAGGATGAATGCAACTTTTATTACACTCTAAATAGTTTTGTTTACATCTCCAGTCTCTGACCCGGACATACATTTGTAGACAAGTGGTTTCTATAGCAACGTAGCAGCAGAAACAGCTGATAGCATCTAAATGATTAAATAATGCCATTATGGTAACTTTTTTATTATAGTGAAAAGATAAGTCAGAATCATGAGATGATAAAGTCACAGTTTTAAAATGTGTTTAATTGATTTTTCTTTGCTGAATGCAGTGAACTTATAGTTTTTAGTTTGATTTGTGACATTTTTCATCTTTGTTTCCAGTCATGCTGGCCCTCCTTCCATACTTGTGTTTTCTTTTTAGTCCTACAATCGTTTCAAAGACCTTTTCCAAGACCCCTATTTATTTATTTATTTATTTATGCACCTTCTTTCCCTCTAAACCTCAGTAAATGTGCAGTGATCTGGTGTTGGCCTCCCTCATTTTTTCCCACCCTTTTTTGCCAAAGTTGTGACCAAAGTTGAAGCACCTCTTGCTAATTTTCCAGCGTCCTTTGAGAAAGAGACAGCGAGGCCGGGGCAGCAGGTGTCCCTGGGTGGCAAGTTTGGAACTGAGACCAGTTTCAAGACTTTCTGTTTGTCCAGCGTCCTACTTTGAACACGGTTACCAGTAAACTAGCCTAGCTGGCTTAGCTTAGCATAGCTAGCCGAGCAGAAAAGCTAGCTTGGTGGTCTCGGAAGTTCATAACTTTTATCTTTTAAAAAGTATATCTATAAAATTAGTTCCATTTCAGTCTTTTTACTTGACTCCTAAAATAAAATGATCAGTTTTCAGAAGACACGTAGCTCATCTTGCTAACTAGCTTTTTAAAAGCACCATATTAAATCATTAGTGCTCTCTCATCCTAATTAATGTATGTAAAATCATGATAACTATGGAAAAGTAAATGACTTAAATCTGAAAACATTTTGTGATGATGTTTTATGCAAATTACAGTTCAGCCCAAACAAGAGGGATAGCATAAAAAAAATATATATTTTTCAAACTGGGCCGGAGAATAATGGGGAAAAAATTCAAATAAGTCCAATATTTTTCCTGTTTTCTTTTGAAGTTTAGTTTTGCCACTTATTATATCTCAGCACTCTCTGTTGGTGTCTCAGCTAGCATGTAGCTAAATGCTAACAGCTAGCTTTGTGCATGTCAGCTTCTGCACCTTCCCCAGGACCTCACAGCTAACCCAGCTCCTGTCTCTCTCTAACGCTTGTGGTTGACCCGTCGCATGCGTCTGCGCCATGCATCCGTGCATCCGTGCATCCGTGCATCCGTGCATCCGTGTGTTTGGATTCGTTCGGTCCTCGTTCGTCAGAAAACTTGTCCGGCTTCCCCTCACCTCCTCTCCCTCCTCCTTTCTTTTCTTTGTCTCCCTCTTGTCTCCGTGCAGTACTCCCAGATGAGAGACGAGGTGTTCAAGTCCAACCTGGTGTGCGCCTTCATTGTGCTCATCTTCATCACCGCCATTCAAAGTCTGCTTCCCTCTGCCAGGTAAGACGAAGGATCCTTGGTGGGCGTGCAGGTGCCCCGATAAACGGGCGTACAACGCATTCCTGCCGCTCAAAGTTTGAAGCCAGCCTTTAATTAGCAACGTATTGTTTGGAGATTTAATTGAATCCTTCATCAGGACCGCACTACGCTCCCCACAACCTACACGATCTTTTAAAGCCTGACGCTGCTACGCTCTTACTAGACAAATAGATTTTTTTTTAATTTGACTCAGAGAAGCTGTCCTGCACATTCACCAAGCTCAATATGCATCAGCCAATATGACGATACAAAACGCCACACCCTGGACACAGCTACATGATGTCAGTGTGACGCCACCGCCACAGGCATCACGTCTGTGCCAGCTTGTTCACATCACTCAGGATTTACAGCGACTCTGGAAACCAAGGAAAACGACTTTCACATTTTTCAGCCGGTGGAAACAGAATCTGAACCCTGATCGTTTGATTGAAGGATGATTGTTCAGATATAACGTATTAATTCTAATATAATTGACTCCATGTTCTGCTTCTACACAGCACATGGATCCGTACTGATTGGCTGTGGTGGTTTTAGTTTCTGATACAGTTTAATGACCAGGAATGATTGCTGTTAGCTGCGGTATACGTTCTGTTATCTCTGGATGTGCCGCCGCCTTCTGTCTGAGACTCTTGAGCGTTTCGCGTGACTGAAATATCTCCTTTACTCAGGGAAACGTCAGGGAATTTTGTCCTGATGCATCCTCAATAATCCAGGTAGATGAATCTTACCAAGCTTAGTCAGGTCCTCTGGATGGAGTCTTCTTTGTTGAAACGTTTCATCTTTTATCCAAAAGACTTCTTCAGTCATGACTGAACCTGAACCTTGTTAGGTCTGGGAATTTTGTTTTCACGAAATGCTGGAAACCTTGAAATTTGGTAGAAGTTTCCTTTAAAGCAGAGCACTTCTCTCTCAGACTGCAGGTTTACTCGTGGTTCCTAGAGTTTCCAAAAGCAGAATGGGAGGAAGATCTTCCAGTTCTCAGGCTCCTCTCTTGTGGAACCAACTTCCAGTTTCTGTCCGTGAGGCTGACACATTGTCCAGTTTTAAGACTTTCCTTTTTCATAAATCCTATAGTTAGGGTTGTTATGCTGCTATAGACTTAGACTACTAGAGGACAAATGGACCTAATTTCCCTAATTGAATAGTTAAAATTGAATAGTTTTCATTGATATTATTTCTATCTTAACATGTGATTCTTGACCTGCCATTGTGTATCTATTCTTACCAAACTCAGTTGGTCGAAGCAGATGGTCCTCTTGTCCTGATCCTGGTTCTGCTAAAGGGTTCTTCCTCATGAGGGAGTTTTTCTTTCCACTGTCGCCTTCATGCTTGTTCAACATGAGAGTTCAGTGATGGAGTTAAACTCAAAGCTGCTCCTCACATAAATAATGTTCAGTTATTATTTTATACATGAATGTTTCTGTTCAGTTATTATTTTATAGATGAATGTTTCTGATCAATTATTATTTTATATATGAATGTTTCTGTTCAGTCCCTGAGACGACTTCTGTTGTGACTTGGATCTTTAGAAATAAACTGAACTGAGTTGAATTAAAGCAAACAAACAAAAATGATTTCAGAAACATTTAACCTTCTGGATAAAGAAGTCTCCTTCATCAACTCGATGGTGCAGCGTCACTCTGCAAGGCAACCTCTCCTTAAACTCCTCCCATCCAAACAGGTGAAGAGCTGAGCTCTGCCAGATGTTTATAGATGCGTGAGGACCAATCCCAAACCACCCTGACCCCCAACAGGTTTCCTGCATGCTCAAAACAATCTTTGACCCGCCACACTCTGTCATGTGTAATGGGTGGGTAGAAACCTGAAGACCTCACCAAGGCCCTGCCAAGACCATCCATGTTCTGGTCCATGTTCTGGTTGATGGTTTTCATCGTAGTGTTTCTTTGATTCTGATGGTCTCCTGTCTGTGATGGTGGGGAGGCTGACTCCAACATCTTCTGTGCAGCCTTCACCACTCTCTGCAGAGCTTTTCTTTCTGCAGCAGTGCAGCCTCCATGCCACACGTGAGGACTGAGCTTCCAGACCAGCTCGTCTCAGCCGTCTGAGGAAGTAGAGTCTCTGATGAGCTTTCTTGATCAGGCTGGTGGTGTTGTTGCTCCAGCTGAGGTTGTTGTTCAGGTTCAGATGAACTATCGTTAGAAAATTAGACAAGATGTCCCAACTCTCCTCGTCCTACAAACACCAACAAGAAATGGTTTCAATGAAAGCTCACTTTCCAGCAGTTTATAAATTCAAATAGTCTTCGGTTGTTTTGGAGGTTTTAAGCCTTTTTTTGGTCGTTCTGCACGTCTTGTTTTCTTGCAGAATGGTGACCATGGTGATCCAGTTCTCAGTCCTCATCATCCTCCACTCCTGCCTGGTTCTGGTTACGACAGCGGAGGACTACAAGTGTCTGCCTCTGGTCCTGAGGAAGGCCTGCTGCTGGATCAATGAGACGTACGCAGCACGAAACGTCATCATCTTCGTCTCCATACTCATCAACTTCCTGGCAGCGATGATCAATATAGTAAGTTTATTTTGATTATTTCTACAATTTGTCACACGGACACACAGAAACCTTCACGGTTCCAGTCTAATGGACATCAAACTGCACGTCAGTTGGACCCCATGAACAAATGTTTATATGTGAGTTTGCCTTTTATTGATTTTTTTAATATTTAAAAATTTATAATTAAATTCAAACTGGGATGGTTCTGTTTTGGTCAAAACGGGGATTCTTTGAAATTGTCTGAAAATAGAAAAAAACAGTTTTATTACAATTTTATCTTAATTCATTTTGTATCAAAATACGCAAAATAACTGCTCCATTTGTTTGGGGGCATTGTTCTCCATTAAAGGGATATTTTGGCCAATTTGAATTTGGGTTCTGTGGGAAAGGTTACATCTTTCTGGGTGTAGATCGCTTTTTGAACAGCCTGTTTGAACATCTGATGGAACTGGGACCAGATTGCTTTAAATAATAATGGCTTGTCCGAGCATGGCCAGGTCCAAAGTGTCTAAAACATTTTCAAAGTGGTTCATGCGAATGTTATTTTTTAAACTCAGTCAGATCTGCATTTATCAGTTATTCTGGCCAAAATATGACAAAGTTCCTGATTGACTAGAAGCTGCACCAGTAACCACAAAACTTCACATAAATATCTGTTTAGTAAAAATAATACCAGTGGTGTAGATATGAAACAGCTTTTAATGAACCTCTATGAACCCTTATGAACCTCTACAAACCTCTATGAATCTACAAACCTCTATGAACCTCTATGAATCTCTATGAACCTCTACGAACCTCTATGAATCTCTATGAATCTTTATGAATCTCTATGAACCTCTATGAATCTCTATGAATCTCTATGAACCTCTATGAATCTCTATGAACCTCTATGAACCTCTATGAACCTCTACTTTCTGAGACTAGAGGTTATTTTAAAACCTCAGTCCAGTTTGGGCTTGGCTGCTCTCAGCCCAGCTGTTAGCTCATCAGTGCAGTCAGACTAAATGTTGTCGTTTAGTTTTATTAAAGTCTGGAAAGTTGTTCTTTAATGGGACGAGACTTGAGACTGTTCATATTGAATGTTGAGGATGTTGAGAGTGTTAACATTGTAAAGAGTCTGTGTTGGTTTTTCGGCTGTTTCTGCGCGAGCTTACATCGCTCAGCAACAATAATCAACCCTGTTGGTCTCCCCCAGCTGTGGTGCGACTTCGATAAGTCCAACACCTTCAGGAACCAGACGTACAACGCGTCCGCCTCCATCCCAGACATCTGCTTCTACCCAGAGGTACCGGCTAAACGAGGTGTCTGAATCCATCTGTTGTTTTCTCACTCCTGCCACGGCAGTGAAACGATGAATTAAACCTCCTCGACAGCTGCTCACACCCAGAGGGAGGTCTGGCCTTGGACATGACGACCGATGGAGCCATCAGAGAGTCACGGGGACATCGTCCAATGTGTTATTTTGCTCACACAATGTGCAGCTGATTGATGGAGTCAATAAGATGGGCGCTGTTTTATAGCTCCGAGCTCCCGTCGAGCCATCTAGTGTTGCATGTATACATCAAAGTTATTTCTTCAGAGGCCTCCGTGTGCAAATAAAAGCTGTTTTTAGATGCATGCAGGACAGCAGCTCGTGTTTTAGAGCAAAAACACAAAAATGTGAAGCTGAGGCGCGGCCACTTGTCATTTATCAGATTTAACTCTACTGAAGTGGTCCCTGCTAAATCGTTACAAACAAACGTGAGCTGATTTTATTGGTGTTTAACTTGTGGTCGTGTGGCTGGAGGAGGTTCAGACGACGTCATGAAAGACGTTTCAGCCTGAGCTCATTAATAATGAAAAGCGTGCATCGTGTTTGAAACATGGCCGACACGTTAAATCATTTCAGCTGCACATCACGGCTCTCTGGGAAGAAAAACGAGAGAATTATTTATTCATTTATTTCAATCTGCTTTCAGGAATCTGACTCTAAAAACACACATTTCTAGAATAACACAGAGGAAATGTTAAACCAGGGGTGCCCAGACTTTTTCACATGCGGCTCAAAATAAAAAGGCCACAAACGTTTGAATTCCCCAAACTCAACAAGGTCAACAATATTCAGAGAAAGGACTAAGTTTATTCATTTTGGTGGAGGATTTATAAATTGTTTTAACAAACATCATAAACAAAAACTTTATTTAAAAAAATCCTTCAATTCCTTTAATTTGTTGGGTCTTTTGTAAAATACATTTAGTCTATTCTGAGAAGTCAAAGTGTAAAATGAGTTACTTCGCTCCTCGATTAGTGTGTATTAAATACACGTTTTCTACGTCTAACTTCTGTTGTTTACTCGATCTTCTTGCAAACATCCAAACATCTAATTGTTAAAACACGCAGGAGCTGATTGCTGTGACCTTTGACTCTTGTGCTGTTTATGGATTTTGAAATATTCAGCTTTATTTAAGCTCATTAGGAAACACTGGGACTCTTTCAGCAGCTCGGATCTGGTCCAACATGGCCGCCTGCTGACAACGTTTTCCTGGAAGCTCTGCAGGTTTAGAGACTCCATGAAGCAGCTCACAACGCTCCTGAGATCACAGAACTGGCACGTGTTCCTCCCAGCATTACAAGTTAAAGGCTCATTTTCAAATGGCCTGAAATGTTTCACCTTCATCTTTTCAGCTGCGCCTTCCTTCTAAACAGCGTTTTTAGCTGAACTGGGTTTTATTACAGACTCTCTCACTGGTACATTTTCATCTTTAAATCACTTCTTGGTCTGCTGCCTTCATACATCTCCTCCTTCATGTCTCTGTGTGAGTGCAGCTACAGCGTGCGCTCTCAGGACATCATTACCTGCAGTGTCCCCTCAGTGAGGACTGAACTAGACAAAAGGACCTTCTCCTACTCCGCTCCTGTTTCCTGGAACATCTTGTAAAAAGACCTCAAGCTCTCGACCTTTGACCTCTCTAAGTGTCTTCAAACATCTGATAAGCTCCTGGAAAAAACCAACGCAGACATGTTCCTGTTCTTAATGTTTTATATCTCTTTACAATCTACCTGTTTATATCCTTTTTTAATGACTGTCCACTGTTGTCATCTTTCTTTGTTGAAATGAGCTCGCTCTTGTAACATCTTCTGAACTTGGTGCAGCCAAAGTGAAACAGGAAGTGACATCACAGAGGAACTCTTCTCTCTGACAGACACTCAGAATAATCTGAAGAAGCATGTTCTGCTCACATGCAGGCGCTCCCCTCTGACATCACTTCCTGTTACTGAGCATAATATCTCAACAACTGTTCACCTCAGCGGTGTTTACTTTATTTTTTTTTATTTTTGGCAGTAATTACTGTTGTCTTTCAGAAAATTCCTATTTATTAATGAAATGTGATGTCACAGACACTTTCAGCCTGGGGGGCCACACAAAATCACTCCAAGGGCTGCAAATGGCCCGCGGGCCTCACTTTGGACCCCCCGTGTTAAACCGCTCCCTCAAAGTGCAGATTGTCCCTCCACTGCTCCGGAGGAACACGTTGCTCTTCCTGAACTGTTGTGCAGATGTTTGGTGTTAGTTGGAAACATTAAATATTTTACTAACACAGCGTGTTTGAGCTGCTGTGGATCTGCTTTTAACCAGGTCTGTATATTTTCCAGTATTTTGTATTCACAGGAGTCCTGGCGATGGTCACGTGCGCCGTCTTCCTGCGGCTGAACTCGGTGCTGAAGCTGGCCGTGCTGCTGGTGATGATCGCCATCTACTCGCTGCTCACCGAGGCCTTCTACACCTCGCTGTTCGTCCGCTACGACACCGTGCACCACAACACCGAGTGAGTTCAGCGTTTGGGCCGCCGGGCCGGTTCTGGTTCGGTTCTGGTTCGGTTCTGGTGATGGTTTGATCCGTTCACAGCTGTTTCATCATCACTATGTTACTTTAAAATCAGTCTTTTCATGATTTTCTGAGGATTTTTTACTGATTTGATTGTTCGACATTCAGATCTGAGTTTATTGTTAAGAGTTAAAATTATACAAATACGTCCAAACCCCTCCGCCCACTGTGACACCGGACCACAGGTCCATCAGTTCTGTCTGAATCTGTACCGCTCTTCTTCTTCTTCTTGGTTCATTAAAGTCGTTTGGGTTCTTCTGCACGGACCAAACTATCAACCGGGCCGAGGCCAGAGCTCTGGAAAGGTCATCGTTAGCCCGATTGATCTGATCAGAGACTGGTTCTGATGATTGATCCAGACCAGTTCTGATGACTGATCCGATCTGAGGCTGGTTCTGATGATTGATCCAGACCAGTTCTG